>NC_056055.1:53916735-54249735 GCF_016772045.2 Ovis aries
CTCTCAAAATGTGTGGAGATAAATTTCTCAATAGGCCTGAATTTTTGGCACCAGGTGGCCTTCTCAGTATTTCAATTTATTTTTATAGACACTTCCTGATGAAGACCTATTCCCTTTTCTTTATTGTTTATAATGGGTTGTTCAAATATCCGAATGCACAGTGACCAGGCATCTGAATCAGCAATACTCTTAATAATTCTTAAACAAATTCTGCTGATAGGGGACTTAAGCCATTAGGAAAAAAAAAAAAAAAAGGCTTCCTTGGTTTGGAGGAGATGGGATGAGGTGGGGAGAGTTGCTTCTATTTGGTAAATTGACAAAGAAGGACCGGTGGTTGGCTGAGCATCTATATAGCTAGGGAGGGAAGAGATAAAACTTTTCAAGACTTTCATTTATCTTGTTTTTCAGTGTTAGAGTTCTTGAAGAGTTCAGGTATAATCACAGCCTTCTGTTGCAACAGGAAGCACCATCTGCTGAAGCATTCTGTAAGCAATATAACATCTCTCCAGAGATAGTTTAGCATTCAATTCACAAAGAAGGATGGCAGAGACTTGTAAACAAAAGGAAACAACTGAAGCAGTGAAGAATGGGCTGTGCTCTAAACATTCAATATGTTTCTTTATAGCTGAGAAAACTTGTAATGCTACAAAACCCTGACTGAATTCTCTGATGTATTAATTGTTTTGTTTTGTGTGCGTTTTTTCTTTTTAAAACTCCAGGCTTTGAAACGGCCTTTTCTAAACCACCTTGGTTTTTGTTGTGATTTTTGTTGTTTCTTCCAGGATAAGACATTTTTTTCATGGATCAGCTGGGTCATGAGTTACTGGTAAAATGAAAAAAATTTTTGAAAATTTTATAAAGGCTGTACTTTGTATACAGCTTTGTATTTGGGAAAGAAATACTAATGGCACATCAAAGACTGGCAACATCCAGCACTATAGTGTGGAATGGGGTCTTAGCAGGAGAACTCTCCAATTTAAAGCTTTGTTATTTTGTCATAGGAAAAGCAACAAACAGTCCCCAAATTTCTGTAGATACCAAATTAATTAAAACACTGCATTGTACCCTAAAGGACAATCCTTTGGAAACTAATTTGCATTGTTAAAAGATCAAATGACTAAGATGAGTGGCCTCAGTTTTTCTGTACTCCAAATAGTCTCTCATACAAAGGCCCAGGGGTGGGTGAAATTGCTAATACTGTAAAGAGAGAAGATATCAACCTTTTGATTTAATTGGCTGGTTCATGTTGATGTTTGGTAGAAACCAACATGATTCTGTCAAGCAATTACCTTCAACTAAAAATAAAAAAAATTACAAAAAATTCTATACTCAAAGTCAGAGCTAAAAAATTGACTGTGAATGAATAAATGGTTTGGAGGTTAAGTTTTGATTAATAAAAACCCTTCTCATTCGGCTTCTTTCATTAGGTACAGAGACTTGGAAGATTTTGCTCTTTAGTTGCAAATTTCCCCCAAATATTCAATATCTTCACTTATGGCATAAGTGGCTGAGAAAAATTTATATTAGCATTGACCATTATTTAAAATTTTTACCTCAAAACCTAGATTGTTAATGTCCTAAACTGTAAAATTACAGGGAGAAAAAAACAACTTAAATGTCTCCTCCCTCAAAAACAAAATTCTCATTGCTGTATCATTATATAAATTAATGATATCGGGTGTGTGCAGGCACATGCCCGTGTGCACTACACTTCAATAATTGTTATGTCTATAGTCTTTACTGCCTTGTAAAAATTAAATTGTCATAATTAAAACAAGTTCTGTTACTTTCCACTTCTACTCCCTTGATAGATGATAGATCACTACCATTTTTTTGGAGGGTCATTAGGTACTACAGATTGTTTTCCCCTAGATCTGTTGGTTTACTGCTTTAAAAAGAATTAATCACCTGTCTTACTGCTTCCCTTGTTACTCTGCTGGCTTTCACTTAGGGAGAACTCTTTTCTTTTTAGAATCACAGGATGTCTGGGGAGGACCCCAGACAATACCCCTGTCCTGGTCTGAGTCAAGGGACTATGCTATATTGTTTACAGAGTCCAGGGAGACGTTCTGTTGTCTATTTTAGTTGCTTAGCAAAGCATTTTATATGGTTCTGTATCCTTTTGACAACCTTGTGAAGTGATTGCTATTGGAGACCAGCTTGTCTGATTGAGAAGTAAACACTTAGCAGCTTTGCTTTCTGTCCTGCCTGATTCCTGCCTTTGTTGCTTGTCTGCCCTCTATAGGTGTGTGATCTTAAAACTCCTGGCCCATATGCAGGCATGTTAGTCATTTATTATAGAGCAGAGCAGGATTTAACTGTTCCTTAATGACATTATGAAATCTCACACACACACACACACACACACACACACACACAGACACACATCTAGACATGTATGCATTATCCCATGATGTAAACGTACAGCTTTATTAATGTATAGCATATGTTTCATCACAGTGGTTGTTGATCTTCATTAAAAATTGTGTGATTATAGAAATTAAAAAAAATCTCATATAAAACATTATCACTTGTGTAGCTATGAGAGAATAGGCCCCCAAATAGCATTCATCCATTCAGTACTTTTTGTAGGCTTGTTGAGCATCCATTCTATGTTGGATATTAAGTTCTGGAACTACAGTGATACTACATTGATTTCATATCAGTGATCACTTTATGGTTTTTGTTGACAAGGCAATGGGTGATGAAACTGACAGTGTGGTCAAGGGGTTAACATTAATCTAGGACATTGTGGGGTGGTTTATATTCCCAGATTATTTTGTCTAATGTCACTTCCTAGGAGATAGTCTTTAAGTTAGTTAGAACTTATGGATGCTTAGCTCAATATGTGTTCCTAAGTCTAGCTGCCTGACTTACTATCTGTTAGTCATTGATCTCTCCGAATTCTATTTTGGCTTGATATTCCTGGCTTTGAGTTCTGAGTGTCCTGATGATGGGAATGGGAGAGCCCTTGGTATTTCCTTGCGGAGGAGAGGCGTTTAGTGCCAGTAGCCTGATTCGCAGAAAGACCTCCCTGAATGGTAGTCTGACACTTTTTGTGAAAGGTTGTTAAACATCCCCCTCACCCTAATGTAGTACAGGTGTGGAAGAATCATAGCCCCACAACGATGTCCAGATTCTAATGCCCCACACATGTTAATGTGTCAGCCTGCGTTTTGTTTGCCCTGTCTCTGTGCTTCTCTCATCTTTGATTAAGAAATGAGAATAATGGTATCATGAAAAGTGAAAGTGAAAGTTGCTCAGTTCAGTTGCTCAGTCATGTCCAACTCTTTATGACCCCATGAACTGCAGCACACAGGCTTCCCTGTCCATCATCAACTCCTGGGGCTTGCTCAAACTCATGTCCATCGAGTCAGTGATACCATACAGCCATCTCATCCTCTGTCGTCCCCTTCTCCTCCTGCCCCCAATCCCTTCCAGCATCAGAGTCTCTTCCAATGAGTCAACTCCTCACATGAGGTGGCCAAAGTACTGGAGTTTCAGCTTTAGAATCATTCCTTCCAAAGTAACCCCAGGGCTGATCTCCTTCAGAATGGACTTGTTCGATCTCCTTGCAGTCCAAGGGATTCTCCAACACCACAGTTCAAAAGTATCAATTTGAACAGAAAGTTGCTCAGTTGTGTCCAACTCTTTGTGACCCCATGGACTATACAGTCCATGGAAATCTTCAGGCCAGAATACTGGAGTGGGTAGCCTCTCTCTTTTCCAGAGGATCTTCCCAACCTAGGGATTGAACCCAGGTCTCCTGCATTGCAGGTGGATTCTTTACCAGTGAAGCCCAATGATACCATGGATAGCTCTGAGTAAAGCTGAGTCAGCAGCAATCATCATAAAGCTGAGTCATCTGAGGGTCGTCACAGACCCTCAGACGCGTAGCTTTTATGTCCAAGTCTGACCATCCATTTTTTCTAGACTCCAAAGTTCTGAAAAATACTTTCTGTTGTGTGAACTTGTGAGACTGGCTTCAAATCTAGGTCTTTTGAGTCTTTGTCCAGTGTCCTTTCTATTCTATCACAGTTGCTTCTAGGTGGACTGGAGCTGCCCAGGAGCAGGAGCCTGTGGTGAGAGTGCCTTAAGGGCTGCTGTCCTAAATGAGCCGATAACCTCAGGTTTGGGCTTTAACATCCTTCCACATTGGTGCTTGCATCATTAAGGGCAGTTGAGAGTTTTCTGGGTATCTTCTCTATCCTTTTAGGTTGCAGGGATACCCAGAGAGGGGTATCATGCTATGTGTTTCATAGTGAATGACTTCTCATTGCTTGTGAAAAGCAGAGAAGAATGAGGGCCTTCAAATCAAATTGCTCTCACAGGCTATTTTCCTCACCCTTCTGTCCATCCCATATTACTCATCCTTTCTGAAATGTAAAAGCAAGAGAAGTTCCTGGGCCTAATAATGTTGAATTAGTGATTCTACCTAGCAGATTAAGGTAGTCTATTCAGAAATGTCTTCTTGTCTTTTTTGGGGGGGAGGGGAGGAGGGAAAATTATTTACTTATTGGAGCATAGTTGATTTGCAATGTGATAGTTTCAGGTGTATAGCACAGCGATTCATACACATATGTATGATTGGATTGGCCAAACAGTTTGTTCAGTTGGGGAATACGTTGTTCACTCAAGTTCTTGGTGAAAATGCAAAGTATGTCTTTTTTTTTACTTAAAACCAAATGAACATTTTAGCCAACCCTATGAATGTATGTGTGTGTGTATATATATATTTGGTCTTCTCTGGTGGCTCACTGGTAAAGGATCTGCCTGCCAATGCAGGAGATGCAGGTTTGACCCTCGGGTCGGGGAGATCCCCTGGAGAAGGGAATGGCAACCCACTCTAGTGTTCTTGCCTAGGAAATTCCATGGACAGAGGAGCCTGGTGGGCTGTAGTCCAAGCAGTTGCAAAAGAATCATATATGACTTAGTGACTAAACAACTGTATATATATGTATTCTTTTTCAGATTCTTTTACCTTAGAAGTTATTACAAAATATTACGTATAGTTCCTGTGCTATATAGTAGGTCCTTGTTGATCTTGCTGACTTTTTAATGAGGGAATCCAAAACCCATTGTCATCTCTGAACATTTCTGTTCATGTCTGAATCCCTGAAAGCACTCATAGGTTTGTTTCCAAGTCCCAGCACCTCCTCTTTCAGTGTTGTTGAATTTAGGGACGTTCAAATGCAAAAAAGTTAAATGAATTTCTCACACATGCTAGTTAGTGACCCAATTCCCTATGGCAGAGATCTTGGCCTAGAGTCTAGGTCTTTTGACAGAGTTGTTGGTGGATTTGGTGAAAGAATTTTCCATGGTGGTCATTAAGGTCCATGAACAAATTTTTAGAAGCAAATTTTTTAGCAACATTAGAATTTGAAACCAACATACCTGGAGAACTATGCATTAAACCACTGATTTAGGAAGAAGGTCTCCAAGTTCTTATTTAGAAATAAAGGAATTGTTTACAGAGATTCAGAAAACTGTCAAAAATGTTTATTTTTTGAAATCATAAGAAGTTTTTAAATAAAAACTACTTGTAAAGCCATGTGCCAGGCACTGTACTACTTGTAAAGCCATGTGCCAGGCACTGTAACACCCTATGAAGTGGGTTCTCTTATTATTCCCATTTCACATTTGAGGAAATGAAGGCATAACCAGGTTATATAACTTTTTTCTGTGGTCATGTGACTTGTAATGGCAGAGACAGGATTTGAACCCAGGCCATATGGCTCCAGAGAGTGGTTTTTAAAACTATGTTATTCTGCCTCATAAAGACAGATATCAAGATGAAAGCAAAATCAACAGATTTGGCCATTATTAAAGGCTGACTGCTATGGTCTCTGGGCTCGCACAGAGTTGGACACGACTGAAGTGACTTAGCAGCAGCAGCAGCAGCTATGGTCATAGTGGTGGAAGCATATGAGGGGGAGAGAATTTAAAACACTTCAGAGTATTTTTCCAAAGAAAATAGAAATAGTATCTCAGAAAGACATCTGTATCCCCATGCTCATCACAGCATTATTTATAGTAGAAAAGATATGGAAACAACAGAAGTATCCACTGATAGAAGAATGGAAGAAATTGTGTGTGTGTGTGTATTTCAGCCATAAAAAAGAATAAAATCTTGCCACCTGCAACAGTATGGATGGACTTTGAAAGCATTACATCAAGTGAAATAAATCAGACAGAGAAAGACAAATCTTTATTATCTCACTTATATGTGGAATCTAAAAAAACCAAACCAAGTTCTTAACTACAAAGATTAGTGGTTCCCAATGGCTGGGACAGAGGATGGGTGAATGGGTGAAATGGGTGAAGGAGATCGAAAGATACAAACTTTCAGTGATAAAATAAGTAAGTATAAATCAATCAACTAGTCCTGGGGATGTAATATACAGCATGCTTATTTACTATAGTTGCTAATATGTATTATATATTTGAAAGTTATTGGGAGTAGATCTTAAGAGTTCTTATTGCAAGAAAAAAATTTGTTAACTGTTATGGTGACAAATGTTAATTAGACTTATTGTGGTGATCATTTTGTAATATATACAAATATTGAGTCATTAAGTCATAAATCTGAAACTAATACAATGTCATATGTCAGCTGTATCTCAGTGAAAACAGAAACAAAAATAGCAGGTGACTGAACATTTCTGACAAAGAACTACCATTGCTTTAACACTCTGGTGCCCCTGATCATACAACATACTTGATGAAACTTCCCATAGTATAGTTATCTCCCACAGCTATGTTTTTATTGTCTATCATCTCCATCATTTGACTGTCTTGAGAATCCTAGTATAGGGTATTGAAGCATTCATTCATTCTGTGGGCATTCATGACGAATTAAAAGTGGTAGCTAGCTATTCATTGCCCATGTGGATTTGATGGAAAATTTAGCAAAACTGACAGAGTAACCTGAATAAATCAAACAATAGACAACAGGCTTCATTTATAGGTAGAATAAATAAAATACAATTGAAAAGTCTGATTACTTTCTCTCCTATGTGCTGTAAAAGTCTTGAAAGAAATGTCCATGAAAAACTTGTTAACCCCCAGATTGTTTAGTTTTACCCTTTTACTTATTACTAGGGGAAGAGGAGTTGATAGGATGCCTCTGCAGAGGCTGAATAATTGTTGAATGCTAGGAAGCAGTGGCCAGAATAATACCTTCTACTTGCATGCTGTGTGGCAGTTTATAAACCGCTTTCCTACATGGTATTTCATTTATGCTAGCTACAACCTTGGTTGTAGGAATTATCTTGACCTGACCTGTGAGCAGCTCCAGCTCAGTGAGGTTCAGAGAGTTGATGGTCATGTTAGTCATATACTGTGGCTCTGGGCCCCAAACTTGGGGCCGCTCATAACAAGCCCAAGGCTCTTTGTACTACAAGGCTGCTACCCTTATCCTTCCCTTTTCATCTCCAGGGAAAAGTGACCCTTGTCTCCCATTCTCTGCAGGCAGAGGGAGCCAGTGTAGTGTGCTTTCATCCTCTCTGTGGACCCAAACTGATGTTAAGCATAGCATACAATACAGAGTTTAACGATTAGGTGGCCTTATCGCCCAGTGACTTGCTTTTGGTTTCCCTTTGCAATAGAAGATGCATGGCCAGGGTAAAACTCTAGCCCATTCAGGATTTGGTCAGATACTCAGGGCTGACCTAAAATTGTATGGCAAAAGTAGCATGCCATGAACTTTGACATCCATTTACTGTTGTTCTTATTGAGGGGACTATTGTGAGTTTCCAGAGTCCATAAGCAAAAATTCTTTGTGGTATTTGAGGCTTGACAGTATCAGTCTTGTTTAACTGCTAGTCACTAATATTCTCACATTGCTACTTGTGCCTGCCTACATGAGATGCAGGGGATAAAACGATGATAAAGACACAGTGCTTTGCTTTTACATAGCTCATAATCTAAAATGAGAATCTTACAGTCCTACTCACATAGAATTAATACCAGAATTATAACCAAAGTGGTTAAACCCTGTCTAAATTTCTTATCATGGTAATTAGGCTTTGCGGGATATTTACCATGTGCCTCTCTAGACCAACTCACTATTCTTTTTTCTTCCCCCCCCTGTGCTTTGTCGTTGAGACTGGCATTTATTGACTGAAACTGTGGGCTCCCTTGCCTTCTGGCTTCCCTTTGGGAGAGAGAGAGAGAGAGTCATCAAAGTATTTGTTCCTGTGCATTCCTCCTTGCTGGGATGTATCCCTCTAAGACAGCAGCGCTCTCTGGGACACTGAATCCTATAGCCACAGCTATAAATTTTTCTTTAGGTTTCTGAATTCTTCCATCTTCAGTATCCTCCAGGGTGATAAGGACTCCCTGTATTTGGTAGTTATAGACTATTTCACTTTCCCTTGTTACTTTCCCTTAATCCTGCCCACACTTCTGTAAATATCCCATTATTAACCTTTCCTTGATGAGCTCATCTGAATGTGCCATCTGGTTCCCAAAGAACCCTGAGTCATTCAAGGCTTTCCATGATCTGGCTCAGTTCTCAATCCAGCCACATCTGTCAGTGCGTCTCATTAACCGTCTCTACCCTCTTCTCAAAGGACTCCATGATAGCATCGTTTTCTGGGATGGCCTGCTCATCAACAAATGCTACCGTGGTCATGGAGACTCACAACCTTACCCCACAGTCAAAATTAAACCTGCACTCCTCTCTACCGCTGATACCAAATCAAAGTGCCGCTCATTTCATTCAACCTTCCCTTTATTTGCATGCTTGTCTTCCTTATCAGACCACTTGCTTCCTGAAGGCACGGCCTCCATCATTCTCACATCTGGAAACACATAGTGAGCAGTGACTATGTATTCAGTAGAGAAGGAGTGAGCTTCCTTGCAGGATGAGTATCTAATCATTTGGCTGTTAATTGCATAATCTGGAGATAATCTAGATTATTTGCTTTCATTTTTCTACTTCCCCACTCCTTTACTACGGAAATTTGGGAAGGAGATTTGAAGTGAATCAATTGTGTTTATCATAAACAATTTTGATGAAAGTACACATTGAGGAGAAGGCTGAAACTTTTCAAGGTAACCCTGTTTTTGGGCTCTGTTTAGAAGATGAAGGGCTCTTTCTTCTATTGACAGTGATTTTCAAGTACCAGCTCTCCTGTGGGAACTCTATAATAGCATTTGCTTTGTGAGGGGGAAATTCAGCTTAGCTTGAATTGGTGCAAGTGAAGAGTCCAAATGGAATTCTTCTTAGAAAGGACTTCCTGTTTCCATCCACTATCCAGTGTCCAGAGAAGACCTCCAGTGTAAGAGATAATGGCTGTGGGGTCTACAACAAACTGAAGGGGTCATTTATCTCTCGGACGAATGCAACTCAGTTCGGTGGGGAATGTTACTTTCCTTTCCATTTCTTTTGATTGCTTAGCAAGCCTGTGCCTCTTCTTGGTAAGATCAGTGCCCTGTTTTGTTCTAAAGTCAGCCCCTTCTTCTCACCTATCTTCAGTAGTTTCTTTCCTTCCAGCTTAACACTGTGCATGAAGGTTAACATTTAACTGTGTTATTGCCGGTGCAGATTTCTAACATGTGAGTTAGGGAGCAGCTGTTTGTCCCCAGAGCCCCTGGACCTGAAGGCTCTGCCACTGGCTTTCTTTATTATTGGATCAGCACTGTCACTGATGCAGATCTATTCTCCCACATGAGGAGTGACATTAATTTTATGTTGTTTACGTACTCTTGCCATAAGGTTAAGCAATTCCTACTATTAAGTTTGATGAAATTGCATTACCTTAATGAAATGCACTTTACTGATAAAGAAGAATGTCACTTTCACAAGTGGAAGCACTGTTAGCAAATTTTTACGAGAGAATTCCCAAAATCATATCTTAATTGCTTGGACAGCTGTGTAGTTTACATAACGAGCAAACAATGCCAAGGTTTTTTATTTCCTTTGTCAGCTATACTGGATGTTAGTATGCATGGTGGACCTTTTTTGGGCCTTTTATTACTTGATTGCAAATCATTCTTCATTGTTGCCCAAATTTATGGAAGGACATTGCTCCCTGAGGTGCCATTTCCTTTCAGGTCTGTAACTGAACATGACTGATGGCGCCAGAGTAACAGTTGCTTATTACTGCGTTCACTGAGCTGTGATTGCTCCAATACTTTATGTTGGCAGATGTGTTTCCCTAGGAACAGCATCTCTGAGACAGAGGTCATTGATCAAACCCCCTCTGGCTGTTCCATTATGTGCAAATTATTGCTAAAAGCAGAGAGGCTGCAAGGGAGGTGGTGTGTACTCATTGCAGATATAGCGGAGGGAAGTCCAAAAAAAAAAAAAAAAAAAAAAAAAGCAAGTGTAATGAAGCAGGAAAAAAATTCCACCTAAACTAGAACAATGTTTTTATAATGTCAACTAATGGGAAAAAGGGGGAAATTAAGTGACTTTGAGAGACACACAGTGGAAGAACAGTCAGATTTTATTGTTGTGGGGTAACTCTGGAATTGGGCTTGCTGACAGCATCCTTGGCAGCTGTCCAAGGCTAGAAAGGGGCGTGCGTGTGGGCTACACCCAGAGCACTGTTGTCCTAATAGGGTAGGGATGAAGTAGGTTAAGTGGCCAATACACAGCACTCTCTTATGTCTATTTCTGGCCAAATGTTTAGGAAATGCTGGAGACATTCAGGGATCATATGCAGAGATCTCCCTTGTCCCCCAGCTTCTCAGGAAAGGGGTGGAAGTGATAATGAATTGACTGACTTTTGGGAAGCACTTAGATCTAGACTGTCCTTTGCTCAGATTCGAAAGAGTGAGACCTCTTAGTTTTATGCTCAGCTGTAGCAGCGGCTCTTCTCAGCAGATTTCTGGGAAGGATAAATGCACCCCTCCCCACCTCCAAGAAGGGATCTGTCTTTTGCTGAATTCAGTGAGACCATGGGATGGCTCAGGTAGAGCATGTGCACTGGACACACGGCAATACTCCAATGGTGCTGGGCCTTCTGGGCCACAGACTGCCACCCCACTTCTCACACTGACTTGCTTTTTGATTGGTATTGGCAAGACTCACCTTTCTAGGATTGCAATTCAGTTCTCTTTATCTGTAAAATCTTTCCTTATGATGAACTGGATTTTTCCTAGGGTTTAAGAGATTCCCTTGACACATATTAGAGGCTTTAGGACCAGGGTGTGCTAACTCATATAGCCTTTTAGGGTGCTGCTAGGGTCCTAAATATTATATTTGAGTGAGTGAATTTGCTCAGTTGTGTCCGACTCTTTGCGACCCCATGGACTGTAGCCTACCAGGCTCCTCTGTCCATGGGATTTTCCAGGTAAGAGTCCTGGAGTGGGTTGCTATTACCTTCTCCAGGGGATCTTCCCAACCCAGGGATTGAACCCAGGTCTCCCGCATTGCAGGCAGACACTTTACCATCTGAGCCACCAGGGAAGCCCAAATATTATATTTACCCCCAAGCTAACTTGATGCCGCCTCACCATAACCCCTGGGAAAAGATGAAGGTAGCTGTAGAAGCTCCTTTACTCAAAAACACCATGGGTGCCAGCAGGCTAAGTAAGGCTTTAGGTTTGTAGTATTGGAGTGACCGCTGGTGTGCTCTGTGAGTGGCTGGCAGATCTGACATCCTCAGTGGTAGTTGTAGTCAGAGTGATGAAGGTACATGACTCTCATACATATATAAAATAAATATATCTCAAAGACATTGTTTAACGCATTAATTAAATGAGGGAAAACGATGTTACAATAAGTTTAAAGTAGAATTCAATGAACAGATGAATTTGTGGATTAGGAATGTTGGAAATGAATTTGAAATTTCAAAACTGGTTTGGGTGGACTTTAATTTGCTTGTCTATGGGCAAGAATTCATTGCATTGCTATAAGTTTGCAAGTATTAGGCTTCATCTCTACAGAGTTATGAAAAATGTAGTTTAGACTAAGTCATAGCCATAATAATAAATATCATTTATCTAGTGCTGGTGTTGTGTTAAACTTTTTTTAAACTCAGTATTCTAGCTCTATTTAGGAAAAAAAAGTGTTGGCTTAAAAATTTTTTTTTAAAATTTATTTTATTTATTTGGTTGCTCCAGGTCTTTGTTGTGGCATGCAGGATCTTTGGTTGTGGCATGGAGACCTGGTTCCCCAATCAGGGATCAAACCTGGAGCCCCTGCATTGGGAGTGCAGAGTCTTGCACCACCAGGGAAGTCCTCAGTGTTGGCTCCTTGAGAAATATGTTTCTTTGTCGTTCTCCTTTATCCAGATCCACCCACAGAATGACAGGAGGTTAAAGATGAAAAGTTTACTAGAGTACGTGGACATTTAAGTAGATAATTTAAATGATAAATCTTCTTACAGAGGACATACAAAGTAAGGGGAAAAAGAAATTTTTTAGTTTTAACCCTTGTCAGTATTTTTCTTCAGTTTACTCAAATGATTAGAGCATGAGGATAAGTAGAATATATGACTGGAACACAGGCTGGGGCCATATTGTAGAAGTCCTCGAATGCCAGAATGGAGAATTTATCACTAACTAAGACGACAATGGGGTGCCATTGACTGTTTTGAGTAGGGGAAGTCGTATTGTTAAATCTATGCCTTCAAAAGATTAGTTCGACAGAAGTATCTGGGTTGTCTCAGAGAAGGAAGAAATGAGAGGGGAGGCAATTTAGCTATTTCAGGAGTTTCAATGTGTGATACCAAGAGTTTAAACTAAAATATAAGGTGAGTCATCACAAATGTGACTTCAGATAGAGACAGAAAGTTTGGAAGATGCTGGCTATTAGACAAAGCCTGGACATGGACGCAGAAGATGATATATGGCTTGGCAACTACTTTGAGGTTTAACTCTGTGTGACATAAAGGATGATAAAGAATGTTAACAAAAAGTGGAAAATTCTGGGAAAAGTGGTAGATGGGGGAAAGAAGACGCATTCAAATTTGCAATTTCTCACTTTGAGATCTAAATGGGATGTTCAAATGAAGATGTCTGGGAGATGACTGAAAATGTTAGGAGGGAGATAGTCCCTGGAGAAAAGGGTATATATAGAGAAAGCTCCTGGCTGAGGATAATCATGAAACTGCCTACTCTTGGGGAAGCAGGAGGATAAAGCAGAGCTAAAAATGGGGCAGAGATTGATCAGAGAGGTAGGAGGAGGGCCAGTTTCAGCACATACAAGAGAGAAATTTCAGTGAGGCTAGGGTTAGCAGTGGAGAAGGCAATGGCACCCCACCCCAGTACTCTTGCTTGGAAAATCTCATGGAAGGAGGAGCCTGGAAGGCTGCAGTCCATGGGGTCGCTGAGGGTCGGACATGACTGAGCGACTTCACTTTCACTTTTCAATTTCGTGCATTGGAGAAGGAAATGGCAGTCCACTCCAATGTTCTTGCCTGGAGAATCCCAGGGACAGGGGAGCCTGGTGGGCTGCTGTCTATGGGGTCGCACAGAGTCAGACACCACTGAGGCGATGCAGCAGCAGCAGCAGCAGCAGCAGCAGCAGCAGGGTTAGCAGTGTCAAAGATTTCAGAGAAAAGATGGAGGGTAGGCACTGAGATGTGGTCTCTGAGAAGGGAAGGCTGGTCCTAAATGGTAAGAGGTGAGTGGGAAGCCAGAAGGGGGAATGGAATTAGAGTCCTTGTTCAATAAATTGTGATTAAAAAGATAAGAGACATGAAATGAGCATCTCATTCTAGTCAGAGCAGAGGGAAGTGTTTTAAGATGTGGGAAAATTTAGCATGATGCTCAACTTAGTTGAAGGAACTTGGAGGGGGAGAGATTGAAAATGCAAAACAGAGGGAGAAAAATTCTGGAGCAAATCAGGAAGAGATGGAATCAAGCAAAATAGAGAAATATTTTGAGATCAATAATCCATTGATTGATCTTGGTAAGGCTGAAATTGGGGGATCCTGGATGGCATTGGAGGTAGGAGTTTAGATACCATGCTCAAGAAATATGAGAAAGATCCAACAGGGCACAAAAGGACAACTTGTTTCAGGTTAATAAACTTGTCTTTCTAGAAGTAGCTTTCATGGATGCTTGGCAGGGGTAATGGGGCCATATTGAGGAAAGCAAAAAGTTGGAGTATCTTTGAAAGAAAGGTAGTAGAGTATTAGTGATCATGACTGCCATTGGGTCCAGGACAGTTAGAGAGTCAATGAGTCCAGAAAAAGGTCCTTGGACATCCAAGAGGCATGACAGAGTTCAAGGATCTAGAGATCATAATGATCATAAAAAACAGTCATTGGGAGTGTGGAATTTAGAAAAAAAATGGAAAGAGATGAGTTATGGTCAGAAGAAAGAAATGTCTGTAAGTGGAGACCTTGGAGGAGAGCAATGTCTAGGGGTAATGGTGAACGAGATCTGGCCACATAGCAGATGATTTATTTATGTGCAGTGGGCCCGTGCATGGGGCTGAGAGGAGGGAGGGCATTTGAGGGTTTTGCGTCAAATGCAAATCTTGCATCCAAGATCCACCATCATGTGCAAGGGCAATGGCAGAGGTCTGAGGCTGGTACTCTGACTTGGGTGCTTGAAAAAGAAGAGGATGGCTAAATTGGATGGGAGATCCATGAAGGACAAGAGGTTGTTGTGTGAAGGTACAGGGCTTGGAAGGTACAAGGCTTCCATATGTTGTGTTTATGAGAAGAATGTGGAGGCTTAGTTTAAGAGAGTTTTGGAGGCCAAGGACAATTTTTCTTTAAAAGGATCTCCCTGAGATTAAAGAAAAATACAAGTGGACCAATGTAAATTAAAAAAAGTTAAAGTACAAATAATGGATTCCTATTTTAAAGATGTATTTGCTCTAGAAATATTAAGAACAATAGGTTTGTAGAGGATGAGTGTGTGTGCATGTGTGCATGCCTCTCTGTGTGCACATGTTAAAGCAAAGATACAGATGCAGAAGGTGGGCAGGTTACAGTGGTAAAGTTCTGTTATGAGACCACGACCAGATATTTTCCCCTCATTTTCTTGCTAGTCTTGGGCCATTTCACTGCTAATCTACACATCCATCAAACAAACAGGAAGGGGAAATGGAGAGTTGAATTACAAATCTGTCAATTTTGTTATTCTTGGCAGTTCAGGTTCAGGTTTTGGTGGGGGCAGAGTTTGAAACAAATGACAAAAATTACATTTCCTGATTGTGGGAACATTATGGATAATGAGTCCACTACTTGAAATGCCATGCAGAGGTCAGATTTATGGTTTCTCTGGGTGTTGTATCAACTTCAAATATATATATTTTTGATGCAATCCAGTCACCAAATTTGCTTTTCCTTAAGATTTTTAGGCTTTTTATGCTACCAGGTGGAAAGCAATAACAAAAACCATAGAGTACCTGGGGAAATACAATAGAGTGGGTAAGAAATTCACAGGTCACAGACTCAGATATGTAAAAACCAAGAATGTAGCTTTCATTTCATACCCCTTTTTCACTTAAAGTTGAAAACATAGTTATCCTGATTCCAGATAAACTCAACCAACTTCATTTTTCAGGCATTTCAACATAAACATGGTCAGAAACTAGGATTCTTACCCTCTTGGTCATTCTCCCCAGTGTAACAACTGAGCTTCCAAGGGCTTTTGGGCTTCATGGTACTGGGCAGGGCCACTTGCCCATGGTTGTCCTCTGCACCCGCAAAGATGCGTCTCATTTTGGTCATTTGCTCTTTGTCCTCTGTCACCGACTGGTATCCTCTGTGATCACTCATCTGCCAAGGACTCTGGCTAACATGTCAGGCCATCTGTTTCCTTTTTGAACCACTCATGAAGGCTGGCTGGTCTACAACCCATTTCTCAGCCATATATGAGCCCCACATGTGGGGTCCTAAAGACTCTCTTGTTCCCTTTTATTTTTTAAAATACAATGAACAATTTAATGTATCAATCTATAAGTAGAGAAAGGGAATTTAGGGCCTTCAATGTATTTTCCTATACAAGACCAACAATTGAAACATGATTCTAATTCTTTATAGTAATGCCTCCTAAGGCTTGGTGTTGGTGATGACCATATAAGATGTGTTGCAAAAACAATCACGTGTTAGAAAGGGTGATGCTTAGTAGTGTTTGCATTAGTTCTACTTTGAGAAATGATGTGACTTTTTTTTTGTAATATAATGTCTTCAAATTAAAGAAATAAGTAACCAGTTTCTACCTTTGTGTAATGAATTCTGTATTTCATACTACACACATCAATCACTTACTGCAAAATTAAAAAACAGTTACTTATTTTTTTCTGATGGAAAAAGTAATCAAATTCTTTGCAAAAATGCACATTTAATCTCAACATTCAGAGATGAACACTGGTTTTTGCATACTTTTTCTTTCTAGGCATGCAATTATATAGGCACATATACATATTTTCAAAAAAGCATTACATTTTACAACTGCTACAGAATTTGAAAGGTGAAGTTATCTAGTTTTTAGGCTTGCAATATCCAGTGTCATGACATTAACACATCTGATAAGTCTGAGAACTTGTGAGGTTGGTGGTCTACAAAAAGTTTTCCGTGAATTAGTCTGCATGGAGAAAGTAGAAGGGAAAATGAGGTTCTAGAGGTTTTCTGATGTTCTGTTCACACTAGCTGGATTGTCTGAGTCTTTATGGGTTGCCCTCGTCTGCCTGCCTGTACCCCTTACTTAGCCTTTGACACCCTGCAGCTCTCACACCATGATGGTACGAGGTTTCTGTCTAAAGGCCTGTAGCTCCCCTTCAACTCTGTGCTGACAGGAGGCACAGGTACCCTCTGACCTGGTGACCCCCCTGAACACATGTAAAGTCTTCACTAACTTTAACCCACGGACTTCACTCAGGATCTTGACTTTTAAGGTGGGAAAAGATATGCTTTCTCGAGGACTCCATTTATGCCCTCTTTCTTTCATTCCTCCTCCTCCATTTTATCAATTCCATTTCCTTTGGTCAGAGATCTTGCTTTTACACCATCAAGTCTTCTTCCCAAATTTATTATTAAATCTATGTACTACAGTCATATTAAAATCAAGGATTTAGGGACTCAGATAATCTTTTCATATAATGCTTAGTTTCAGCAAACCACATGTCCATTGACTTTCAATGCTTATTTTTTTATTATGAATTTTAAAATCATTTCAGAAATGAAGTGGAATTCTTTGTTATTTATAGGTTCTTTTGCTAGGAAATTGGCATGTAAAAGGTGAGCCATGGATAGGCAAGAAGAAACTTTCCCTCCCTCTTGGTTATAGGCTCAAAGTCTAGATATGATACTTATTCCAGTTTTAAGGTGCCCTCTGACGAGGGGGACTGTAAAATTTGTCTTTCAAGCCAGGGCAACTCTGAGAGTTAAAGAGAAGCTATTAATAATTATGCCAACAAAATATGTATATACCAAGGATTATCCCAAGAAAAATGGGGTGTGAGATTAATCTACCTTTGATCCATGGATGCAGGCTAGTATTTAGTCAGAGATGCAGAGGTCTACAACTTCTCAGGTGAGGCAGGGGGAAAGAATCCACTTGTCAATGCCATGGCATCATAAGGGAAAGATAACATAATAGATTGAGATAACTTAATCTCACAAATTAGATTATCTTTCTGTATGTTCTTTTTTCTTCAGAAACTTTATTGAAGCTGAGTTTAAGCTTTTAAGTCTGACATCAGCTTTTGAGGTGTGTGTGCGTGTGATATGGCATAGATTTCAACTGTGAATAGTGCCTCCTAGGGCTGGCATGGAGAGGTGACAAAGGACATTAGCAAGAAGGAGGAAAATACTGAAAGAGTTGGAAACGATGTTTCCCTCCATTACCATCCAGAAAGAACTTGGGTTTGATTGGATTAAGGAAGCATGTCTTGACATTTTAGTTTCTGAGCAATGATTATTTCTTCTTGCTTCCTTTTGATCTTAGAAAGCAATTCTGTAGTGAGAAAACTGGAATCTAGATGGAGCTGAGAAGGCTAGGGTCATTTTATGTTGCTTAAAATTTATATCAAACACAATGTTTGTCTTGCTTGGTGTTTAGTTTTAAAACTAATTTTGCAAATATAAATGCTGGTATGTTTCATATATATATATATTTCTGATTTCTTTTGAGAAACCAGGAAACACAGTAACTCTGGGCCAGCAAATCTAAGAAGCAAACATTGGCTGGAGCCATATCTGAAGGCTTCTAAAATGTAGCATTCTCTCTGCAGTTCACCATGGGCCAACTCCTTACTGCTTTATCCAGACCATTTTATTGATTTATGTTGGCTATTGTCTACTGCAGACTTTCAATTTTGTGATTCCTATATTTTATCATGCTATATGTTAGAAGTTTCCAAAATAGGAACTAAATATAGCAGATGTATCAGGGCTAATGCATTTCTAAGAAATTCTAGCTGTCATTATTTAGATCAGGTTATTAAATAACTATTTTTAATATTTTGAGATATAGTAACATATAGTGAAATGCACAGATACTGATTGCAGTATGCAATGAATTTTGACAAATGCTTATTTCCTACATTATTGATACACTAAGATGTTGAACATTCCCATTATTCTAGATAATTCCCTTTTATCCGCTGCAGTCAAAACTTGCTCTGTCTACCCATAGGTCACAGTCGAAGGCTCTGTTGCCATAGATTAACTTTGCCTATTTTAGGACTTTATATAAATGGAACCATATAGTATGAACTTTTGTGTTCAACTTCTTTTAGTAAAATGCTTTTCAGATTCAAGCATGTTGTTTGAAGAAGCAATTGCTTGTTCTTTTACATTGCTGAGTAGTTTTCCATTGTATAAATATATTGTCATTTGCATCTGGGTTGATATCTACTTTTCAGGTGTTTTGAATGAAGCAGGTGGAATATTTTTGTGTCTTTTTGTGAATATATATTTTAATTTCACTAAGGTAGTCACCTGAGAGGGAAATGTTCCAGTGATAGGGTAAATGAAAGTATAACTTTATCAGAAACTTCTTACATTTCCAGATCAGTTGTACAATTTTACACTCCTGAAGCAGTGGATGAAAATTTCAGTTGTTTCACATCCTTGACGGTAGTTAATATTGGTAATCTTTTTAATGTTATCTGTTCTAGTGGGTATGGTATGATCATGTTGTTTTAATTTACATTTCCCTGATAACTAGTGATACTGAGCATTTTTCATGTACTTATTTGCTATTCATATATCTTCCTTGGAGGAGTGTGTCTTTTGTCCATATTTATTGTATTTAACACCCTTAATTTTTAAATATATTTCATATATAAATAATTTTTATTTATATATTTGTGTACTTTTTTATATATTCTGTATACAAATCTGTTGCTACATATAGTCATATATGTACATTGTCTCATAGTATTAAATATTTAATTTTACATGGTTCTATCTGAGACGTTGTAAAAGAACTTCATGTAGAAGGAATTTGTAAATAATGTCAGTCTTAAAGTACATGAAGTGACAACAATATGGCCACAAATTGTCTAGACTTGAGGAAATGGGCCCAACCGCCTTTTGCTCTGATGAGCATAAAGCTTGGAATCTGTCCCTAAAAAACAAGATGAATCATAGTAAGGCTTATATTTTCTGTGTCTCTGTTTGTATGCATTTTCTTTTTCAGAGAGGGAACTTCTAAGGTTTTGCCACTAAATAAAAGGAACAACTTCAATTACACAGCTGTGTGATAGTACCTGCTCCTGGGGGCAGGCTGCTCTCCTCTGAGAGCCTTCGATCACCTTCCTGCCACATACAACTACAATTCACCTGAAGTGGTGTCAGCAGGACTCTTCACCCTGTGCCAGATAATAGCTTTTGCTTTTAGTGTTAAAAGATCATATCGTTCTGCGGTTCTTAGGAAGGAGAAGCTGGCCTGAGGAGGCATGCCCCAGGTTCTGCTTTGATGAGTGAGAAAAAAGCATGAACTAGGTTGGTTTGAAACGATAATTGGAGAGCAGGTCTCAGAGTCTAGTAGCCCATGTCTTTTATGGGAATTCAGATTGCTGCTCAATCCATTATGGTGTCATGTTCTTGCTCAAAACCTTCACTGGTTCCGGATGTCCTAGAACATGGAGTTCAAAGTCCTTCAGCATTAAGTACAAGCTGACTTCATTAGCCTCATAAACTACAGACACCACCTCTAGACTAAATACCACAGTCATCAGTGCTGCCTACCAAGTATTTCTATCTCCCCTGTTTTTGAACACAGGGTGGTTAAATGTGATTGTGTGACTTGCCTTGTTGAATAAAATGTGAGTGGGAGTGGCATCTTTCACTTCACCAGGTCCCTTTTCCAACTGTGTGTTAATTGTGGATTCTGATTGTGGAGTGCAGTTGGGACATGGTGTTTTCCTGTTCTCCTAATGGACTGTTTAAGTGTGTGTTCACAAAGGTGAGTAGAGAGATCAGGGGTTTGGGGTTAAGTCAGGCAGATAACAGAGTAGAGTCTGCACTCCATTACTCCTGTCTCCTGCCTCACCTCTTTGGTTATTGAATTCCACATCTGTAAAATGGGATAATTATATTTCATTTGTTTGGGCTGCTATAACAAAAATATCATGGGGCTTCCCAGGTGGCGCTAGTGGTAAAGAACTTGCTTGCCAAGGCAGCAGACATAAGAGACATAGCTTCAGTCCCTGAGTCAGGAAGATCCCCTGGAGGAGGAAATGGCTACCCACTCCAGTATTCTTGCCTGGAGAAACCCATGGACAGAGGAGCCTAGAGTGGGCTACAGTCCATTGGGTTTCAAAGAGCTGGACGTGACTGAAGTGACTTAGCATGCACAAAAAAATACCATATACTTGGTAGTTTGAACAACAAACCCTTATTATAATTCTGGAGACTGGGAAGTTCAAAATCATGGTTCTGGCAGATTTAGTGTCTGTTAAGTGGTGGCTTCCTGGTTTAAAGACAGCCATCTTCTTGCTGTGTCCTCATGTGGAAGAAAAGAACAAGGGAACGCTCTGAGGTCTCTTTCATAAAGGCATAAAAGCACTCCATTCAGAAGTACTCCACCCTCCTGACCTAATACCATCACACTGGAGGGCAAGCTACCAACATGAATTTTGAGGGGGATACATTCAGTTCATACACCTTGAAAATACTAGAAACAATGTTGAGGAACGCTGAGAGAGTTTATGTTACACACCTGCTTTGTCAAGCAAATCAAACAGATTAAGTTGAGTTTGTAAAATGAACAGTAGGCAAGGCAAGCTGAGAAAGTCTGCGTTTTTATTTTAGGTTAGGTTGTTTAGTCACGATAAGAATACTTATCAAGTATATTTTCATTTTAAAGTTTAAAACAAATCTACTTTTTGTAAGGAGAATCCAAGATAGCATTTTATTTATCAAAAACAAAAGTAAACAATCTAGTTAGTATCTAGGACCTGGGCATTAGTTATTCTGTCCTACTTATATTTAGTTACCGATTTATTGAACACAAATATGATTGTTAGGAAATAAAAGATTAGAAGGCCACAGTAACTAATGCCCAAGTTGCAGATACTTACTAAATTGTCCCCTGGTGACTGGATTTAAACCACCTCCGCAGATCGCTAGGTTACGGTGGAAGAGCATTTTGACTTAGAGCATTTACAACTGTCTTATCTTCACAGTTTTATAATGAAAGATGATTCTTTTTGCAGATATTAAAAACTTCAGTTTTTTTGAAGTGAAGCAAGCTTGTTCTATTTTCCTAATGTCAGTAGGCAAAAAAAGAAATGAAGAATTACTGTGAATTTTTAGACCTTTGCAATGTAAAATATAATTATTTTATTATAAACATTAATTATCATGCATCTCAATGACTTGGCTCTCTTTTAGTGGTTTATAGATTTCAGATTGTCAGGGAAATTATATATAATTTGTTTGCCAAATTAAATTATTAGACAGCAGCATGGCTTGTGCACTCGAAATAGAACTTGGAAAAGCATTTAATAATTAAAATGCCAAGTGTTGGGAAAAGGGAAAACATCTCCCCACACTTTTAAGTTATGTTTGTTGGAAAAGCCAAATTTAAAAAGTTTGAGCCTAGTAAGGATATGATGAAGATATACTGGGATATCTCCCTCCTGGAGGTGTCATGGCTGAGGACATTCTCAGAAGTTTGACTCAGTGCAAATCATGTATTTTTAATATAAAATTTTATCTTTATAATATAGAATATATCCTGAAATCTGATATATTTGTCCAAATATTTATTAAAAATTGCTGACCTTTCTTAAAAAGGAGGGTTAATTGTCATCCTTTCACCCAATTCAGTTGGAGAATTGGAGGCCCACACAGAAAATTGTCTTGCTTTACCTTGGACAGTGGCCAAGGAAATATTAAACACCACATCTTTTATATATGTTCCTGGCCTGCGGCTCTTTCAGCTGTACCAAACCCAGTGGTACCCTAGGCTGACACATTTCTGTAGTGCCAGAGTTACAGAAACGAATAAAACAAGGTTGTATTCAGGCATCAACTGAGTAGCTGGTTTACAAAATCTACATGGTCTGTCCTAACTGTAGATTGCATAATTTCTAGTGGAAGATTTCTAGGATGAACACTACACAGATAAGGCAATCTCCATCTTCCAGGAAACCAAACAAAATCAATCAACAAAGAGACATAAAAACAAAAATACAAATGCCATTTTCTGAGAAACTCAAAAAAAGAATGTGAAATAATTTGTTAAAGGTACCAAAATAAGTTTAGTTTCACACAAGAGACCCTGGGCATGAGCAAGAGAAGGAGGGGAAAGAGATGTTAGAAATAGAGATAGATAGAGATGAGAAAGAGAACACACCCTGGAGAAGCAATTAGGTTCAGAGGAGGGAAAGAGGGTCTATTACAAACAAAACCCCACAGGCCAGTTACTTGCAAAGAGCTGTGTTACCTGTGTCAGCTAAAGAGAAGAGAGCCCTCTGTGATATGAAATCCTACATTGGTCCTCCCCACCTACAGAAATTCCTTGAAAATAGTTGGTCCATAAAAGAGCTTGCACAGCATCTATAAAAATATATTACAAAATAGGAGGAATTAACAGTAAAATTTATTGACAAGTAATATTCACCAAAAATTGTTTTCCTGGGACAGATGAAAATTATGAATACATAGTTCAACATGGACCAAAAACTTTATGATCCAGCTGCTTCTTTGAAGCAAAACCATGTACAAAAAATCAAACCAAAAACTCAGGGAAGAAATGATGAGGCAATGAGAAGAAATAAAATATGAGCTGGTGGAACTCAGGAAGTAAGTAGAAGAAAGAAAAATTGTCATGGAGGAAGACAAAACTGGAGGAAGGCTTGTCTGTCATGCATTGTAGAAAACATGTACAGTAAGAAATAAAGAAGAGAGAACTGAAAAAAATTAAAATAATTGAAATATGAAATAAAGAGTATGCTGCTGCTGCTAAGTCACTTTAGTCGTGTCCGACTCTGTGCGACCCCATAGACGGCAGCCCACCAGGCTCCCCTGTCCCTGGGATTCTCCAGGCAAGAACACTGGAGTGGGTTGCCATTTTCTTCTCCAGTGCATGAAAGTGAAAAGTCAAAGGGAAGTTGCTCAGTTGTGTCTGACTCTTAGCGATCCCATGGACTGCAGCATACCAGGCTCCTCCGTCCATGGGATTTTCCAGGCAAGAGGACTGGGGTGGGGTGCCATTGCCTTCTCCTATTAAAGAGTATAAAAGGATTCAAAAGAGGATAGGAAAAGGAGACCCAAAAGAAAAGCATTATCATTAAGAAAGAAATGATACAACGACCAAAAAACCCCAAGATGTAATTTAACAAGTCTTGTCTGAAATTAAGGAAACTTGTACCTATGTATTTTTATCTGTTTTTCAATCACAAAATAGTCACCAATAACACAATCAATAGGACAGATTTTTGATTCTTATATAGTGCAATCAACTAAATTCTCTTCCAAGTTCATATGTTGAAGCCATTAAACCCCAGCATGACTATATGTAGAGACAAGGCCTTTAGGAGGTTCAGTTCAGTTGCTCAGTTGTGTCCTACTCTGCGATTCCATGGACTGTTGCATGCCAGGCCTTCCTGTCCATCAGCAGCTCCTGGAGTTTACTCAAACTCGTGTCCATTGAGTTGATGATGCCATCCAAGCATCTCATCCTCTGTTGTCCCCTTCTCCTCCCACCTTCAATCTTTCCCAGCATCAGGGTCTTTTCAAATGAATCAGCTCTTTGCATCAGGTGGCCAAAGTATTGGAGTTTCAGCTTTTGTCAGTAATGCCTAACACGGCTCCTGCCACATTAGGCATTACTGGCAAGCTTTAACATCAGTCCTTCCAATGAACACTCAGAGCTGATCTTGTTTAGGATGGACTGGTTTGATCTCCTTGCAGTCCAAGGGTCTCTCAAGAGTCTTCTCCAATGCCACAGTTCAAAAGCATCAATTCTTCGGCGCTCAGTTTTCTTTATAGTCCAACTCTCACATCCATACATGACTACTGGAAAAACCATAGCCTTGACTAGATGGACCTTTGTTGGTAAAGTAATGTCTCTGCTTTTGAATATGCTGTCTAGGTTGGTAATAACTTTCCTTCCAAGGAGTAAGCATCTTTTAATTTCATGGCCGCAGTCACCAACTGCAGTGATTTTGGAGCCCCAAAAAATAAAGTCAGCCACTGTTTCCACTGTTTCACCATCTATTTCCCATGAAGTGATGGGACCAGATGCCATGATCTTCGTTTTCTGAATGTTGAGCTTTAAGCCAACTTTTTCACTCTCCTCTTGCACTTTTATCAAGAAGCTATTTTGTTATTCTTCACTTTCTGCCATAAGGGTGGTGTCATCTGTATAGCTGACGTTATTGATATTTCTCTCTGCAATCTTGATTCCAGCTTGTGCTTCTTCCAGCCCAGCGTTTCTCATGATGTACTCTGCATAGAAGTAAAATAAGCAGAGTGACAATATACAGCCTTGCCGTACTCCTTTTCCTATTTGGAACGTGTCTGTTGTTCCATATCCAGTTCTGTTGCTTCCTGACCTACATATAGGTTTCTCAAGAGGCAGGTCAAGTGGTCTGATATTCCCATCTCTTTCAGAATTTGCCACAGTTTATTGTGATCTACACAGTTGAAGGCTGTGTCATAGTCAATAAAGCAGAAATAGATGTTTTTCTGGAACTCTCTTGCTTTTTCGATGATCCAGTGGATGTTGGCAATTTGATCTCTGGTTCTTCTGCCTTTTCTAAAACCAGCTTGAACATCTGGAATTTCACTGTTCATGTATTGCTGAAGCCTGGCTTGGAGATTTTAGGAGGTAATTAAAATTAAATGAGGTCATATGGGTGGGGCCCTAAAACAATAAGATGGGTGGTCTTATAAGAAGAGAAAGAGGAAAATCTTTCCCTCTTCTACGTTCAAAGGCAAGACTCCCAGACAAGCCTCACTAGAAACTGAACTCTGCCAGAATCTTGATCTTGAACTTTTCCAAGCTCCAGAACTGTGAGAAAATGAATTTTTGTTGTTTAAGCCACCCAATGTAAGGTGTTTTATTATGACAGTCTGAGTGGAATAGTACACATACCTAATATTTTAAAATTAGAGACTGCATGATTGTTTTTCCCCCAAACGCCCCTGGGATTGGCACAAAAGAATATGGGATTGGCTCCATATTTTTGGCCACAAAGTAATTTTTATGACTTAAAAAAGTAGAAATAGTATGGACACTATGATCGTAACATATTAAAGTGGGAAAATAACAAAAAGAGAGAAGACAGCATTCCTACCTTTAGGGAAAACAGCAACAACAACTTGAAACCTTGAACAACTTTTCAGTTAAGGAGGAAAGTACAAACAAAAAGTTGTGAAGCAGATAAAAGATAATTAAAAAAAAACAGCAAGGGATACACCCATTGTTCATTGTAGCACTATTTACAATAGCTAGAACATGGAAGCAACCTAGATGTCCATCAACAGATGAATGGATAAAGAGTTGTGGTACATATACACAATGAAATATTACTCAGCTATAAAAAGGAATGCATTTGAGTCAGTTCTGATGAGGTGGATGAACCTAGAACCTATTATACAGAGTGAAGTGAGTCAGAGATAAATATAGTATTTTAGCACATACATATGGAATCTAGAAGAATGGTACTGAAGAACTTATTTACAGGGCAGCAATGGAGAAACAGACATATATAATAGACTTATGGACATGCGGAGAGGGGAGGAGAGGGTGAGATGTATGGAAAGAGTAACATGGAAACTTACATTACCATATGTAAAATAGATAGCCAATGGGAATTTGCTATATGGCTCAGCAAACTCAAACAGGGGCTCTGTATCAACCTAGAGGGGTGGGATGGGGAGGGAGATGGGAGGGAGGTTCAAAAGGGAGCAGATATAGGTATACTTATGGCTGATTCATGTTGAGGTTTGACAGAAAACACCAAAATTCTATAAAGTAATTATCCTTCAATAAAAAAATAATTAAAAAAAATAACATGGGATACAGTTAAATTTTTACCAAGGAGTATACTGATTTAAATATTAATATCAACAAAAATAGTATTAATGAGAATAAAGTATGAAGTGTTTGATTTAAAAAAAATCAGAAAAGAAACAGCAAAGTGAACCAAGGTACAAAGGAAAGAAAAAAATTTAAAAATTGAAGATAACAGCAAAATAAAACCCTCTAGAAAATAGACAAAATATATAGCAGACAAAACTAAAAGCTGATTTTCTGAAAACAAAAACAAAAAAAATCATAGGAAATGAATTTATTTGATTCTAAGAAGACAACTTTTAAATCATAGACAAAATAGATGATTTTCAACTAGTATAATTTGTCAAAACATACATAGATGAGATTGTAAAATGTAAACAAATTGAACTTCATAGGAAAACATAAGGGAACTTGGCAAATGCTTCCTTTCCCAATTTACTGAACATAATAGTTTCATAGGTGAAATCTGTCATGGCTATTAATAGGTAGAGATTCCAACTAAAAAAAATTGAAAAGAAACTAAGAAAAAAACCAAAAACTGAAAGTTTGAGGAAAGCTTCCAAATTCTCTTAATGAAGCAAACATTATGTCAATACCAACATTAGACAAAGAATGTTTAGAAATGAAAACTAAAGAACAGTCTCAGTTATAAATATTGATATAAAATGTTAAATAAAATATTAGCAAATAGAATCTAGCAGCATGCTAAAAAAATATTGAGTCCAAATGATATTTATTCTGAAAATGCAAGGATGATTCAACATTAGGAATTCTATAAATATAGTTTATTATATAAATATTAGAAAATATTAGATCATCAAATCTTTAGGTCTATAAAGTCATTTGACATCAAAAGCTTTCTTATTAAAAGCACTCAATATCATAATAATATTCCAGCCCAAATCCAGTATCAGGCTTAAGCAGGGACAAAATATCTCTAAGTGAGGAAGAAGACAAAGAATTTCACTACCATTAATTAACGCTGTAATTTGGTACTTTCTCTTGTAACAGAAAAGAAAAAAAAGTAATAAAAAGTGAACAAAAGAAAAATCTATGACAATATATTTGTATATCTAGAAAAGGCTAGAGCAAAAAAAATTCAGTGAGTTGGCGCTAACATACAGTTCTTTATTAAAATGGATAACCAACAAGGTCCTACTGTATAGCACAGGGAATCTTGCTAAATGTTATGTGTTAACCTGGATGGGAGAGGAGTCTGGGGGAGAATAGATACATGTATATGTATGGCTGAGTCCCTTTGTTGTCCACCTGTAACTATCACAGCATTGTTAACTGGCTATACTCCAATACAAAATAAAAAGCTAAAAAGTGAATATGCACACATTAATAGCTTTCATATATACACAGAACATTGTCAGATGCTATTATAGAATAAAATATTACATTTTGTATTTGCAACAAAACGATTTGCAAATACCTAGTAAGATTCCTACTTTTTGGAAGATATTGTAGATGTGCTTTTCCCTCTTCCCATCATTGAGTCTAAGGAAGCACTCTGATTTTACATACAAAACACCAGAAAGCTCTAAAAAGTGGAGTGACGAGGGTATCTGGCTAAAGATCTCTGACCCAGTGAATAGCCTAGTGGTAAGAGCTCTGGGTTTTCTTTTTTCTTCCAACTTAGAGCTAAGAACCTGGTAACCCCAAGATGTAAGATAAAGCCCTACAGAAGCCCACACTTTCCTGTTAAAGGATAAAGAAATGCATAACCAAGCAAGACAGAAAGCTTTTAGACAGTAACCTCTCTACTCCAGCCAGTTGTCATAGAGAAGAACTGTGTCCTTTTCCCACCTCTGCAATACTGGCAAAGGCAGAGAGAAGACCCTAGATTTCCAAACTCGCCAGGCTAAAATGAACACCTCTCTTGGTTGGGGTAGGGGTAGGCATATGTGTTCAGTTGTTCAGTCAAGATCACATAGGGAGCTGGGACTTCCAGCGCCCCTGGAGTTTATTCTTCCACCTCCCTGCTGGGATGATATCAGAGGAAGGCTGGAGGAGAGTCAGGACTTTAATATCCATCTAGTGATAGTTTGGGTCAGGTAGGAAGCCTAATCCTAGTTTGCTGAAAATGCATGTTGAATTTTGTCAAATGCTTTTTCTGCACCTATTGATATGACATGATTTTTCTTCTTTAGCCTGTTGATGTGAGGGATTGCATAAACTTGTTTCTGAATGCTGAACCAACCTTGGCTACTTGGAATAAACCCTACTTAGTTATGGTGTATATATATATACATTGTTGGATTCAATTTGCTAATATTTTGTTGAGGATTTTTATGTCTATGCTCAGAAGATTTATTGATCAGTAGTTTTATTTTATTATAATGTTGTTGTTGTTCAGTTCTCAGTCATGTCTGACTCTTTGCCACCCCAGGGACTGCAGCATGCCAGGCCTCCCTGTCTTTCACTATCTGCCAGAGTTTGCTCAAACTCATGTCCATCGAGTTGGTGATGCCATCCAACCATCTCATCCTCTGTTGCCCTCTTCTCCTCCTGCCTTCAACCTTTCCCAGCATCAGGGTCTTTTCCAATGAGTTGGCTCTTTCTATCAGGTAGTCAAAGTATTGGAGCTTCAGCATCAGTCCTTCCAATGAACATTCAGGACTGATTTCCTTTAGGATTGACTGGTTTGATCTCCTTGCAGTCCAAGGGACTCTCAAGAATCTTCCCCAGCACCACAATCTGATTTTGGTATTAGGATAATGTTGGCCTCATAAGACAGTCTCTTCTGCTTGTATTTTCTACAAAAGATGGTAGAGAATTGGTATAATTTTTTCCTTCAGTGTTTGGTAGAATTTACCTGTGAAACCATCAAGATCTGGCACTTTCTGTTTTGGAAAGCAATTAATTATTGATTCAATTTATTTAAGATACATAGGTATGCCTGTTCAGAAAATCTGTTTCACCTCATGTGAGTTTTTGTAGATTGTGTCTTTCAAGAAATTGATCCATTTCAACTAAGAATAACCAAAGCTCAATAAAAGAAAAGCAAGAAGGGAGACCAGAGCTATCACCTAAAAATTAGACCATATTTCTCCAGGTGTTAAACATTATGACACTGGAAAATGAATAGGCAGATCAATGCTATGAAATCAAGAAATGGACTCCTTATGTATGATAAAGGTTTAATTTCAATCACTGTGGAAAAGATGGACTATAAGGGAAATAATATTGGGGTAGGTGAATATCCTAGTATATTTCACAACACTTAGCATGAAAATTGGAAAATTGTTAAAGTCAGTCTCAAAAGTGAAACACATAGTAATAATAAAAAGGAAACATGGAGAATAGTATTTAGCCTTGAAATGGAAAAGTCCTTTGTAGCTGACACAAGATGAAAAAGCCATCAAATATTTGTAAACAAATCTAATTTGTACACAGATTAAGATACAATATTTTGCATGGCAAAAATGCTGTAAGTAAATACAAATGACAAACTGAGAATAATATTTGCAAATGCCATCACTGATAAGTGGTTAACTTCTCAAACATAGAATTTCTATAAACTCTAAGTAAGAAAAAGAGCAACAAACCGAAATAGGCAAAGAAGGAGAATGGAAGTTCACAGAAGATGACTGATGACTTTCAAATAACTCTTATACATAGGCAGTGATGTGCAATCTCATTCATAAAAGGAAAAACAGAAATAAAACACAGAGATCCAATCTTATTCTATAATATTGGCAGAAATCTAAAAATTTGATAACACAAGATAGTGGTGAGGCAGTAGAGGAAACAGACATTCATAACTGGTGGGAATGCAAATTAGTGCAATTAGAGACTGGAAAGTATATATCAAATTTACAGATGTGTTTATCCTGTCACCCAGAAATTCCATGTCTCAGCATGTATCCTGTAGATATGCTCAAGTATGTTTGAAATGACACATGTACAAGATTATTCACAACAGTTATTTACAATAGCAAAAACACAGAAACATCTTAATGCCATCAGCAAGGAACTGATTAGTCATGCTCTATATCTATAATAGAACATCATGTCATCTATCTCTAAGGTAGAGAGGCCACTGGTATACATTATCAGGGGAAAAATTTTGACAAATACAAATATATACACACATATACATATCATACATATACATATATGCATATACGTATGCAGTAAGCTACCATTTATCTAAAGCACTACAAAAATAAGATATATAGGTGTGTGTGAATATATGTAGCTGTGTAGTATATATAATTTTTATATTCATATTAATTTAAAGATTATCTGGAAATAGGAATATTAAACATAATACTGGTCAGACAGGGAACTGGGTAAATGTGGTATGGGGGATGTAGAGATATGTTTTACCAAATGACATTTCATATTTTTGGTGTTTGAACCAAATGAATATATTATGTATCTAAAAATAAATTTTAAAAATCTGCAAAGTGAAAGTGAAGTCGCTCAGTTGTGTCCGACTCTTTGCAACCCGTGGACTGTAGTCCACCCAGCTCCTCTGTCCATGGGATTCTCCAGGCAAGAATACTGGAGTGGGTTGCCGTTTCCTTCTCCAGGGGATCTTCCCAACCTAGGGATCAAACCCAGGTCTCCCACATTGCAGGCAGATGCTTTAACCTCTGCACCACAAAATAAAACTAAAACAAACTATAGCTAGCTAGCTAGCTAAGTCGCTTCAGTTGTGTCCGACTCTGTGCGACCCCCTGGACTGCAGCCTACCAGGCTTCTCTATCCATGGGATTTTCCAGGCAAGAGTACTGGAGTGGGGTGCCATTGCCTTCTCCAAAAGCAAACTATAGGGTGAACTTTACTCTTAGACTGTGGTGGTGGTGGAATTACAGCAGTGTTTCTCACCTGGTATTCTGTGGAACCTTACTGCTTTGGGGTCCACTGAGAAATATGAGCAATGTGGAGCTCCAGTATTTTCTTCAGCTTTTCAACAAAATAACTCTGTCTGTTTCCCTTTGAAAGAACAGCACCAATGAATTAAAAGGTATTTGAAAATACTGGACAATATATAACACATCATAAAATAATTTTACTTGCTTCTTCCGACATAAATTAGAAAACCTAAATAGAATGGGTGGTTTCCTAGATCAATTGATCTATTGTCGGAAACATAGAAAATGTTTTTAAACATCCACCACAAACAAAAGTATGAGAACATGGTGTCTTCTGCATCTCTTAGGACATTTTTGGCTCCAGCATCAGAAACCCTGATGTAAGCTTAAATGATCTGGATAGTTGTTATTTCATCGAACAGGGAATACAGAGGAATCACTGACTTCAAGATTGTTTCAGGCAGTGGTTTAATGCTGCCACACTTGGCTTCTGTCTGCCTGTTCTACCATCCCATGTTCAGCTACATCCTAAGACAGGTGACCCTCAGATCTCAAGGGAGCTGCCAACTTGTGGTCAGGATGACATACTTCCCTATTATGTCCAACTGAAGAGAGAGAGGCCTGCTCACCGATCGTGGGGACATTAGCCCTGTGGTTGCAGTGAAGCAAGTTGCTGGCACGTGTGTTGGGTGTAATAATCCCAGATGGGTTGGTTCTGCATCACGGATTGGACAGCATTCTTTGATTCTTAACCCTGAGTCAGTTTCTCCACTGCTCCACCAAAATATAAAACAGCTAATGTCCCTTTTCTTAAAAAAAAATTTCTTTATTTTCTTAGCTGTTCCAGGACTTTAGTTGCGGCACTTGGATCTTTGATCTTTGTCATGGATCTTTAGTGGCGGCATATGAACTCTTAGCTGCAACATGTGGGACCTAGTTCCCGGACCAGGGATGGAACCCAGGCCTCCTGCATTAGGAGCACGGAGTCTTAGCTACTGGATGACCAGGGAGGTGCCCAACATTATGCTTAAATTCACCACAGTGGGCACACAAAGATAACATAAGCAGAATTAACAGAGGAATTTTATATGGAAGCAAATTTAAAATGTGTAACAGAGCTAATATCTATCATGTTTAATGGACTTTTACAAATTGGTAAAAACAAATAAACAAAAGAGACAATGTAATAGAAAAATAGATTAAAAATGAATAAGTAATTTACAGATGAACAAATACAAATTGCCAATAAATATATGAGAATATGCTCATATTGACTAGTAGTGAGCAAAATACAAATGAAAGCAGTTATTAACTTTCCCTTTATACCTATCTGATTGTCAAAAACTAGAATGAGGATAATAATTTTAGGTAGGAAAGCAGGGAAAAGTGTATACTCATAAACTTCTGAAATGTGAATTGATGCAGAGTTTTTTGGCAAGTAATCTAATAGTATCTCCTAAAATTAAAGCTACAGTCTTATAGCCTACGGCAGCTCGCACAGTATATAACTTCTGCCAATCCATGCAGGCTCCTGGAAAAAGCCAAGCCCTCAGGGTATGTTTTAAGGCAGAGGGGCAGGAAACCCCAGGGAACGCCAAGATTAAGTGTCGGGGATATGATCCCACCATGTGGTTTCACATGTGGGTTGAATGGTTGCCATACTGATTCAGTCTGCACATTTATGAACCCCTCTGCTCTACGCCTGGTATCCCACTCAGTTTTAGAGCTAGAATAACAGAGAGAATCTGTCTTCCCTGCCCTCATCCCGGGGAAGCGAGAATTTGGACAAAGGATTCGTTTGGAGCAGGACAGAGCAAGGTCTGCCCTCGGCTTAGCTCACTGTCCAGGCTCCTCAGTGGGGCTGGGGAAGCTACTTTCCAGTTTCTTTCTCCCTGAACAATCTCCATTTTATTTGCAGTTCTCTCCATGCCTTGGGTTTATGTACTTAGGTTGAAGAATCCCCAGGATCCTGTTCCTACTCTGCACACATCAGCATAGATGCCCCTTGGTTTCTGTGAAGTGTGGCCTAGCCTGACTCCTCCAGAACACAGCCCAAGTGGGCTTTCCAGTTTTGTTCACACTGGATTTGGCCTCAGGAGTTTAAATTTAGTAAATCCCTTTAAGAAGATTCCTTGTTGTCTTCTTATCTGCTCATCATTTTCACCAGCCCATCTTAAACATGCTTTTGAATTCCACCAGAAAAAAAAAAAATCTAAAAATTAGTTACTTTAAAAATGCTTACTTCCCAGTAGATTCTCATCCTCAGTTACTTCCAATGACAAGATATCTTTTTAAAAGCATATATTTATCTCTATAGTCAGGCTGTTCATTAATTGAACAGAGTAGGTGCTGACCTATGGGTTGGTACATTTGAGAGATAGCTTCTTGTTATGTTTATAGTTCCTCTTTACTCTGAAGGAATTTCAGAGAGGCATAGGGTCAAATCCCCTGTTTTCTAGATGCAGATGAAGAAAGGAGGCTAGAAATTCAGCAGCAACTGAGTAAGCCGTGCCAGAGTAACTTTTCCAGATGTCTTTGGGCTTTGCAGTTGGTACTGTCTTTAGGGAATGGCTTGGACTTGATTTAACACTTTCTAAATTGGTTCACCCACCTTTGAGTCTGGAGGATGTATTGCTGCATGCTCCCTCAGATTAATGTACTGCCAGCAGGTCTGACGCTCCCATCTCAGGAAATTCATTAACACGTTGGGAAATCCGGAGACCAGGTGTGGCACCGAAAGGTTAATCTATCCTACTTCCTCCTTCATAGCAACTTCAGTGTGAATTATACTCAGGTCGTTTAAAGCGAACAAATGAAGGCAATATACCTTCCCTGTGCTCAAAGTGGGATTCACATGCTGCTGGAATTTTAAAAATGATTTTTACTTTTTTAAGTGGTGGTTTTCGGCTGCACTGAGTCTTCGTTGGTGCATGGGCTTTTCTCCAGTTGCAGTGAGCAGTGGCTGTTCTCTAGTTGTGGTGCTCAGGCCTCTCATCGCAGTGGCTTCTCTTACTGTGGAGCATGGGCTCTAGGCCCTGTGGTCTTCACTAGTTGTGGGGCACAGGCTCATTAGTTGTGGTGCACGGGCTTAGCTGCTCTGTGTCATGTGGGATCTTCTCGAAGCGGGGATCAAACCCATGTCTCCTGCTTCGGTAGGCAGGTTCTTCACCACTGAGTCACTAGGGAAGCCATCATGCCACTGGATTTTAGTTAAGACGCAAAGGCACTGTGTGTGTCTCATACATCCCATGGTTCCTAAATACCTCGAAATGATTGTATCATGGTTTTCTGAACCATTTTAAGTGTGTACTCTTTTGCTTCTGTTCCCAAGTAAAGAGAAATCTGGAAGCATAACTCCAGAGTTAAATACTTTCCAGGCCATTTCGATGTGCACAGAGAAAATAACCCTCTGAACCTGAGAAGGAGAAATGGGCTCGCCACGATGTATTTGTGTGGGGTAAATTTATTGCAGCACCCTGATTTTGTCTGGAGTTTTTGGCTGTCCTACTCCTCATTCCCTTAAGACTGTGACCACTTCCTTATTGCTTTATTTTATCACGTTTTTCATCTTCAACTGTCTCCTCCGACTCAAGAAATGATGGTGACTCTCTTGACCACGGGGTTCAGTTGTTTCTTGCTTTCCCCATCAAAGTGAACCCTGGTTCACTACAGCTTGGAGCCCCCACTAACTTTAGCACTCACAAACACAGACCTACTGCCGAACAAATGGGAATTTATTTTCTCTCCCAGTTATCTGTTTCCTTCCACATCTCTTTCTAGCACCCTCTCCCCATACCTACCCTCCCATCCCAACCTTATTTCAGAGATTATCAGGTTTACTTTTTGATTTTACTGCTTCCCATTCAAATTTTGCCCATAAAACTACTTTACTATTACAGAATGAAATATTGTTTTCATTACTTTCCTACCCTAAATATGCATAGTAATAACACACTTGTGATGTATAGCAAGTCCTGTATTAAATACATAATAATACATAATAAGAATGTATCATTTTAATGAAATATCTTATTTCCTCTATTGTTACTTACTGTAATTTGGTTTAATTCAGCTCGAGTAACCTTTTTGCCCACATGTAACTCTTAAAACACGTTCTTATGAACACTGCATATTAAAAAAGAAAGAAAATAAGCCAGTCAGCATCAACTAAATATCAAGGTGAACATTAGGTCAGGTTCAAGTTTGGAGGGAAAAAAAAAAGAAAAGTACAAAGAAATTTAATGAAAAAATCTAATTGAGGAAATGTGCACAGCATCTTTGGCAAAATGTTTTCAACCAAGACAAAGCATTATCGGTGATCTCTCTCTGCTACTCATATATCCAAATTCTGTTACTGCGGAGATTAGGAGGAATAAAGGAATATTCAATGACCCAATAACCAGGGCCCATTATTTTTCAGTGTGACGGTTTTGTTGTAGACATAGAAGGATCTAAGAAAAGACAGCTCAGCTCGACTATCTGGATAGGAGAGCTGGTTCCTTTTCTTCTCAACCTAATCATTAATGTGAAAAATGCTCGTGTAGCGGAACAACTCCACAGGCCTGGCTTGTTTAACAGATTCTTTGTAAATTATACTAGCTCTTGAATACCATCCAGGTTCTTAATGATGATATTTCAAAGGTGACAAGCTTCAGTAGCAGGGAAAAGTTCATTGCAGCCTGGTGGTTGTGATTTCATCCTAATAACATCATTTGTACCCGGGCCTTTTAGCTATGGTCTAGTTTCTTTCAGATTCCGGAAACTGGGGCTCTAATCATGTGGCTTGGGGAGACCTGGGGACAAGACTTTGACAAATGCTGAGGCCTAAGTGCTGGATCTCAAACTTTTGAGTGGCCACACTTTCCAGCTGGCTACATATAGCTGCTGAAGATGTCTGTAGTCTAAGCCCAGACAAAATTGCAGATGGAATTAAGGTTACTAATTAGTTGATCTTAAACTAGGGAGACTCTCCTGAATTATCTGAGTGGGTCCAGTCAGCACTAGTCTCCTTAAAAGCAGAAGAGGGAGGCAGAAGAGGAGGTCAGAGTGATGTGATGTGAGAAGGACTTGACTCATGGCTGCTGACTGTGAAGATGGAATAAGGGGCTATGAGCCAAGGAAAGCAGGTGGCTTCTAGAAGCTGGAAAAAGCAGGAAAGTGAATTCTCTTCTAGCATCTCCAGAAAGAAGCTCAACCCTACTGACACCTTGACTTTAGTCAAGTGAGGTCTATTTAGGAATTCTAACCAACATAACTGCAAGATAAGAAATCTGTGTTGTTTTAGACCAAAAAACACAAAATTATATTAAAAATGCATTTGCTGAACCTCTCCGCCAGAGTTTCTGCTCTGGGGATGGATCTGAGAATGTGCATTTCTAACAAGTTTCCAGATGGAGATGATACCTCTGCTGGTATCTGTAGCTACATTTTAAGATTCAAGAAAAAAGAGGCTTCAGCTAGTCTGAGGATTTCAGAGTGAAGGATCTCACAGAAGAGTGGTGACTGCTGGCTAATTAGCTAATTACCACATCCAGGAAGAGTGAGGTTTCAGTGTTATCCTGGCCTAATACCATAGAAATTGTGTACCCTCCTCCTGCTGCACTCTCTGCTATGTGAGTTTGGATTCATTTCTCTTTCCTATTCTGTGACTTTCTCTTCTTTTTTAAAATTATGACTTCTAAGCTGTAGAAACTTGAATTTTAAACCTGACATCATGCAACATTAACTAGTTATATAGCCTCTAGTAATTTATTAGAATCCCCTGAACATCAATTTCATTATTGCTGAAATAATAATAATACCTGTTTCTAATGTGATTGGGAACCTCTAAGAGCTGCTATGCCCTAAGGCCTTGTAACAGTACCAGGTGCATTGTAGTACACAGTAAATATTTGTCACTCTTGGTTTTTATTGCTTGAGAATATCTTTCTTCCCTCTTTCTCTTAGCGTTCTGGCACTTTGCTTCCAAAAGAAGGAGCTTCTGCTTCTCCCCCATTACTCATTTTTTTCTTTCAGGCTCACTGAACTAGGTTTGGTTTTCATGGAATTCAACACACTTTATCAGATCTAAGTTAAGCCCCTATCAGAGGCCCTATGAAGTTCAGAATGGTTGACTCTCTTCTCCTTTGTAACTTGGCTTGAGCGTCCCCAAAATCATCTTATCAGGCTTTGTAGAAATTTAGTTATTCACTGAAGGTACATAGAAGTTTGCCATGGGAATTATAACACAAGAGAGTCGAGTTTAAATTTCTTGCTAGATATGGTGTACCTAGGAGTCCAAAGGGAGTTGCCTGAGGATTCAAGCCATTTGTTAACCTGCTCCTCTGATCCAAGGTTTGTGCCTTTTTTTTTTTTTTTGAGTTCCTTCTCATCTCTTGATAATCGTAACCCACCTGCCTGGGGTCTTCATGCCAAAACCCAAAGGAAATCAAGTACTTGAAAGTATTTCTTATCCCACATTCAAATAACCAAGATTCAGATCTAGGGTGTTTGGTCTGGACTCTGAGAGAAAGGATCAATGGTGTCTAAGATCTTTTGCTGTTCACAGAAGAGGGATGGAGTGTCCAGGGCTCTGCAGCTTAACTTGTGAGCATATCTGTTTCTTTAAAATTAAAGACATATGTTTGCATCTCTCCCAAGAACAAACATTTATTCTCCAGGACAATTCAATCTAACTCATATTGAAAACAGAAAATATATTCATATAGCCTCATAATTCTGAAGCAGGAAAGTTCTACTTCTATGAAACCAATGGGTTATATCAATGTTCTGAATAGCATATGCTTCTTCCCTGCTTCTGCTAGAGTGCCTCCTGGAATAAGACTCAGTCCCCATTACACTTTAATGTCCTTTTCCTTATTTCACATTAAAAATGCCTGTTCTACACAATACTGTAAAGCAATTATCTTTCAATGAAAAAAAAAAAAAAAAAGAAAGAAAGAAAAGCCTGTTCTACCAAGGGCTGAATGAGTTCTTTGAAACTGCTTTTATTCTCATTAGTCTTTATCTGGGGATAGAGAGTCATTATTGCAGTTACAAAAAAGTCTTTCTATCCTCAAAGAGGTAAACTTACTGTGCGTACCTCATGATATTTTTTCCTTCCATCCTTGCTCTGTGACTGTCTTCATTGTTCCTGTCAGAGTGATTCTTTTTTAAATAAACTTATTGAGCTATAATTTATAAACATATGTTCAAGCGAATAGTTTAACAAGTTTTGACAAACATGTGCACCCATGTTACCACCACCCCACTCATGACATAGATTTCTGTTGTTCCAGAATGTTTCCTTGTGTCCCTTTGCAGCCAGTCACTCCATCTTTCTCTTGGCACCTATCACTGATTTTCTTTGACTAGAAACTGTTTTGCTTGTACTAGGACTTGTCTGATCTTTTCCATTAGTCGTATGTTTTAGAAAATTATCCATACTACTGCTTAAAACAGTAATTAAAAAAATTGTTGACTATGACATCACCTTATGATCATCCTATGGTGTTTTTATCTATTCCCTTCTTGATGGACATTGAGTTGAAAACATTGAGTTGTTTTTAATTTGGGTACAAACAAAACTAATAGCTTTTTTGAAAATTTTTTGGAGGTATACATATATATTCATTTCTCTTTGGGTAAATACCTAGAAGTGGAGCTGCCAAATCATGTGATAAATGTCTATATATATATTTAAAATTTATTTATTTTTACTTACTTGGCTGTACTGGGTCTTAGTCATGGCATGTGGGATCTTTGATCTTCACTGTGGCATGCAGGATCTTTTATTTGCAGCATGTGAACTCTTTTAGTTGTGGCATATGAGATCTAATTTCCCCACCAGGGATCGAACTTGGACCCTCTGCACTGGGAACGTGGAGCCTTAGCCACTGGACTACCAGAGAAGTCCTGATAAATGTACATTTGACTTCCTAAAAACTACCAAACTCTTTCCCCAAATGGTCAAAGTAGTTGTACCCACTAGGGATGTATGAAAATCAATTTGTTCCACATCTTTGTCAACACTTAGAATTTTCATACTTTTAATTTTGGTAACCCTAGAGCTTTCCTGGTAACTCAACTGGGAAAGAATCTGCCTGTAATGCAGGAGACCCCAGTTCAATTCCTGGATCAGGAAGATCCCCTGGAGAAGGGATAGGCTACTTACTCCAGTATTCTTGGCCTTCCTGGTGGCTCAGATGGTAAAGAATCCACCTACAATGTGGGACACCTGGGTTTGATTCCTGGGTTGGGAAGATCCCCTGGAGGAGGGCATGGCAACCCACTTTAATATTCTTGCCTGGAGAATCCCCATGGACAGAGGAGTCTGGTGGGCTATAGTCCATGGGGTCACAAAGAGTTGGACATGACTGAGTGACTAAGCACAGCATGGCAGCCCAGCACCCTAGTAGTATCTCATTTTGACTCTAATGTGGATTCCCATGATGACTAATGACTGTGCATCATTTCATGTGCTTATTATATATGTTATATCTTCCCTTGTGGAATATATGCAAAAGACTCTTGTCCATATTTTGTCTTTTATGCACATATATTTTGTGAATATTTTATTCCAGTAGGACATGGCTTTTTAGTTTCTTAACAATTTCTCTTGAAGATAAGAGGTCTTAAATTTCAATGATAACCAATTTATATCTGATTTTCATATACTGATCTTGTATCTTGTGATCTTGTTGAATTCCTTTACTAATTTTAGTACTTTTGGGGGGTAGATTCCTTGGTATTTTCAACAAGATAAACATCATCTGACAATATAAACAGGTTTACTTGTTTTTAATCTTTATGACATTTATTTCCTTTTCTTATTGCACTGGCTTGACCTTCAGTATAATATTAAATAGAAACTGCAAGAGTAGATATTTTTCTTTTTAAAAATTTATTTTTATTTATTTATTTTAGGGAAATTTTAATTTAATTAATTTAATTTATTTTTTACTTTACAATATTGTATTGGTTTTGCCATACATCAACACGAGCTTTTCAATATTGTGTTGGCTTCTGCCATACAACAACATGAATAAGCCACAAATACAAATATGTCCCCTCCCTCCAGAACCTCCCCCTGACTTCCCACCCCATCCCACTCCTCTAGGTTGTCATAGAGCACTGGGTTGAGCTCCCTGTGTCTGTACAGCAGCTTTCCACTAGCTATCTATTTTACACATGGTAATGTATATATATCAATGTTACTTTTTCAATTTGTCCCACCCTCTCCTACCCATACTATATCCAAAGTCTGTTCTCTATGTTTGCATTGCTATTCCTGTCCTGCAAATATGTTCATTAGTATCATTTTTCTAGATTCTGTATATATATGTTAATATACAAAATTTGATTTTCTCTTTTTGACTTCACTCTGTATAACAGGCTCTAGGTTCATCCATCTCACTAGAACTGACTCAAATGCATTCCTTTTATGGATGAGTAATATTCTGTTGTGTATATCTTCCACAACTTCTTTATACATTCATCTGCTGATGGACATCTAGGTTGTTTCCATGTCCTAGCTATTGTAAATTGTGCTGCTATGAATGTTGGGCTACATATGTCTTTTTTCAGTTATGGTTTTCTCAGGATATATTTGCCCAGTAGTGGGATTGCTGGATATTGTGGTAGTTTTACTCCTAGATTGTAAAAGAAAATTTCCATACTGTTCTCCATAGTGGCTGTACCAATTTACATTCCTGCCAACAGCGCAAGAGGTTCCCTTTTCTCCACACTGTCTCCAGCATTTATTGTTTATAGATTTTTTGATGATGGCCATTCTGATTGGTGTGAGGTGATAGTAGTTTTGATTTGCATTTCTCTGATAAGCAGCAAGAGACATCTGGAGTAACAGGCAAATTTGGCCTTGGAATACAGAATGAAGCAGGGCAAAGGCTAACAGACTTCTGCCAAGAGAATGCACTGGTCATAGCAGACACCCTCTTCCAATAACACAAGAGAAGACTCTACACATGGACATCACCAGATCGTCAACACCGAAATCAGATTGATTATATCCATTGCAGCCAAAGATGGAGAAGCTCTATACAGTCAGCAAAAACAAGGTCAGGAGCTGACTGTGGTTCAGATCATGAACTCCTCATTGCCAAATTCAGACTTAAATTGAAGAAAGTGGGGAAAACCACTAGATTATTCAGGTATGACCTAAATCAAATCCCTTATGATTATACAGTGGAAGTGAGGAATAGATTTAAGGGATGAGATCTGATAGACAGAGTGCCTGATGAACCATGGACGGAGGTTCGTGACATTGTACAGGAGACAGGGATCAAGACCATCCCAAAGGAAAAAAAAAATGCAAAAAAGCAAAATGGCTGTCTGAGGAGGCCTTAACAAATAGCTGTGAAAAGAAGAGAAGTGAAAAGCAAAGGAGAAAAGGAAAGATATACCCATTTGAATGCAGAGTTCCAAAGAATAGCAAGGAGAGATAAGAAAGCCTTCCTCAGCGATCAATGCAAAGAACATTAGAAACAATAGAATGGGAAACAATAGAATGGGAAAGACTAGAGATCTCTTCAAGAAAATTAGAGATACCAAGGGACCGTTTCATGCAAAGATGGGCTTGATAAAGGACAGAAATGGTATGGACCTAACAGAAGCAGAAGATATTAAGAAGAGGTGGCAAGAATACACAGAAGAACTGTACAAAAAAGATCTTCATGACCCAGATAATCACGAAGGTGTGATCACTCACACTCACCTAGAGCCAGACATCCTGGAATGTGAAGTCAGGTGAGCTTTAGGAAGCACAACTGCACTCATCTCATCACTAGTAAAGTAGTGCTCAAAATTTCCAAGCCAGGCTTTAGCCATATGTGAACTGTGAACTTCCAGATGTTCAAGCTGGTTTTAGAAAAGGCAGAAGAACCAGAGGCCAAATTGCCAACATCCACTGGATCATTGAAAAAGCAAGAGAGTTCCAAAAACATCTATTTCTGCTTTATTGACTATGCCACAGCCTTCGACTATGTGGATCACAATAAACTGGATAATTCTGCAAGAGATGGGAATACAGACCACCTGACCTGCCTCTTGAGAAATATATATGCAGGTCAGGAAGTGACAGTTAGGACTGGATATGGAACAACAGACTGGTTCCAAATAGGAAAAGGGGTATGTCAAGGCTGTATATTGTCACCCTATTTATTTAACTTCTATGCAGAGTACATCATGAGAAACACTGGGCTGGAAGAAGCACAAGCGGGAATCAAGATTGCCAGGAGAAATATCAATAACCTCAGATATGCAGATGACACGACCTTTATGGTAGAAAGTGAAGAAGAACTAAAGAGCCTCTTGATGAAAGTGAAAGTGGACAGTGAAAAAGTTGGCTTAAAGCTCAACATTCAGAAAACAAAGATCATGGCATCCGGTCCCATCACTTCATGGGAAATAGATGGGGAAACAGTGGAAATAGTGGCTGACTTTATTTTTCTGGGCTCCAAAATCACTGCAGACGGTGACTGCAGCCATGAAATTAAAAGACGCTTGCTCCTTGGAAGGAAAGTTATGACCAACGTAGGTAGCATATTAAAAAGCAGAGGAATCACTTTGTCAACAAAGGTCCGTCTAGTCAAGACTATGGTTTTTCCAGTGGTCATGTATGGATTTGAGATTTGGACTTTATAGAAAGCTGAGCACCAAAGAATGGATGCTTTTGAACTGTGGTATTGGAGAAGACTCTTAAAAAAAAAAAACAAAACACTTAATTAATTTATTAGTTTTTTTTTTTTTTTTTTACTTTACAATACTGTATTGGTTTTGCCATACATTGACATGAATCCACCATGGGTGTACATGAGTTCCCAATCCTGAACCCCCACCCCTCCATCTCTCTCCCCATATCATCTCTCTGGGTCATCCCAGTGCACCAGCCCCAAGCATCCTGTATCTGTATCGAACCTAGAGTGGTGATACGTTTCTTACATGTTAGTATACATGTTTCAATGCCATTCTCCCAAATCATCCCACCCTTTCCCTCTCCCACAGAGTCCAAAAGTCTGTTCTATACATCTGTGTCTCTTTCGCTGTCTCGCTCTTGAGAGTCCCTTGGAGTGCAAGGAGATCCAACCAGTCCATCTTGAAGTAAATCAGTCCTGGGTGTTCATTGGAAGGACTGATGTTGAAGCTGAAACTCCAATACTTTGGCCACCTGATGCAGAGAGTTGACCCATTGGAAAAGGCCCTAATGCTGGGAAAGATTGAGGGCAGGAGAAGAAGGGGATGACAGATGAATAGATGGTTGGATGCTATCACTGACTCAATAGACATGGGTTTGGGTGGACTCCAGGAGTTGGGTATGGATGGAGAGGCTGGCGAGCTGTGGTCCATGGGGTCACAAAGAGTCAGACACAACTGAGCAACTGAACTGAAGTGAATAAGCAGCAGTGCTGAACATCTTTTTATATGTTTGTTGGGCATCTCTATGTCCTCTTTGGAGAAATGTTTGTTCAGGTCTTCCTCCTACTTTTTGATTGAGTTTTCCATTTTTCTGGTATTGAGCTGTATGAGCTGCTTTATATTTTGGAAATTAATCCTTTGTTAGTTGTTTCATTTGCAATTATTTCCCCCCATCCTGAGGGTTGTCTTTTCATCTTGTTTATCATTTCCTTTGAAATAACAAGAACTTTTAAATTTAATTAAGTCCCACTTGTTTATTTTTGTTTCAAATCCATTACTCTAGGAGGTGGGTCAAAGAGGATTTGCTGTAACTTATGTAAAAGAGTGTTTTGCCTATGTTTTCCTCTAAGAGTTTTATAGTTTCTGGCCTTACATTTCAGTCTTTAATCCATTTTGAGTTTATTTTGTGTAAGGTGTTATGAAGTTTTCTAATTTCACTCTTCCCAGCACCACTTATTGAAGAGGCTGTCTTTTCTCTATTGAATATTCTTGCCTCCTTTATCAAAGATAAGGTGCCCATAGGTGCATGGATTTTTCTCTGGGCTTTCTATCTTGTTTCATTGGTGTATATTTCTGTTTTTGTGTCAGTACAATACTGTGTTGATTACTGTAGCTTTGTAGTATAGTCTGAAGTCAATAAGGTCGATTCCTACATTTTTCTTTCTCACCATTGCTTTGGTTATTCAGGGTCTTTTGTGTTTCCATAAAAACTGAATTTTTTTGTTCTAATTCTGTGACAAATGCAGTTGGTAATTTGATAGGGATTGCATTGAACCTATAGATTGCTTTGGGTAGTATATTCATTTTCACAATATTCTTCCAGTCCAAGAACATGAAGCATCATCTTTTTGCATCATCTTTAATTTCTTTCATCTGTGTCTTATAGTTTTCTTTATACAGATCTTTTGTCTCTTTAGGTAGATTTATTCCTGTTCTTCCCTGGTGGCTCAAATGGTAAAGTGTCTGCCTGCAATGTAGGAGACCTGGGTTCGATCCCTGGGCTGGGAAGATCGTCTGGAGAAGGAAATGGCAGCCCACTCCAGTATTCTTGCCTGGAGAATCCCATGAACAGATGAGCTAGTAGGCTACAGTCCATGGGGTTGCAAAGAGTTGGACACAACTTCACGACTTCACGTTCACTTTCACTTTGTCTCTTTAGGTAGGTTCATTCCTAGTTATTTTATTCTTTTTGTTGCAATGGTAAATGGGATTTCCCCCCCCCCCCTCAATTTCTCTTTCTAATTTTTCACTGGTAGTGTATAGGAGTGCCATGGATTTCTGCATATTACTTTTACATCCTGCAATTATACTTGTTGGTTAGCTCTAGTAATTTTCTGGTGGCATTTTTAGGGTTTTCTATGTACAGTATCATATCATCTGCAAATAGTGAGAGTTTTACTTCTTCTTTTCCAATCTGATTTCCTTTTATTTCTTTTTCTTCTCTGATTGCTGTGGCTAAGACTTCCAAAACTATATTGAATAATAGTGGTGAGAGTGGGCACCATTGCCTTGTTCCTGATCTGGAGGAGGAGTGGATATTCTTGCCTTATTTCTGCTCTTAGTGTTCAGTTTCTGATCTTTAAGTAGGTTAGCTGTAAGTATTTTATGTACACCTTTCATCAAGTTAAGAAAAGTCCCTTCTATTTCTGATTTTTATTATAAATAACTGAATTTTCCAGTGCTTTTTCTTAAAGCACTGAGATATTAATTTGACTTTTTCTTTTGTTCTGTCGATGTGATGAACTACACTGATCAGTTTCTAAATGTTTAAATAACCTTGCATTCATGGGATAAACCCTACTTAGTCATGAAGTATTATCTTTGATACACAGTGCTGATTCTATTTGATATGAGTCTGTTGGGAATTTTTGCATTTTTGTTCTAAATAGATAATAGTCTGTAATAATGTTTTCTTCTGATATCTTTGTCTGATTCTGTTATTGTTATGCTGCCTTCATAAAATGAATTGAGAAGCATTCTTTTCTTTAGTAAGTGAAAGATCTTGTGTAAAATTGTCACTATTTCCTTATTAAATATATGATAAAATTCACTAGTGAAACCATCTAACTCTGGAGTTTTATTTATTGGAAAATTTTTTCTTTTCAACTTAATATCATTAATAAATATATTAAAGCTTTCTATTCTGCTTATTCTTAAGCTAACCTTGGTGGGATTTCCCTGGTGGCTCAGACAGTAAAGCGTCTGCCTACAATGCGGGAGACCTCGGTTCGATCCCTGGGTCAGGAAGATCCCCTGGAGAAGGAAATGGCAACCCACTCCAGTATTCTTACCTGGAAAATCCTATGGATGGAACTAACAGTAAATAATACTTTTCAAAGAATATATCCACTTCCTCTAAGTTATCAGGTTTACTGGCAAAAGTTGTTCATTTTGTTCATTTATTATCCTTTTATATTCAGTTCAGTTGAGTTGTTCAGTCTTGTCCAACTCTGTGACCCCATGAACTGCAGCACGCCAGGCCTCCCTGTCCATCACCAACTCCCAGAATCCACCCAAACCCATGTCCATTGAATCAGTGATGCCATCCAACCATCTCATCCTCTGTCGTCCCCTTCTCCTCCTGCCCCCAATCTTTGCCAGCATCAGGGTCTTTTCCAATGAGTCAGCTCTCCACATCAGGTGACTGAAGTATTGGAGTTTCAGCTTCAACATCTGTCCTTCCAATGAACACCCAGGTCTGATCTCCTTTAGGATGGACTGTTTGAACCTCCTTGCAGTCCAAGGGACTCTCAAGAGTCTTCTCCAACACCATAGTTCAAAAGCATCAATTCTTCGCCGCTCAGCTTTCTTTATAGTCCAACTCTCACATCCGTATATGACCACTGGAAAAACCATAGCCTTGACTAGATGGACTTTTGTTGGCAAAGTGATGCCTCTGCTTTTTAATGTGCTATCTAGGTTGGTCATAACTTCCCTTTCAAGGAGTAAACGTTTTTCAATTTCATGGCTGCAGTCACATGGGGATCTATAGTAATATCTCATCTTTTATTATTGGCACTAAATTTTTTCTTTTTTTCTTGACTGGTACTTATGGGTTTTATTAATTTTCTTAACATTTTCAAAGACTCAAAAATGTTATTTTCTCTGTTGTTTGTATGTTTTTATTTCATTGATTTCTATTGTTATATTTATTATGATCTTTCTAATTATTTGGTTTAATTTGCTTTTATTTTTCTAGTTTTCTAAAGCATAAATGTAAATCATTTATTTTAAACTTTGTATTTCTAATATAGTCTTTTAAAACTATCAAGATTCTCTTATACAACATTTTAGCTTTATCCCACAAATTTTGAAGTGTTGTGTTTTTAGTAATATTTTATATAAAATATCTACTTTTAAAAGTATTTTTTTTAAAAAGTTATTTATTTGGCTTTGCCATCTCTTGGTAGTGGCATGTGGAATCTTTGTGGCATGCAGGATCTCTTAGTTGTGGCATGGGGTAGTCCTTAGTTGCAGCATGTGAACTCTTAGCTGTGACATGTGAGATCTAGTTCCCTGACCAGGAATTGAACCTGGGCCTCTTGCATTGGGAGCATTGAGTCTTAGCCACTGGTTCACCAGGGAAATCCCTGTAATGATTTCCTGCTTGATCCATGGTTTATTTAGGGTTCTGTCACTTAATTTCAAAATACTTTGAATTTTATTATATACAACTTGTTGATTTTGAATTTAATTACAATGTGGTCAGAGGGCATACTTTCAAGATTTCCAGGCTTGGGATTTACTAAGAGTTATTTTGTAGGCTAGCATATGGTCTATATCAGTGACCATTCCATGTGCACTTGAAAATAATTGTATACTTTGCAGGTGCTGGAGTTATGTTTTATAAATATCACTTAAGTTATCTGATTCTGTTGTTTGGCTTGTTGACAGCCTTTCTGAGTTTTTATTTATTCTATTAATATCCATTACTAAGACAAGGGTGTTAAATATCTATAAGTATGAATTTGGGTATTTTGATTTTTATCTGTTATTCCATCAATTTTTTCCCCATTTGTTTGGAAGCTGATTATTTAGGTGTTACACATGTTTAGGACTGATATTTCTTACTGATAAATTTCCCTTTTTGTCATTATGACATATTCTTCCTTACCCCTAGTAATTTCTTGAAGTCTTTGCCATTCTATAGGGACACAAACTTTTTTATACTTACTGGTTTCATGTTGTATATTTTTCTACCCTCTTACTTTCATCCTCTGAGTGTCTTTATATTTAAAAAATATTTTTTGTAGGGTGCATGTCATTTGATATTGCTCTTTCAGTCTGAAAATTTCTCTACTTCAGTGTATTTAGTGTATTTACATTTAATGTTATTTTTGATATAGATGAGTTTGAGATTTACTATTTGTTCTCCATTTTTGTTCTTCTGGCCATCCTTTCCTACCAAATTTTGGTTCATAAGATTTTTTTTTTTTTTGTATTCCAATAGAAATAGAGTATAAATTTGGGAATGTAATTTTAGAATACAACTTTTTCGGTATTCTAACTTATGTGCTCTATTAGCTTTACAATTCCTTTACTATACCCAGTTGTGGATGTGACTGGTGATAGAAGCAAGATCCGATGCTGTAAAGAGCAATATTGCATAGGAACCTGGAATGTCAGGTCCACGAATCAAGGCAAATTGGAAGTGGTCAAACAAGAGATGGCAAGGGTGAACGTCAACATTCTAGGAATAAGCGAACTAAAATGGACTGGAAGGGGTGAATTTAACTCAGATGACCATTACATCTACTACTGCAGGCAGGAATCCCTCAGAAGAAATGGAGTAGCCATCATGGTCAACAAAAGAGTCCGAAATGCAGTACTTGGATGCAATCTCAAAATGACAGAATGATCTCTGTTCGTCTCCAAGGCAAACCATTCAATATCACAGTTATCCAAGTCTATGCCCCAACCAGTAATGCTGTTGAAACTGAAGTTGAACAGTTTTATGAAGACCTACAAGATCTTTTAAAACTAACACCCCCAAAAGATGTCCTTTTCATTCTAGGGTACTGGAATGCAAAAGTAGGAAGTCACGAAACACCTGGAGTAACAGGCAAATTTGGCCTTCGAATGCGGAATGAAGCAGGGCAAAGACTAATAGAGTTTTGCCAAGAAAATGCACTGGTCATAGCAAACACCCTCTTCCAACAACACAAGAGAAGACTCTACACATGGACATCACCAGGTGGTCAACACTGAAATCAGATTGATTCTATTCTTTGCAGCCAAAGATGGAGAAGCTCTATACAGTCAACAAAAACAAGACGAGGAGCTGACTGTGGCTCAGACCATGAACTCCTTATTACCAAATTCAGACTTAAATTGAAGAAAGTAGGGAAAACCACTAGACCATTCAGGTATGACCTAAATCAAATCGTTTATGATTATACAGAGGAAGTGAGAAATAGATTTAAGGGCCTAGATCTGATAGACAGACTGCCTGATGAACTATGGAATGAGATTCGTGACATTGTACAGGAGACAGGGAACAAGACCATCCCCATGGAAAAGAAATGCAAAAAAGCAAAATGGCTGTCTGGGGATGCCTTACAAATAGCTGTGAAAAGAAGAGAAGTGAAAAGCAAAGGAGAAAAGGAAAGATATAAGCATCTGAATGCAGAGTTCCAAAGAATAGCAAGAAGAGATAAGAAAGCCTTCTTCAGCGATCAATGCAAAGAAATAGAGGAAAACAACAGAATGGGAAAGACTAGAGATCTCTTCAAGAAAATTAGAGATACCAAGGGAATATTTCATGCAAAGATGGGCTCAATAAAGGACAGAAATGGTCTGGACCTAACAGAAGCAGAAGATATTAAGAGGAGGTGGCAAGAATACACAGAAGAACTGTACAAAGAAGATCTTCACAATCCAGATAATCATGATGATGTGATCACTCAGCTAGAGCCAGACATCCTGGAATGTAAAGTCAAGTGGGCCTTAGAAAGTGTCACTACAAACAAAGCTAGTGGAGGTGATGGAATTCCAGTAGAGCTATTTCAAATCCTGAAAGATGATGCTGTGAAAGTGCTGCACTCAATATGCCAGCAAGGTTGGAAAACTCAGCAGTGGCCACAGGACTGGAAAAGGTCAGTTTTCATTCCAATCCCAAAGAAAGACAATGCAAAAGAATGCTCAAACTACCGCACAATTGCCCTCATCTCACATGCTAGTAAAGTAATGCTCAAAATTCTCCAAGCCAGACTTCAGCAATATGTGAACCGTGAACTCCCTGATGTTCAAGCTGGTTTTAGAAAAGGCAGAGGAACCAGAGATCAAATTGTCAACATCCGCTGGATCATGGAAGAAGCAAGAGAGTTCCAGAAAAACATCTATTTCTGCTTTATTGACTATGCTAAAGCCTTTGACTGTGTGGATCACAATAAACTGTGGAAAATTCTGAAAGAGATGGGAATACCAGACCACCCAACCTGCCTCTTGAGAAATCTGTGTGCAACAGATTAGAACTGGACATGGGACAACAGACTGGTTCCGAATAGGAAAAGAAGTATGTCAAGGCTGTATATTGTCACCCTGCTTATTTAGCTTATATGCAGAGTACATCATGAGAAATGCTGAACTGGAAGAAACAAGCTGGAATCAAGATTGCTGGGAGAAATATCAATAACCTCAGATATGCAGATGACACCACCTGCATATGGAAGAAAGAGAAGAGGAGCTAAAAAGCCTCTTGATGAAAGTGAAAGAGGAGAGTGAAAAAGTTGACTTAAAGCTCAACATTCAGAAAACGAAGATCACGGCATCTGGTCCCATCACTTCATGGGAAATAGATGAGGGAACAGTCGGGACAGCGTCAGACTTTATTTTTCTGGGCTCCAAAATCACTGCAGATGGCAACTGTAGCCATGGAATTAAAAAACGCTTACTCCTTGGAAGAAAAGTTATGACCAACCTAGATAGTATATTCAAAAGCAGAGACATTACCTTGCCGACTAAGGTCCGTCTAGTCAAGGCTATAGTTTTTCCTGTGGTCATGTATGGATGTGAGAGTTGGACTGTGAAGAAGGCTGAGTGCCGAAGAATTGAGGGTCCCTTGGACTGCAAGGAGATCAACCCTGGGATTTCTTTGGAAGGATTGATGTTAAAACTGAAGCTCCAGTACTTTGGCCACCTCAAGCGAAGAGTTGACTCATTGGAGAAGACTCTGATTGCTGGGAGAGATTGGGGGCAGGAGAAGAAGGGGACGACAGAGGATGAGATGGCTGGATGGCATCACTGACTCGATGGATGTGAGTCTGAGTGAACTCCGTGAGATGGTGATGGACATGGAGGCCTGGCATGCTGCGATTCATGGGGTCACAAAGAGTCGGACATGACTGAGTGACTGAACTGAACTATCTTCCGGAGTTTGCTCAAACTCAAGTGTGTTGAGTCAGTGATGCCCTCCAACCTTCCTATCCTCTGTCACCCCTTCTCCTCTTGCTCTCATCTTCCCCAGTATCAGGGTCTTTTCCAATGAGTTGGCTCTTCACATCGGGTTGCCAGAATATTGGAACTTCAGCATCAGTCCTTCCAATGAATATTAAAAACTGATTTCCTTTAGGATTGACTGATTTGATCTCTTTGCAGTTCAAGGGAGTTTCAACAGTCTTCTTCAGCACCACAGTTTGAAAGCATCAGTTCTTTGGTGCTCAACCTTCTTTATGGCCCAACTCTCCCTTCCATATATGAGTAATGGAAAATCCATAGCTTTTACTAGACAAATCTTTGTTGGCAAAGTGATGTCTCTGCTTTTTAATATGCTGTCTAGGTTTGTCATAGCTTTTCTTCCAAGGAGCAAGTGTCTTTTAATTTCATGGCTACAGTCACCATGTGTGGCGATTTTGGAGCCCAAGAAAATGAAGTCTGTCACTGTTTCCATTTTCCCCCCATCTACTCCAGTGTTCTTGCCTGTACAGTCCCAGGGATGGTGGAGCCTGGTGGGTTGCCATCTATGGGGTTGCACAGAGTTGGACACGACTGAAGCGACTTAGCAGCTTAGCAGCAGCATTGGGACCAGATGCAATGATCTTAGTTTTTTAAATAATAGTGTCATATAACAAAGCACCACACTCATTTCAGTGGCAAAAATATTAAACTCTATGGTACACATGTCTATTGTCAGCTGTAATTGGTTAGGCAATTAGAATAATCTTGGCTGAGTTCATTACCATGTCTAGGTGATTGAGCCCAATGAAAAGAGGTGTGGTAGATTACCCCCACATGGAGGTAAGGTATTAAAGTTACTTGGCAAAATGTAAGGGTACACAGAGTACAATCTGCTGCTGTCCACTCCTATGACCACAAGTATTCTCAACTCATCAAATGCAAGATAGTCTCATCCTTATCTCAGATACCTCAAAACTTTCCATTCAAGGCATTGGGCTCAAAGTCTAGGGTGTAATGAATTTTATAGGGTTCACATGTGGCTCCTTTTGATTAAAAAATTTTTGAACTATAATTCAAAGATAAGTTATTTACTACCACACATCCAACATATAATAATAAGACAGGATAAAAATAACCAAATAAACCCTCACATTTGAAAAGGAGATCATGAGGCACTTTAACAGACATTGGTCCATAGAAAATTTGAAATTCTACTGGTCAAATATTGGCAGGTCTTTCTATTCTGGGATGGGAATCATTCATTGATTAGGCTGTGGTTCTCTTTCCTGACGTAGGTTCTCAGTCCAGTATTCTCCATTGTTCCTGTCTTTGCTTTCTGGGACTTCTTCCTTTTCCATAACTGTCCTTGGCCATTGTGAAGAGGGCACTAAAGAATATACCCTTTGCAATGTTTTCTTCAACCATCTTCCTGCCTGTAGGAAACTGAAAGTCCAGAGGCCTTTTCTACATTTTAAAAGCCTAAGCCTTTTAGCTTAAGTCACTTTTACCACAAGATGGTAACTTTTGCCTAGAGGTGTCTCAACCAGTGGATTTTCAACACATTTGCATCTATTTCACTCTATGTGCCAAACCACATGTATAGTTGTTTCTGAGACATATCTCTTAATCTAGACTTAGTCTTGTTCTGGATATTTCATGTTGTTTTGAGACAATAAACTTGAGACTTCTAGAAGCCCTTTCATATGGCTGGAAGGATTTATTAAGCACCACATTAAACCTTTCAGAGATTTTAAGAACACTTCTTACAGTCACATATAAGATTTGATGAGTAAATTATAGTATTTTATTGAACACAAAGTAAAACCTGAATATATGGAGAGATATGCCATATTTAATGATAAAAATATTTAGTAGTTCAGTTCAGTTGCTCAGTCATGTCTGACTCTTTGTGACGCCATGGTCTGCAGCACGCCAGGCCTCCCTGTCCATCATCAACTCCCAGAGTTTACTCAAACTCATGTCCATTGAGTCGGTGATGCCATCCAACCATCTCATCCTCTGTCATCCCTTTCTCCTCCCACCTTCAATCTTTCCCAGCTTCAGGATCTTTTCCAATGAGTCAGTTCTTTGCATCAGGTGGCCAAAGTATTGGAGTCTCAGCTTCAGCATCAGTCCTTCCAACGAATATTCAGGACTGATCTCCTTTAGGATGGACTGGTTGGATCTCCTTGTAGTCCAGGGGACTCTCAAGAGTCTTCTCTAACACCACAGTTCAAAAGCATCAATTCTTTGGTGCTCAGCTTTCTTTATAGTCCAATTCTCATATCCATACATGGCTACTGGAAAAACCATCGCTTTGACTAGACAGAACTTTGTTGGCAAAGTAACGTCTCTGCTTTTTAATATGCTGTCTAGGTTGGTCATAGCTTTTTTCCAAGCAGTAAGTGTTTTAAATTTCATAGCTGCAGTCACCACCTGCAGTGATTTTAGTATTTAGTAGATGTCAATTCTATACAAATTATGTTATAAAGGCAGTGAAATTCTAATCAAAGTTCTCAAATTTTTTGCACTCAAGTTGTGAAAAGAATTTTAAGATTCATATGAAAGGGTAAATGTTTAATAATACATAAGATAATTTGAATAGGAAGAAATGACACATTGGAGCCTGCTGTATGAAATCTCAAAATATTATTATAACACTGTATTGAATTACATAACATGGTGTTGGTGTAAAGATATGGAAATAAGAGCAGACTACATGATCTAAATCCATTCATTTGTAGATATTAAAAATCACTGAATGTAAGAATGTAAAGGGTAATTGTGAGTTTAAACAGGTAAAACCATAGCCATCCTGAATGTTAAGAATGATTTACTTCCCTAAGTAGTTTTGTATATCCAGTCTTCATATAATCTCCTTCATATATTCTACAACAATGAAGCTTATTGCTATATTAATTATGGATGGCATTTGATAAGTTGTTGAACTGAATTCAGTATACTTATCAAATGCCCCCATCTTACCACCCTTCCTTTCCCAAACTGTACCTACTACATCACTTGCACACAGGAGATAAAAAGAGAAAACATAAACGTCACAATTGTGTGGTCATTTTCTCTGACAAAGCTTTGCAATTGCCAAAGTATTAAAAATAAACTAATATTTCACTGCCAATAAATTAGTACAAGTATATTTGATTATTGTAAATACATTTATATTCATTTTGTATACATGTACATAGATAACTATTAAAGTATAAGTATCTATGTATGTTAATAAATGAGAGAAGAGAATCCTGTCACATTTTTTCTAAGTATAGATTGTCTCATAAATTGTGTTCTCTCCAAATGGATTTCCTTATATTACTTGGAAATTAGGAAAATGAATTTTGTTAAATGTCCATATTCTGAGGAATACTGCCTCCCTTTTCATGATCAGAATATTGTATTCTTAATAAGCAGATCAATAACAATATTTGGTGGTAAACGTGTATAAGTCAGTCAAGTTAAAAAAGACTGGATCGTAGGAAAGTAAAAAAACAGAAATAACATTATTTCTTAAAGAGTTGAGGCCAAAGAGAAAAATTTTCCAGGTTGGTATAAATCCTGTTTTGACCACACTGAGTTTTCTATAATAGCAAAAGTGTAGCTTTATTCCTTCCAGATCAGCCAAACTTGTTAAGTCTCTAGAAGTAATCTCAAATTTCACGTGAAAGTTGGCTGTATGCTAGAGAGAATCTTGTCGGGTTAACTTCATTCAAGATGATCCAGTCCTTTGGACTTGGCTCTTTATGAAAGTATTCAAGATGCAAATTACTAAAATATGAATCAAGAAAAGAAATACATGACATTCAAATATTTAAAGGACAAACTTTTATATAAGATGTAAAATAGAGTGGTATATATAGCCCTTGTATTTCAATAGTTAATGTGTTCAGGAAACATAGCATTTAAGCTATTCATGGTATAAATATAGAGACACTGATTTTTTAATTGAATTATATGTATTTTCCCCTCCATCAAATATGCTGTGGACAAGGTCCATCAAAGTGCAATTTACAGAGAACCAATTATCAAGTACAATTTGCTAGTTAAACACTAGAGAATTTTATTTTATTAGTGAACCTCCAGATCTAGAGCAATTGTATTAGCTAATGAGTTTTTAAAACCTCATGAGATTCTATAAACTCAGGCAAAAATGGATACTATAATATTCTAGCAAAGAAACTGTTTTTAAGTATTGATGGAGTAAATTTAGAATAAAGAATGATCAGTTAAATATATTTCAGAGCTGCTTTTTGTTAATATCTTTAAGGAAAATAAATATAATTTCTATCTCTGTTCCCACCTATTTTTCAACTCTCTCTCACCACCCCCTCCATATCTTTGTACATATGTACATGCATGCATTAGTTCAGTCGCTCAGTCATGTCCGACTCTGCGACCTCATGAATTGCAGCACGCCAGGCCTCCCTGTCCATCACCAACTCATGGAGTTCACCCAAACTCATGTCCATCAAGTCGGTGATGCCATCCAGCCATCTCATCCTCTGTCGTCCCCTTCTCCTCCCGCCCCCAATCCCTCCCAGCATCAGGGTCTTTTCCCATGAGTCAACTCTTTGCATGTGGTGGCCAAAGTACTGGAGTTTCAGCTTCAGCATCAGTCCTTCCAATGAACACCCAGGACTGATTTTCTTTAGGATGGACTGGTTGGATCTCCTTGCAGTCCAAGGGACTCTCAAGAGCCTTCTCCAACACCACAGTTCAAAAGCATCAATTCTTCAGTGCTCAGCTTTCTTCACAGTCCAACTCTCACATCCATACATGACCACAGGAGAAACCATAGCCTTGACTAGATGGACCTTTGTTGGTAAAGTTAATGTCTCTGCTTTTGAATATGCTATCTAGTTTGGTCATAACTTTCCTTCCAAGGAGTAAGCATCTTTTAATTTCATGGCTGCAATCACCATCTGCAGTGATTTTGGAGCCCCCCAAAATAAAGTCTGACACTGTTTCCACTGTTTCCCATCTATTTCCCATGAAGTGATGGGACCAGATGCCATGATCTTCATTTTCTGAATGTTGAGCTTTAAGCCAACTTTTTCACTCTCCTCTTTCACTTTCATCAAGAGGCTTTTTGCCTGCACATACACAAAAAGTCTAATCATCTGAATCTCATTTTTTTCAGAGAACTTTCCACTGTCTTTGTCTCAGATATCTAAAGTTAGATAATTAGTCACACCCTGAAGTGTCCATTAAACTGTAGTGTGTTCTTTATAAAAATTATTACAAAATGTGCTTGATGTGCTTATGACAAGACCTAATAAATTTGATTTTCTTATCTTTAAGCATTACTAAAGTGTTTCTAGTTTCTAGGCACTTGCCCTGAACCCGAATGTATAGAGTTTTGGGAGTACATTTGGCTAAATTAAATTTGTAATTGGCTGCAGTTCAACTTCATAATTTCTGTGGAACAACAAGCGATTACCTAATAATTTAACAAATCCAAACTCTAAACTCTCTTTTCTCCCATGACTTAGTAAAAATATTGCCTTAACTTCATCCTACAAAAAAGTTCAACAAGGGATCTTTGAGGACCTATGATTTTTCTCTAGTTTACAAACTAGACTGATAACTTGGTGTTTGTCTCTAGAGAAGGAAATTCCATGGGATATAAGAATCTACTGTGTTGTTTTTCATGTCACTCCCTGCCCCCACATTTGTCACTAAAATTGATTTTGACCCTATCAAGTCATCAATGAGAAAGAAACTAGAGGTGTTTGTTAGAACAGTGCTAACAAACAGTGCTAACAAATTATATGCTGTAATTTAAAAAAGTAAAATATATAAAGTGTTTTAACAAGTTGGGATAGTTCCAGAGCAGTCCTTTTAAGTGTGCCTTATGTTATTCAAGATACAACTAAGCGCATTTTAGAAATCAGTTGATTTTGATGTGATGGTTGTGCATATTTTCTCTGATTACTCCCATTGTGTGCCAAAGTCTCCCATACTTTTACACTGTTTTTGGACATTTTACACATGTAATACTGGTATTTTTCATCTTACAGTTATGACTTAAGTAATATTTATATTTGTTAGCATATCTGTTTGTATATTTATATGTTTATAATTGCTAGTATTTATTAATCACAGTTAGTAAATGCTTCCAGAACTTTGTGATTAAATTGTTGCCTTGTGGCCATGTGGTAGAGGCCTCTTTAGGAGTGTATTCATTATAGTCTTAACTTTAACAAACTTGTGAACGGAGGTTATCTGCTCCACTTTCTTCAATGGAGTTGTTACGTTTATTAATGAAATGACACATGTGGATAGTGCCATGCAGATAAAGATAGTGATGTGAAGAGAGCAGGTTGGAAAAGGGCATGAAGAACCACACGGGACTTCATCGCTGCTCCTTTTCACTTGGTCAGCAGCCAGAGAGCTGTCGACCTTCCCCTTTGTCACTGTGTCTAATGAGGGATTGGAAAGTGTGGGTTAGACTAGGAGCTAAGTGCTTGCTTTTTCCAAGACTGACCCTCTTGACATCTTCTATTGTATCTTTTTCTTAAAAAAATAATTTTTATTGGAGTATAGTTGATTTACAATGTTGTGTTAGTTTCTGCTGTACAGCAAAGTAAATCAACTATACATATACATATATCTACTCTTTAAGATTCTGTTTGCATACAGTTATTACAGAGTATTGAGTGGAGTTCCCTATGCTATACAATAGGTTATTATTACGTATTTTACATTTAGTAGTGTGTGTACGTCAATCTCAATCTCCCGATTTATCTACATACAATACATGCTGGAGAGGATGTGGAGAAAAGGGAACCCCCCCTACACTGTTGTTGGGAATGTAAGTTGGTGCGGTAACTATGGAGAACAGTATGAAGTTTCCTTGAAAAACTAAAAATAGAGCTACCATATGATCCAGCAATCCCACTCCTGGGCATATATCGAGAAAACCACAATTTGAAAAGATACATGCACCCCAGTGTTCATTGCAGCGATATTTACAATAGTGGACATGGAAGCAACCTAAATGTCCATCAGTGGAGGAGTGGATCAAGAAGACGTGGTACATATATACAATGGAATGCCATTCAACCATAGAAAAGAATGAAATAATGCCATTTGCAGCAACAATGATGGACCCAGAGATTGTTATACTGAGTGAAGTAAGTCAGAGAAAGACAAATATCATGATATTGCTTATATGTGGACTCTAAAAAATATAGTACAAATGAACTTATTCCCATTGCATCTTATGCCATAAAGATTTCCCACCTTATTTCTCATGACAGAGCCTTTGGATCATTATGTTGCAGATGAGGTCAGCTCAGGCAGGATGAGTAAGGAGACAAAGTTTGTTTTCTGCCTTCTCTCTTTCATCCCTTAGTGCGTTCCTTTCCAACATTCTGCTTCTTGGGGTCCTAAAAAAGCCTCTCTGGAACATTTCATTGATGATTTCCCCACATGAACAGGACTCCCATACTCAGAGCCATCTTTCCATTCCTTCTCTATCGAAGTCCATCTGCACTTGATGGCATTCTTCAGGTGGCATAGAGAAAGGGTGTTTTGATCCATATACAACTACTGAATTAAACAAAGTTAAATCTGGTTTTCTGTCTTAAAGGTACAATTTGGCAAGGCTTTTAATACACTAAAATCACACTGGGAATATCTACAGAGGGTAAAACGTGAAGCTCTTCCTTAACTTACTTGACTGCAGTTCTCTTCTTTTTCTTTCCGGGAGCATTATTAACCTTTTGCTTAGAACCTTCAGATTTAGAATAAAGTCCAAATTCTTATCCGGACCTTCAAACTCTTTCTGATCTGGATGTGGGAAACCATTTCCTTATTTCATGCAACCTAAACTTAATGAGTTCTTCCCTAAACAAGCCTAAACATTTAGCCCTTTTGCATTTCCCTTCCTTCTCTTTTCTCTTGGAAGTGTCCTCCAAGTCCAAGCCTGACCAAATCCCACATATACTCTGGGGACCCTTACGTATGTGATAGCCTCCCTATCCCTCTGAAGCGAAATGAAAGTCACTCAGTAGTGTCCAACTTTTTGTGACCCCATTGACTATACAGTCCATGGAATTCTCCAAACCAGAATACTGGAGTGGGTAGTCTTTCCCTTCTCCAAGGGATCGTCCCAATCCATGGATTGAACCCAGATCTCCCGCATTGCAGGTGGATTCTTTACCAGCTGAGCCAAATCTCCCTGGCTGGAAGCAATCTCTTCCTCTCCTTACAGCAAGTTACTTTATTTTTTTTTTTTGTGTGTGTGTGGCAGTAGTCACCTTTCTATGTTTGCATAAACATGTTTATTCAGTTAAGCAGTGCATGCGTGCTAAGTCGCTTCAGTGGTGTCTGACTCTTTGCGACCCCATGGACTGTGTAGCCCACAAGGCTCCCCTGTCCATGGGATTCTCTAGGCAAGAATACTGGAGTGGATTGCCATGCCCTTCTCTAGGGGATCTTCCTGATCCAGGGATTGAACCTGTGTCTCCTGTAGCTCCTGCATTGCAGACAGATTCTTCACTGCTGAGCCACAGGGGAAGCCCTCAGTTAAGCAGTACATAAACTAATTATGGAAGCAAAACACCTAAAAAATATAAAGCAAAATTCATCCATAATTCTAGCATTAAGAGTAAACACTATTAAAGTATGTTGTATCTCTTCTGCTATTTTATGTCCAAATGGATAATTTGTTTTTTTAAAAAAGATGTCATTTACTATACTCTATTTCATTAATATTTTTTTCTACTTTAACAACAAATTGTGAACATTTTCTTATAGGAAAATATTTCCTACAATATAACTTTAATACTTGTATCCTGTTTTATTTTTACAGCAATAAATATTAATTATATGATGAGTGCTTACTATATGCTAGACTCTGTGGTACATAGTGTACCTAACTTACATAATTTGACTCCCCCTAATTGCTTTTTTATAAAATGTTATCCCTATTTTACAGACAAGAAAATAGCTGTTAAAGAAGCTAAGTGTCTTGCCCAAGATTGAATTGGTCAAGAGTGAAGCTGTCATTCCAATCCTACTACACGTGACTGCAAAGACTTGCTCTTGTTGACTCCATTTGTTTTACATGAAAATTTACTTAAACAATTTTCTATTCTTGGACATTTACTTTATCACCATCTTTTCACTGATTTTATTAAAATGAAAAAAACTATGATTAACATCTTGATAGAAAAATATTTTTGTATATCAATAATTCATTTGAATAAATTTCTAGCAGTGAAATAGTGCAGTTCTGAATATTTCTGACTTTTGACACCTAATTAAAATTTGCCTTCTAAATATTTTTTGGCAATCTCTGTAACAACTAACTTAGGGTTGGGGAAGTAATAGGAGCTGATGTAACACATGAGAATTTGACTTAACTCTGTGGTGCAGATTTCAGGGGGGAGGAAGCTAGAAACAGCGCCCCCTACCCCAATCTCACAGTTCATTACTTTGTTTATACAAAGAACCTTCTTTCCCACATACCTGATCTTCCTGATCAAGCAGTTTGAAGCTGGAACTCTAATTCAAGGTAATAGCTTTTAAAAAGATGTAGTTAAATTTGAACAATGATCATGTTTCCTAATAAATACATCTTGTACTAGCAATGAAATTTTTACATAGAGAATTTTCTTTGAATTCTTCTACTACTAAACAATTTCTATGCACTGTAAGGGGAGACAGGTAGTAATTTTTTTCAAAATTTGTTGTTGTTCAGTCACTCAGTCATATCCGACTCTTTGTGATGCCATGGACTGCAGCATGCCAGGCTTCCCTTTCCTTCACCAACTCCTGGAGCTTACTCAAACTCATGTCCATTGAGTTGATTATGCCATCCAACCATTTCACCCTTTGTCGTCACCTTCTCCTGCCTTCAATCTTTCCCAGCGTCAGGGTCTTTCTAATGAGTCAGCTCTTTGCATCAGGTGGCCAAAGTATTGGAGTTTTAGCTTCAGCTCTGTCCTTCCAATGAATATTCAGGATAGATTTTCTTTAGAATTGCTCTGTTGGATCTCCTTGCAGTCCAAGGGACTCTCAAGAGTCTTCTCCAACACCACAGTTCAAAAGCCTCAATTTTTGGTTTTCAGCTGAAGTAATCCCTTCAAAATTACTGTACAGCCTTGGCAGATTACTGAAGTGAAAGTTATTAGGATTCAACCAAAGTGATGCTTGAGCTCCAAGGCTTCCCTTCTGTGACATCCCTTTGATTAGAAGCCACTATAAAAGCTGAGGGCAGCTTCTGTCCTGGCAGTCATCAAAGAACAGTGTCAGAGAAAACAGGGTTGCAAGGAACTGATGAGACTATGGGCTCACCCTTACTCTTTCCCAGTAATATACAATCTGGGAAGTCCTCCTTGAAAGTAACTGAAAATCATGTACTCTGTTAATTAAAAATATGTTGAATCAGGATATCTGAAATAACTCATTTTAAGGTTTATTTAATACATCTTTAATAAGTATAACTTACAGATATATTTAAACTTTATCCTGTTTAACATATGCCATTTAATTTATATGGATTAATAGTATATGAAAAGGGACACCTTTCTGACAAATTAAGATTTTTTGATTGGGAGCCATATCAGCCAGGATGGGATCACAGAGTTAGACACAACTTAGCGACTGAACAACAAAGTCTCAGTGAACACGGTTAAGGTTTATTTACTGCTCTGGCTTCATTCAGACTCCAGGCTTCCCAGGTGGTGCTAGTGGTAAAGAACCAGCCTGCCAATGCAGGAGATGCAAGAGATGTGTGTTTCCTGGGTCAGGGAGATCCCTTGGAAAAGGAAATGGCAACCCACTCCAGTATTCTTGCCTGGAGAATACCATGGAGAGAGGAGCCTGGAGGACTACAGTCCACGGGGTTGCAAAGAGTCAGATACAACTGAGCACGCATGCACGCACAGGCTTCATTGCTGAAATAGGCCAACAGAAGCCTCTGCCTACCCCAAACTTTTGGTATTCATGATTTTTCCAATTTTAGACAGATAATTCACTATCTGTCAAACAGATCTGTTACTCAACATCTCCAAGGATATCTGGGGAAGCATCTGATTATCACTCACGCTGCTGTTTCTGCACAGAGAGAGAGAGTCACCAAAAAGCAGATGATCCAAAAGGAGGAACAGAACCTATGGAAGTGAAATTACAAAAAAAGTTTAAACTTTGGAGGGGGAACAGGAGTTGTTTCTGGATCTATCTCATTTTTATAAAAAGTGAATTTTGATAAGGAAACAGTCTGTGAATGAAGTAAAGGCACAAACAAAATCAGAATGTGTTTAAAGATGGTGGTGGTGGTGGGGTAATTTCCAGCCGCCTACACCAGAGGCCCTGACTAGAGAGCTTAGGGCCTGCAGTATATAGTTTTCAGCACCCATTGCCCTCAAAATTAAAGAAGTGATTTTTTTTCAAACAAGAGGACACATTTGTTTTTATAAACCACAAGTTTCAACTGAGAAAATCACTGCACTGATCCAGTGATCCCACAACCCATGCAATGTTACCACATTTTTTTGGTAGAAATGTTTGTTCCTTCTGTCCCAGTGGTCTTTTGGTGGCCCTATGAGTGGAGATTGTACTCTCTGCTCCTGCCCTGCAGTACTTGCTCGCCCAGGAACAATCTGAAATGGAAATGCCTGTCCTGAGCATTTCTTCAACTCCTGGATGTCAGGGAAGCCCTCATCCTACAAAGGATGAAAAGGATAATTTTGTTACCTATTTCTATTGTTGGCCACCAGTAGTATTCAGAGTTTGTGATTGCTTTCTACTAAATGCATTCACAAATAGAGGTCATTCATAAATAAAATGAGAAATATGTGCCAAAGAGGTTAATTGTAAGGATTCTGCAAATGGTGCTTTTTGAAACTGTAGATAAAATCAATACCACTTTTTCTCACACAGTGAAGATTAGCAGGCAAAAATAGGAATTAAAGGGAAAATGCCACACCAGTGTTAGGAAGGTACTCTTCTGTTTTGAAGAATGTTTTGAGATGATCTATAAATCAGATTTATTGATCCCAAGACTTTGGGGTCATTTTGGGAAGCAATTAAACATGACCTTCTTGAGAAAAAGGAAAAAAGCTAAATCATTTAATACTGTTATTATTTCTATTATTATTTTCAGATTCCAAGGACTTATTGAATGTCAGGTCTATAGTTTATACAGAAATTGAACTTAGTCTCACTGAGTTGAACTTATAAAATTATCATATATGTTATCAATGTGTCAAAATCCAAGCTTTATCAAGAATTAAGAAAGACTCTCAGAAATAATGAATGATATTAAGGTGGTAAGGTAAACATGTTATTGGAACACTTTAGTGTATATATATGCATATTTATTTATTTTAATTGGAGGATAATTACTTTACAATATTGTGATGGTTTTTGCCATACATCAACTTGAATCAGCCATGGGTATACATGTGCCCCCATCCTGAACGCCCTCTCCCAACTCCCTCTCCTCCCTATCCCTCTGGGTTGTCCCAGAACACTGACTTTGGGTGCCCTGCTTCATGCGTCAAACTTGCACTGGTCATCTATTTTACATACGGTAATATACACGTTTCAATGCTATTCTCTCAAACCATCCCACCCTCACTTTCTCCCACAGAGACCAAAACTCTGTTCTTTACATCTGTGTCTCTTGTGATGCTCTGCATGTAGGATCATTGTTACCATCATTCTAAATGCCATATATATGCGTTAATATACAGTATTTGTGTTTCTCTTTCTGACTGACTTCACTCTGTATAATAGGCTCCAGTTTCATGCACCTCATTAGAACTGAGTCAGATGAATTCCTTTTTATAGTTGAGTAATATTTCATTGTGTATATGTAGCACAACTTCTTTATCCATTCATCTGCTGATGGATATCTAGGTTGCTTCCATGTCCTGGCTATTAAATAATGCTGCCACGAACATTGGGGTACGTGTCTCTTTCCATTCTGGTTTCCTTAGAGTGTATGCACGGCAATGCATGAGTTGTATGGCAGTTCTATTTTCATTTTTTTAAAGGAATCTCCACTCTGTTCTCCATAGTGCCTGTACAAGTTCAGTTCAGTTCAGTTCAATTGCTCAGTCATGTCCAGCTCTTTGCGACCCCATGAATCACAGCACACCAGGCCTCCCTGTCCATCACCAACTCCCGGAGTTCACTCAGACTCACGTCCATCGAGTCAGTGATGCCATCCAGCCATCTCATCTTCTGTTGTCCCCTTCTCCTCCTGCCCCTAATCCCTCCCAGCATCAGAGTCTTTTCCAATGAGTCAACTCTTCGCATGAGGTGGCCAAAGTACTGGAGTTTCTTCCAAAGAAATCCCAGGGCTGTTCTCATTAGCTAGTATATATTTTTATTTGAGCTACTAAAGATACTTCACATATAAAATACTACCTATAAGGCAATACACACATCATATGAAATCTATTTAAAGACTGTTTTGAATGTGTTGCTAGATGTTTGTGGTACAACAAACCCAAAATGAGTGAATTGGCATGGGGGATGATAGATTATATACCTAAAAGCATATGAAAATAAAGAATGATTTATTCAGTGCAAGCTACATGGAAATAAAATCTTGGAAGATATAATGATATATTTCAACTCTTACCTTTCTGGTTAAACTTCCATTGGAAGTACAAGACAGAGGAATAAGTAAGTACCAGGAACTTGAATTGTATATTTTTTTACCTAAATACTTTTTCAAGGGTGATCTTAATGTATTCAAGTTGTCTCCATTTTCCAAAACAGCTATTTGATTTTTTAGAAGACTCCTTAACCATTTTCTTGTCTGCTAAGTCCAATTTATTTAGAAATATTAAATCCAGTGTCCCACCAGTTCAGTGGAACTTGTTACATAAATTCCAAAATCAAGGTTGGTTGGAAACCTAAGCACCCACACGCTTGAAGTGAGATCTAAATTTGGCGAGAACATTTAATGAAGCAAGGCTGGGTGAATATCTTCAGAGCTGTTTTCATGTTGCAGTTTGAGCTAAAGGAGAGCTGAGAAGCTCTTGAAAACCACTGCTCAGAGCGGGTTCATTGATTGGAAAGATCTCTTTTTGGTCCTTCAGACTTTGGTCAGTCAGTTGAGATCAGGTAAGCAAATATTTTCTGTCACCCTCTGATCTCAAGAACTGCTTGACAAGCTAGCACCTGACCCGACCGCTTTAATTCATGCCACTTCATGTTGAGTCTTGTCCGCAGAGCAGTCTTTTATATGAAGGCTTCTAGGTTGCCACAATCTTATGATACTCTAGGATAACAGTAGCAACTTACATTCACTTCAGCTTCATTCGATAGTTGTTCAGCTTACTTGTTTCATGTGTGAATCTTTGGTGTCAGTGAATCTCCTTTTATTATGTTGTGACCAAGACTTGAAAAAATTATTCTCCATTCTTCCCCTCTGAATTTTCCTCTAGTGAAAGTCACTCAGTTGTGTCCTACTCTTTGTGACCCCATTGGTGATACAGTTCATGGAATTCTCCAGGCCAGAACACTGGAATGGGTAGCCTCTCCCTTCTTCAGGGGATCTTCCCAACCGAGGGATCGAACCCAGGTTCCCTGCATTGCAGGCAGATTCTTTACCAGCTGAGCCCTTTTGCTCTAGAGACAATAGAAATATAACCCTTAACAACCGTGTACTTATTTCAGGGACAAAGATAAATAGGAGTTTTATATGAACTAATGGGCTTCCCTTGTAGCTCAGTTGGTAAAGGATCCACCTGCAATGCAGGGGTGGTGGCGGTGGTTTAGTCACTAAGTCATGTCCAACTCTTGCAACCCTATGGACTGTAGCCCTCCCGGCTCCTCTGTCCATGGGATTCTCCAGCCAAGAATACTGGAGTGGGTGGCCATTTCCTTCTCCAGGGGATCTTCCTGACCAAGGGATTGAACCCGGGCCTCCTGCACTGCAGACAAACTCTACCGATTGAGCTACAAGGGAATCTCTGAAATGCAGGAGACCCAGGTTCAATTCCTGGGTCAGGAAGATCCCCTGGAAAAGGGAATGTCAACCCATTCCAGTATTCTTGCCTGGGAAATTCCATGGAATGAGGAGCCTGGTGGGGTACAGTCCATAGGGTCACAAGAGTAGGACACAACTGAGCAATTAAACCACCACTTTATGAACTAATATTAAAAGAGAAAGGTGCTGTTCCTCCTGAAAACATTCTGTGTATTCAGGAATTGTCTGTTGAGTGCCTGCTGTGACTTGAACCTTGCTCTAGATGTATGGGAGTTTCCCAGGTGGAGCTAGTGGTAAAGAACCTGCCTGCCAATGCAGGAGACGTGAGAGGCAAGGGTCTGATCCCTGGGTTGGGAAGCTCCCCTGGAGGCAGGATGGCAACCCACTCCAGTATTCTTGCCTGGAGAATCCCATGGGCAGAGGAACCTGGCGGGCTACAGACCATGGGGTCACAAACAGTTGGACATGACTGAGGTGACTTAGCACACTAGGTGTACAGATAAAGCAATGAAGAAAATGCACAAGGTCCCTGTTCTGAGAGAGTCTGAAGGGGCATCAGGGCATGGGTGCAAAGGATCATCAGAGACAGAAAATAAAGAAGGAAATAAGTACCTCAACAAAATAATTCCCCCAAGTCATAAATGATTAAAAACACTTAAAAAGGTAACATGTAGAGGTTTACTTCTGGGTAGGCTATTCTTTTCACTGCACCAACTAGAAAGATGTGGAAAAACTTTTACATCATTTTTTAAAAGACATTGTAGAGTTAATGAAGTATAGAGAGGTATTCAAATTAAACTTCCCTAGAGGGAAGAACCCATTTTTTTTTTTAGTCGAAATTCACAAAACATAAAATTAAACATTTAAAAATGAACAGTCCACTGGCATGTAGTATGTTTGCAGTGTTGTGCCCCCTCTGCCTAGTTCCAACACATTTTCATCACCCCCAAAGAAAACCCTGTGTCCACCAAGGTGTTGCTCCTCATTCTTCTATTGGCCCCAGCCCCTGGAAGCAATCAGTCTATGTTCTATCACTGTGGATTTACTTCTTTAGGCTATCTCATATAAATGGAATTATATGATATTTGCCTTTTTGCACCCACTGTCTTTCACTTATCATAATAATCCAAAGTTCACTTGTCGTACAGTATGTACCATTACTTCATACTAAAGACTGAATAATATATTTCCATATATATGTGTATATATACTATAATTTGTTTATCCATTCATTAATTGATGGATATTTGGATTGTTTCCATATTTTGATGGTTGTGAATGTTGCTGCTATGAACACGCATGTACATGTATTTGTTTGAGCACCTATTTTCAATTTCTTTGGCTATATACCTAGAAATGAAAATGGTGGTAATTCTACGTTAATTTTCTGAGGAATCACTTAACTATTTTTTACAGGGGCCGAACCATTTTGCATTCCTATCAGCCATGTCAGAGGGCTTCAGTTTCTCTACTTACTCATCAACATCTGTTATATCTTGTATTTTTGATAATATACACCATAACAGGTACAGGGTTTCCCTTGTGGCTCAACTGGTAAAGAATCCTCCTGCAATTCAGGAGACCTGGGTTTGATCCCTGGGTTGGGAAGATCCCCTGGAGAAAGGAAAGGCTACCAACTTCACTTCACGGCAAATAGATGGAGAAACAGTGGAAACAGTGGCTGACTTTATTTTGGGGGGCTCCAAAATCACTGCAGATGGTGACTGCAGCCATGAAATTAAAAGATGCTTACTCTTTGGGAGAAAAGTTATGACCAAACCTAGACAGCTTATTAAAAAGCAGAGACATTACTTTGCCAATAAAGGTCTGTCTAGTCAAGGCTATGGTTTTTCCAGTAGTCATGTATGGAGGTGAGAGCTGGACTATAAAGAAAGCTGAGCGCCAAAGAATTGATGCTTTTGAACTGTGGTGTTGGAGAAGACTCTTGAGAGTCCCTTGGACTGCAAGAAGATCCAACCAGTCCATCCTAAAGGAAATCGGTCCTGAATGTTCATTGGAAGGACTGATGCTGTAGCTGAAACTCCAAAACTTTGGCCACATGATGCAAAGAACTGACTAATTTGAAAAGACCTTGATGCTGGTAAAGATTGAAGGTAGGAGGAGAAGGGGATGACAGAGGATGAGATGGTTGGATGGCATCACCAACTCAATGGAGATGAGTTTGAGTAAACTCTGGGAGTTGGTGATGGACAGGGAGGCCTGGCGTGCTGCAGTCCATGGGGTGGCAAAGAGTCGGACATGACTGAGCAGCTGAACTGAACCCACTCCAGTGTTCTGGCCTGGAGAATTCCATGGACTATATAGTCCATAGGGTCTCAAAGAGTATGACATGAATGAGCAACTTTCACAACAGGTACAAGGTGATATCTTCTTGTGGTTTAGACTTGCATTTCTCTAATGACTAATGATGGAGCTTCCCTTATAGCTCAGTTGGTAAAAAATCTGCCTACAATGCAGGAGACCTAGGTTAAATTCCTGGGTCAGGAAGATCCTCTGGAGAATGAAATGGCAACCCACTCCAGTACTTTAGCCTGGAGAATCCCATGGACAGAGGAGCCTGGTGGGTTACAGTCCATGGGATTGCAAGGGTTGGACACACTTAGTGACTAAACCACTAATGACTAATGATGTTGAGAATCTTTTCATGTGCTTTTGGCCATTTGTGTGTGTGTGTATTAAAGAAACGTCTATTTAAGTCTTTTGCCCATTTTTTAAGTTGGGTTGTTTGAAGAGCTCTTTTTTTGATGTGCTGAGATATGCATGCCTAGGGGCATCTGCCAGGTCTGGGGACTGGCTGAGGATTGAGCTTGCCATAGGCATAGATGCTTTATTGGAAGGAAGAAAAACCAGCAAGTATTTTTATGTGGACTGGCATTACGAACTAGAATCTAAAAAATCGCTAAGTATATGTCCAATTTTCTCTGTGTAAAATTTGCTTAGTTCTAAGATCTGATAGAGTGCCTGATGAACTATGGAAGGAGGTTCGTGACATTGTACAGGAGACAGGGATCAAGACCATCCCCATGGAAAAGAAATGCAAAAAAGCAAAATGGCTGTCTGGGGAGGCCTTACAAATAGCTGTGAAAAGAAGAGAAGTGAAAAGCAAAGGAGGAAAGGAAAGATATAAGCATCTGAATGCAGAGTTCCAAAGAATAGCAAGGAGAGATAAGAAAGCCTTCCTCAGCAATCAATGCAAAGAAATAGAGGAAAACAACAGAATGGAAAAGACTAGAGATCTCTTCAAGAAAATTAGAGATACCAAGGGAACATTTCATGCAAAGATGGGCTCAATAAAGGACAGAAATTGTATTGACCTAACAGAAGCAGAAGGTATTAAGAAGAGGTGGCAGGAATACACAGAAGAACTGTACAAAAAAGATCTTCACGACCCAGATAATCATGAAGGTGTGATCATTCACACTCACCTAGAATCAGACATCCTGGAATGTGAAGTCAGGTGGGCCTTAGGAAGCATCACTACGAGCAAAGCTAGTGGAGGTGATGGAATTCCAGTTGAGCTATTTCAAATTCTGAAAGATGATGCTGTGAAAGTGCTGCCCTCAATATGCCAGCAAATTTGGAAAACTCAGCACTGGCCACAGGACTGGAAAATGTCAGTTTTCATTCCAATCTCAAACAAAGTCAATGCCAAAGAATGTTCAGACTATTGTACAATTGCACTCATCTCACACGCTAGTAAAGTAATGCTCAAAATTTTCCAAGCCAGGCTTCAGCAATATGTGAACCATGAACTTCCAGATGTTCAAGGTGGTTTTAGAAAAGGTAGAGGAACCAGAGATCAAATTGCCAACATCCACTGGATCATCGAAAAAGCAAGAGAGTTCCAGAAAAACATCTATTTCTGCTTACTAAAAAGCCTCTTGATGAAAGTGAAAGTGGAGAGTGAAAAAGTTGGCTTAAAGCTCAACATTCAGAAAACGTAGATCATGGCATCTGGTCCCATCACTTCATGGCAAATAGATGGGGAAACAGCGGAAACAGTGTCAGACTTTATCTTTTTGGGCTCCAAAATCACTGCAGATGGTGATTGCAGCCATGAAATTAAAAGACACGTACTCCTTGGAAGGAAAGTTATGACCAAACTAGATAGCATATTGAAAAGCAGAGACATTACTTTCCCAACAAAGGTCCATCTAGTCAAGGCTATGGTTTTTCCATTAGTCATGTATGGATGTGAGAGTTGGACTGTGAAGAAGGCTGAGTGCCGAAGAATTGATGCTTTTGAACTGTGGTGTTGGAGAAGGCTCTTGAGAGTCCCTTGGACTGCAAGGAGATCCAACCAGTCCATCCTAAAGGAGATCAGTCCTGGATGTTCTTTGGCAGGACTGATGCTGAAGCTGAAACTCCAGTACTTTGGCCACCTCATGCAAAGAGTTGACTCATTGGAAAAGACTCTGATGCTGGGAGGGATTGGGGGCAGGAGGAGAAGGGGATGACAGAGGATGAGATGGCTGGATGGCATCATCGACTCGATGGATGTGAATTTGAGTGAACTCCAGGAGTTGGTGATGGACAAGGAGGCCTGGCGTGCTGCAGTTCATGGGCTTGCAAACAGTTGGACATGACTGAGTGACTGGATTGAACTGAACTGAAGGCCTGATGGGGTGTTTGATACAAGGCCAGCATCCCATGGTCTTCTGGTTTGGTAGATAGAACTGCAACTAAGACTGATCTCATGCTCAGGGTGCTTGAGACCAGAAGTAGAGAGAGTATCTTATGCTTCAGTCTGTCCTCACTCAGATCAGCTCCTCACTCCATCTGCCTAACAAAGGAAAGAGTGAACCCTCTCTGGGGGAAAACAACATTGACTTCAGTCTCTGTGATCCTTTTTTTCTTTTTTTCAAAATTAATTTACTTGGCTCACTGGGCCTTCATTGCTGCATATGAACTCTTAGTTGTGGGCATGTGGGATATAGCTCCCTGACCAGGGACTGAATTCCTGGCATCCTTCCATGATTGCTTTAGTCACAATTTCTTAGATACAATGAAACAGTGACCAGGTTTGTAAAAGGGAGAAAAATAAAACTGATAAAGGAGAAAACAAGCAATGGAAGATGATTGAAATCTTGGAGTTAGCAGTCAAGTATTTTTAAATAACTATTAAATATACATTAAAGAAGACAGAGAAAAACATGAACAGAATCTGTAAAAGTTTGGAGAATTTTGAAAGAGAATTTAAGTCTAAATGAAAAAACTAACTATATTAAAACTGAAAAAGTAATTTGTGAAACTAAGAACTTATTGGATTGGTTTAAGAGTTGACTGGATAGAGCAGAAGATAGGCTTAGCAAATTAAAAAACTAGTCATCAAGAAATATCCAAACTGAACTGCACTGAGAAAAAAAATGGAAAGAGTAGAATATGACACTTGTGAAACACTCACACTAGCAGAATAATGTGGAGAAGGAAATGGCAACCCACTCCAGTGTTCTTGCCTGGAGAATCCCAGGGACGGGGGAGCCTGGTGGGCTGCCGTCTATGTGGTCACACGACTGAAGTGACTCAGCAGCAGCAGAATAATGAGAAAAATCATATCGTAGTATAAAAAGATGAATAAAAACATTTGATAAAACTTATAGCTAACATGCTGTGGTAAAATATAAGCATGTTCTCATGAGTTTATGAACAAGGCAAGGATCTGTCCTAATACAATTTCTAATCAGTATTTTACTGGCGATCTTAGCTAGTACAATGAATCAAGAAAAGGACTAAAAAAGTTATGGTATACATATATATAAAATGAAATATTACTTAGCTGTAAAAAATGAGGAAATCTTGCCATTTGTGAAAACATGGATGGACTTTGAGGATATTATGCTAAGTGAAATATGTCAGACAGTGAAAAATACTATATGGTCTCACTTACATGTGGACTCAAAACCAAACACCAAATGCATAGAAAAAAACATAAGATTGTGGTTGCTATGGGGGTGGAGGGATGAGGATATGGGAATTGGAGGAGGTCAAAAGCTACTCACTTCTAGTTATAAGATAAACAGTACTAGACATGTATAATATGATAACTATAGTTAACAGTAGTATATGATACATATGAAAATGTTAGAATAAATCGTGAGTTCTCACATGAAGAAAATTTTTTCTTGTATCTATGTGAGTTAGCATATGATAGATGCTAACTGAATATATTCTGGTAATCATTTCAGAATAAATGTTAGTCAAACCACTATATTTCACACCTTAAACTTATAGAATGATATATGTCAATTATATCCCAATAAAACTGAAAAAATTTAAAAAGGAAAGAAAAACTTATATGCTTTTAAAAAATAGAATTATATAATTCTAGTGAATTATATAATTCATAGATATAATTATGCTTATTGAAGATATAAAATAATGTAAAAATAAACCATTACAATTAAACAAATTTAGCAAGATTACTGAATATACAAATAGACATACAAAATCAGTTGTATACACTTGCAATTAGAAAATAAATTTTTAAAAAAGGTATCATTTACAGTATTGTTAAAACCTCAGCCACCTAGCAATCTAACCTTTACATAAAAAATATAACACATGTCTGAGAAAAAATTTTAAAGTTCTAAATAAATAGGGTGTTGTTTTACGTTCATTGGAAAACTTGTTTTCATTAAACTTTGTTTTAAGATAACTGTTGATTCAACTGCAACAGTTTGAAATAATATAATATTCCATGTAACTTTTACCCAGATTTCCCCAGTTTCATTCTCCTCATTCACTTTCATCAAGAGGCTCTTTAGTTCTTTGCTTTCTGTCATAAGGGTGGAGTCATCTGCATATCTGAGGTATTGATATTTCTCCCAGCAATCTTGATTGCAGCTTGTGCTTCATCCAGCCTGGCATATTCACATGATGTACTCTGCATATAAGTTAAACAAGTAGGCGACAATGAAAGACAATAAAATAAAAATTTCCACAGTTTGCTGTGATCCACATAGTCAAACGCTTTAACATAGTCAATGAAGCAGATGCTTTTTGGAAAGACTAAATGCACATCAGGCCTCTAAATAATTTAAAATCAATTTGAGTTTTGGTAGTTATCCTTCAATTTTGCTGTCTTAACATTTAGAGTCATTGTTTAAAGTGTTAGTCACTCTGTCATTTCTGACTCTTTGTGACCCCATGGACTGTAGCCTGGCTCCTCTGGCCATGGAATTCTCCAGGCAAGAATACTGAGAGTGGGTTGCTATTTCCTTCTCCAGGGGTTCTTCCTGACCCAGGGGTCAAATCCATGTCTCCTGCATTTCAGGTGGATTCTCTACAATTTGAGCCACCAGAGAAGCTCATTGTTTAAAATGTGGTATCAAATCATTCTTTTTGAATTTTGTTAGTCCATTTTGTATCGAAGTTTTTTTTTTTCTTTTTCATTATGGTTTATGAAAAGATATTGAATACAGTTCCCTGTGCTATATAATAAGACCTTGTTTAATCATTCTGTATATTTTGCATCTGCCAGTCCCAAACTCCCAATCCAACTCTCCCCCACCCCTGCCCTTGAAAACCACAAGTCTGTTCTCTATGTCTGTGAGTCTATTTCTGTTTTATAAATTCGTTTGTGTCATGTTTTAGAATCCACAGTGAAATGATCTACAGTATTTGTCTTTCTCTTTCTGACTTACATTCACTTAGTATGATAATCCTAGGTCCATCTATGTAGTTGCAAATGGAATTATTTCATTCTGTTTTATGGCTAAGTGATATTCCATTGTATGTGTGTAACATATCTTCTTTGTCCATTTATCTGTTGATGGACATTTAGGTTGTTTCCATGTCTTGGCTATTGTAAACAGTGCTGCTATGAACAGAGGGGAACATGTATCTTTTAGGACCATAGTTTTGTCTGGATATTTGCACAGGAGTGGGATTACTGAATCATATGCCAACTCTATTTTTAGTTTTTTGAGGAACCTCCATACTGTTTTCCATAGTGGCTGCACCAACTTACATTCCCACCAACAGTATAGAAAGGTTCCTTTTGCTCTACATCCTGTCTAGTATTTGTTATTTGTAGACTTTTCAAAGATGGCCATTCTGACCAATGTGAGGTAATACCTCATTGTAGTTTTGGATTGCATTTCTCTAATAATATGCAATGTCAAGCATCTTTTCATGTGCCTATTAGCCTTCTGTATGTGTATTAAACTTTTTATATGGGACTAGCCAGCTATGATTAGGTTGATGTTGGCACCAATCACCACGTGTCAATGCTCAGAAGAATCTGGTTTGCCTAGCTAAGTATCCTTGGACTCTCCCACTGCTCAGTTGCTGTCCTATCCTGCAAAGACACCTGCTTTGTCATAAAGCATGATTCTTTCTGACAGAAGAGAAATGAATTTTCAGCCAAGAACACAAAATCTCTGAAGAAGCTCTCACTCTTCATTTGTGAGAGTGATTACTGCAATGTACTGGGTACTAATATAAAAAGGTGCTTTGGTTCTTTAAAGTCAGTGATAAGCAAATTGGTTACAGCCCATGGCATGTTTCTGCTATGTGATATGGTAGGAAAACATTGAAATAGAAATTGCCCCAGTAAATAATCCATGATGAGCTTGTCTCTATAACTCTTATCAGATACTTCTGATCTTGGCTGAATTCTGGTTCAGATATAAAATAAATGGACGGAAGAGGATTGGGCAAGATGAAGCTGTTCTATAAGATGATTTAGAGCTAAACAAGAGGGAACCTGAGTCACAGAGGCTCAGTTCTGGCCCTTGTCCTGCTGTGACCCTCCCTGTGGGACAGAGAGTCAAAGGAACCGAGGATATATGCCTACTAAGAGCTCATTCTCCTTCCTGATGAAGCAGTTTTCATATGAGAACTGATTGCTGAATTTTTAGGAATTTGTGAGCCACTTATTACATTTGTAGTTTGCAGCTGGCCATGGTGGAACATTTACACTATGGCATATGACAAATGCTACAATCCCAGGGCTCCCTACTCAAGAACTGGTTGTTGAAACATTTAAAAGCACACCACTAATTATGATGCTAATCTTAATCTAAATTTAGTTGTTTACTTTGTAAAGTGAAAGTCGCTCAGTTGTGTCTGACTCTTTGTGGCCCCATGGACTATAGTCCATGGAATTCTCCAGGCCAGAATACTGGAGTAGGTATCCTTTCCCTTCTCCAGCGGATCTTCCCAACCCAGGGACTGAATCCAGGTCTTTGGATCAAAAAGTGGTGGCAATGACAGCAAATTAATGCCTTGTTGTTTTAATAATTTCCATTTAGATCTTTTCCCATGATACTGATCTAGAATTCAAAATGTAGTAATGTGTCAGTTCACTGAGGCAGAATTATCTATGGAGATACTTCATAAAACAACAACAACAACAAAACTTATTTTGAAATAATTGTCTATTCACAGAAAGTTACAAAAACGGTACATAGAGTCCCATGTACCCTTTGACTACATTCTCTTAAATGGTGACATCTTATGTAACTGCATTACAACATAAAAATGAGGTAACTGACATTAATACAATGCGAGTAATTAGATTCCAGATCTTATTCTTTTCCCCAGTCTTTACATGCACTCATCTACCTGTGTCTGTGTATGCATGCGTGTATGTGTGTGTGTGTCTATATAGTTCTACACTATTTGATCCATGGGTTACTTTTAAAATGAAATCTCTAAATAGCCCCAGCGCAGCAGAGGATTGCTTAATTAGCCGATGCCTTTAGGACCTTCTACTCTGCTGACCCTATAATTTCAAGTTAAAAAAAGAAGCCTATATCTTTGTCTAAATTACCTGGGTTTTCTGGTGGATAGTCCCCATAGTACCAGGTAACTGTGTCATATGCTAGAGTTTGACTTCCTTAGGGTGACCTGAAATATTCCTATGTGGAGGAAACATATTTATTCCTCCTAAAGAAATGTAGGCATCCCTGTAGGTGGTTGAATATGAAAACAAGTTAAACAGTCAATACGTGGTATTCAAAATAACCCTGAATTGTTATTTTTATTACATAAGCACTTAACAGTCTATTACTTTAATTATTAATATGAGGCAAATGTTGAGCAATACATTTGAAAACCTATTCTGTTAATATTTTAAACTAATAATAAAATTATAAGTCAATTCATCGCAATCTGAATCTGACAGAAAAGTTCAACATTGTAAATAGGTTTCTATCTAAGTAATTTAAGGCTCTCTTTTTGGATCTAGTTACTATATTACAAAATTATGCTTACTGAGACATAACATTGCATGGAATGTGTTATATTTAATCACAAAACATTCTGTTCTCAGTTATCTGCTGGAACATGGACTACATCATATCTCGATTCCAGCATATTTACATGGGCTCTTAATTTGCTTTCTTTCTGTCTTTTTTGGACATGAGGATGATGATTACTTGAGGACAGACCAAAGGGAGGACCATTTAAATTAAGCTACCTAGTTTTATATTGACTTCTTCTAACTGAATGAGAAAGTAGTTAAGCAGTCAGGGGGAGAACGCAGGTTAGTTTTAGGTTAGCGCTTTGGATTAATCATAACATGTTCTCTGTTCTGTCATGGAAGAGGAAGCTTAATGAGCTAGGAAAAACAATGGGAAATCGTACCAGTTTTACCAATTATTCTTAATTGGATATTTCCAGTTTATACCCATTATTTAGTTACTGTTGTTCAGTCCCTCACTTGAGTCTCACTCTTTGTGACTTCATGGACTGTAGCATGCCAGGCTTCCCTGTCTTTCACCATCTCCTGGAGCTTGCTCAAACTCATGTCCATTGAGTTCGTGATGCCATCCAACCATCTCATCCTCTGTCGCCCTCTTCTCCTCCTGTCTTCAGTCTTTCCCAAAGCATCAGGGTCTTTTCCAATGAGTCATCTCTTCACATCACGTGGCCAAAATATTGGAGCTTCAGCATCAGTCTTTCCAATGAATATTCAGGGTTGATTTCCTTTAGAATTGACTGGTTTGATCTTCTTGCTCTCCAAGGAAATCTCTAGAGTCTTCTCCAATGCCACAGTTCAAAACCATCAATTCTTTGGCACTCAACCTTCTTTATGGTACAAATCTCATCCCATACATGACTACTGGAAAAACCATAGCTTTGACTATATGGATCTTTGTCGGCAAAGTAATGTCTCTGATTTTTCATATGCTGTCTAGGTTTGTCATAGTTTTTCTTCCAAGGAGTAAGCATCTTTTAATTTCATGGCTGCAGTCACCATCTGCAGTGATTTTAGAGTCCAAGAAAATAAAGTCTGTCACTGTTTCCACTGTTTCCCTATCTATTTGCCATGACATGATTGGACCAGATGCCATGATCTTTGTTTTTTGAATGTTCAATTTTAAGTCAGCTTTTGACTCTCCTCTTTCATCTTCATCAAGAGGCTCTTTAGTTCTTCTTCACTTTCTGCCATAAGGGTGGTATCTTCTGCATATCTGAGGTTACTGATGTTTCTCCTGGCAGTCTTGATTGCAGCTTGTGCTTCATCCAGCCTGGCATATTTACATGATGTACTTTGCATATAGGTTAAATAAGCAGGATGAAAACATACAGCCTTGATGTACTCCTTTCCCAATTTGGAACTAGTCCATAGTTCCATGTCCAGTTCTAACTGTTGCTTCTGACCTGCATACAGGTTTCTCAGAAGGCAGGTAAGGTGGTCTAGTATTCCCATATCTTAAAAGAATTTTCTGTTGTTTGTTGTGATCCACACAGTCAAAGGCTTTAGCATAGTCAGTGAAGCAGAAATAGATGTTTTTATCCAACAGATGTTGGCAATTTGATCTCTGGTTGTTGTTGTTGTTCTTCTTCTTCTTCCTTTTTTTTTTTTTAATCCAGCTTGAACATCTGGAAATTCATGGTTCACATACTGTTGAAGCCTAGTTTGGAGAATTTTGAGCATTACTTTGATAGCATGTGAAATGAGTGCAATTGTGCAGTAGTTTGAACATTCTTTGACATTGCCTTTCTTTGGGATTGAAATGAAAACTGACCTTTTCCAGTCCTGTGGCCACTGCTGAGTTTTCCAAATTTGATGGCATATTGAGTGCAGCACACTCACAGCATCATCTTTTAGGATTTAAAATAGCTCAACTGGAATTCCATCACCTCCACTGGCTTTGTTCATAGTGGTGTTTCCTAAGGCCTACTTGACTTCACACTGCAGAATTCTGGCTCTAGGTCAGGGATCACACCATCATGGTTATCTGAGTCATTAAGATCTTTTTGGTATAGTTCTTCTGTGTATTCTTGCCACCTTGTCTTACTATCTTCTGGTTCTGTTAGGTCCATACCATTTCTGTCCTTTATCGAGCCCATCTTTGCATGAAATGTTCTTTTGTCTCTCTAATTTTCTTGAAGAGATCTCTAGTCTTTTCCATTCCATTGTTTTCCTCTATTTCTTTGCACTGATCACTGAGGAAGGCTTTCTTATCTCTCCTTGCTATTCTTTGGAACTCTGCATTCAGATGAGTAAATCTTTTCTTTTCTCCTTTGTCTTTCACCTCTCTTCTTTTCTGAGATTTTTGTGAGACCTCCGCAGACAACCGTTTTGCCTAACGTCACACAAAATTGGTTGTGCCCAAAGCTTACATCCAAATAAAGAGCAAAGAACTCATATATTTAGTATAAATTGTTTTGATGATATCCTCTTGTGGGTTATTCATGCCAATACATTCCTCCACTAAGACATGATAACTTTCACTTATTGAAATTATAAACATTCTTTATGATTAAAGAATAAGTAAAAACATCTACTTATTCATTGATTTTAATCTTGCACTGTGCTTAGCCACTCAGCTGTGTCTAACTCTTTGCAACACCATGGACTGTACCCTCCAGGCTCCTCTGTCCATGGGATTCTCTAGGCAAGAATACTGGAGTGGGTTGCCATTCCCTTCTCCAGGGGATTTTCCCAACCCTGTCTGAGCCACCAGGGAAGCCCAACTTATTTTAATTAATTTATTTATTTTAATTGGAGAAGAATGTCTTTGCAATATTGTGTGTTTTTTTTTTCATATATTGACATGAATCACCCAGGGGTGCACATGTGTTTCCCCATCCTTGAACTCTCCTCCCACCTCCTTTTACACCGCATTTCTCTGGGTCATCCCAGAGCACTGGCCTTGAGTACCCTGCCTCAGTGTTATTCTCTCAAGTCATTCCACCCTTGCCTTCTCTCACGGAGTCCAAAAGTCTGTTCTTTACATCTGTGTCTCTTTTGTTGCCTTGCATATAGGATCGTATTTACTGTCTTTCTAAATTCCATATATATGTGTTAATATACTATAGTGTTGTTTCTCTTTCTGATTCACTTCACTCTGTATAATAGGCTTCAGTTTCATTCACTTCATTAGAACTGACTCAATTGCGTTCTTTTTTATAGCTGGGTAATATCCCATTGTGTATATATACCACAGCTTTCTTATCTATTTATCTGCTGGTGGACATTGTTTCATGTCCTAGCTATGGTAAACGGCGCTTCAGTGAATACTGATGTACATGTGTCTCTTTCACTTCTGATTTTCTTGGTGTGTATGCCCAGTAATGGGACTGCTAGGTCATATGGCAGTTCTAGTTCCAGTTTTTAAGGAATCTCCATACTCTTCTCCATAGTGGCTGTACCAGTTCGCATTCCTACTTTTCCCCACACCTTCTCCAGCATTTATTGTTTGTAGACTTTTTGGTGGTAGCCATTCTGACTTGCATGAAATGATACCTCATTGTGGTTTTGATTTGCATTTCTCTAATAACAAGTGATGTTGAGCATCTTTCCATGTGTTTGTTAGCCATCTGGATGTCTTCCTTGGAGAAATGTCTGTTTAGTTCTTTGGCCCAATTTTTGATTGGGTTGTTTGTTTTTCTGGAATTGAGTTGCATGAGGTGCTTGTATATTTTGAGGTTAATTCTTTGTCAGTTTTTTCATTTGTTATCATTTTCTCCCATTCTGAAGGCTGCCTTTTCACTTTGCTTATAGTTTTCTTCATTGTGCAGAAGCTTTTAAGTTTAATCAGGTCCCTTTTGTTTATTTTTGCTTTTATTTCCATTACTCTGGGAGGTGGGTCATAGAGGATTTTGCTGGGATTTATGTCAGAGAATGTTCTGCCTCTGTTTTCCTCTAAGAGTTTTATAGCTCTGGTCTTAGATCTTTAACCCATTTTGAGTTTGTTTTTGTGTATGGTGTTAGAAAGTATTCTAGTTTCATTCTTTTACATGTGGTTGACCAGTTTTCTCAGCACCACTTGTTAAAGAGATTGTCTTTTCTCCACTGTATATTTTTGCCTCCTTTGTCAAAAATAAAGTATCCAACTGTCTTGATGACTGTAGCTTTGTAGTATAGTCTGAAGTTAGGAAGGTTGATTCCTCCAGTTCCATTCTTTTTTCTCAAGATTCCTTTGGCTATTTGAGATTTTTTTGTGTTTGCATACAAACTGTGAAATTATTTGTTCTAGTTCTGTGAAAAATACCATTGGTAGCTTGATAGGAATTGCATTGAATATATAGATTGCTTTGGGGGAGTAAACTCATTTTTGCTATATTGATTCTTCTAATCCATGAACATGGTATATTTTTCCATCTATATATGTCATTGTTGATTTCTTTCATCAGTGTTTTATAGTTTTCTATAATAGGTCTTTTGTTTCTTTAGGTAAATTTATTTCTAAGTATTTTATTGTTTTCATTGTAATGGTGAATGGGATTGTTCATTAATGTCTCTGTTTTTTCATTGTTAGTATATAGTAATGCAAGGGATTTCTGTGCATTAATTTTACACCCTGCAAATTTACTATATTCACTGATTAGTTTTAGTAATTTTCTGGTGTTATCTTTAGGGTTTCTATGTAGAGGATAATGTCATCTGCAAACAGTGAGAGTTTTCTTCTTTTCCAATCTGGATTTCTTTTATTTCTTTTTCTTCTCTGATTACTGTGGCTAGGACTTCCAGAACTATGGTGAATAGTAGTGGTGAGAGTGGGCACCCTTGTCACATTCCTGATTTTAGAGGAAATGATTTCCGTTTTTCACCATTGAGGATAATGTTTTCTGTGGGTTTGTCATATATCACTTTTATCATGTTGAGGTATGTTCCTGTCTACTTTCTGGAGTTGTTTTTTTTTAACAAAATCCAGAGTACATTCTTTATTTCTGCTGCAATGCCAAAACTTTAAAATTGTTTTAAGAGAGCATTGGAAATTGTGAAATAAAAAAATTTAATCATTTCTATCTTGAAATTTATAAATTCTTCATTATGATGCTTTTCTTCTGTTTTTCTTTTTATTTTAATAATCCAGTCCTCTTCTTTCTTGTAAATATATCTTTTTTTAAAATTTTTATTTTTACTTTATTTTACTTCACAATACTGTATTGGTTTTGCCATACATTGACATGAATCGACCACGGGTGTACATGTGTTCCCAAACATGAACCCCCTCCCACCTCCCACCCCAGAGTTTTTTTTTTTTTAATCATAAGTAGGTATTGAATATCGTCAAAGGCTTTCTCTATACCTATTGAGATAATCATGTGTTTTTTTAAAAATTAGTTTATTTTTATTGAAGGATAATTGCTTTACAGAATTTTGCTGTTTTCTGTCAAACCTCAACATGAATCAGCCATAGGTATACATATATCCCCCCATCCACCTCCCTCTCTATCCCTCTCTCTCGGTTGACACAGAGCCCCTGTTTGAGTTTCCTGAGCCATACAGCATATTCCTATTGGCTATCTATTTTACATATGGTAATGTAAGTTTCCATGTTACTCTTTCCATACATCTCACCCTCTCCTACCCTCTCCCCACGTCCATAAGTCTGTTCTCTAAGTCTGTTTCTCTATTGTTGCCCTATAAATAAATTCTTCAGTACCATTTTTCTAGATTCCATATATTTTTGTTAGAATACAGTATTTGTCTTTCTCTTTCTGACTCACTTCACTCTGTATAATAGGTTCTATGTTCATCCACCTCATCAGAACTGACTTTCAAATGCATTCCTTTTTATGGCTGAGTAATATTCCATTGTGTATATGTATCACAAATTCTTTATCCATTCATCTGTCAATGGACATCTAGGTTGCTTCCATGTTCTAGCTATTGTAAATAGTGCTGCAGTGGGAACAATGGGATACATATGTCTTTTTCAATTTTGGTTTCCTCAGGGTATATGCCTAGGAGTGGGATTGCTGGGTCATATAGTGTTTTAAATTCCTAGTTTTTAAAGGAATCTCCATACCATCTTCCATAGTGGCTGTATCAATTTACATTCTCACCAGCAGTGCAAGAGCGTTTCCTTTTCTCCACACCCTCTCCAGCATTTATTGTTTGTAGACTTTTTAATGAGGCCATTCTGACCATTGTGAGGTGATATATCATTGTAGTTTTGATTTGCATTTCTTCAATGATGAGCGATGTTGAGCATCTTTTCATGTGTTTGTTAGCCATCTGTATGTCTTCTTTAGAGAAATATCTGTTTAGGTCTTTTTCCCACTTTTTGATTGGGTTGTTTGTTTTTCTGGTATTGAGTTGTATGAGCTGCTTGTATATTTTGGAAATTAATCCTTGGTCAGTTGTTTCATTTGCTATTATTTTCTCCCATTCTGAGGGTTTTCTTTTCACCTTGCATATAATTTCCTTTGCTGTGCAAAAGCTTTTAAGTTTAATCAGGTCCCACTTGTTTACTTTTGCTTTTATTTCTGTTACTTTAGGAGGTGGGTCATAGAGGATCTTGCTTTGATTTATGTCATCAATTGTTCTGCCTATGTTTTCCTTTAAGAGTTTTATAGTTTCTGGTCTTACATTTAGGTCTTTAATCCATTTTGAGTTTATTTTGTGTTTGGTGTTAGGAAGAATTCTAATTTAATTCTTTTACATGTAGCTGTCCAGTTTCCCCAGCACCATTTATTGAAGAGGCTGTTTATTCTTGCCTCCTTTAGTCAAAAATAAGGTACCCATAGGTGCGTGGGTTTATTTCTGGGCTTTCTATCTTGTTCCATTGGACTATACTTCTGTTTTTGTGCCAGTACCATACTGTCTTGATGACTGTAGCTTCGTAGTATAACCTGAAGTCAGGAAAGTTGATTCCTCCAGCTCCATTCTTCTTTCTCAAGACTGCTTTGGCTAGTTGAGGTCTTTTGTGTTTCCATATGAATTGTGAAATTTTTTGTTCTAGTTCTATGAAAACTGCCATTGGAAATATGATAGGGATTACACTGAATCTGTAGATTGAATTTGGTAGTATAGTCATTTTCACAGTATTGATTCTTCCTACCCAGGAACATGGAATATCTCTCCATCTGTTTATGTTATCTTTGATTTCTTTCATTCAGTTCAGTTCAGTCACTCAGTCATGTCTGACTCTTTGGGACCCCATGAATCACAGAACACCAGGCCTGCCTGTCCATCACTAACTCCTGGAGTTCGCTCAAACTCATGTCCATTGAGTCAGTGATGCGATCCAGCCATCTCTTCTCTTTCATTAATGTCTTACAATTTTCTGTGTACAGTTCTTTCATCTCCTTAGGTAAGTTTATTCCTGGATATTTAATTCTTTTTGTTGCAATGGTGAGTGGGACTGATTCCTTAATTTCTCTTTCTGACTTTTCATTGTTAGTATATAAAAATGCAAGTGATTTCTGTGTATTGATTTTGTATCTTGCAACTTTGTATCTTGCAATTTTGCAACTTTGCTAAATTCACTAATTAGCTCTAGTAATTTTCTAATAGTATTTTAGGGTTTTCTATGTACAGTTGAGCTATTTCAAATCCTGAAAGATGATGCTGTGAAAGTGCTGCACTCAATATGCCAGCAAATTTGGAAAACTCAGCAGTGGCCAAAAGGTCAGTTTTCATTCCAATCCCAAAGAAAGGCAATGCCAAAGAATGCTCAAACTACCACACAATTGCGCTCATCTCACACGCTAGTAAAGTAATGCTTAAAATTCTCCAAGCCAGGCTTTAGCAATATGTGAACCGTGAACTTCCAGATGTTCAAGCTGGTTTTAGAAAAGGCAGAGGAACCAGAGATCAAATTGCCAACATCCACTGGATCATGGAAAAATCAAGAGAGTTCAAGAAAAACATCTATTTCCGCTTTATTGATATGCCAAAGCCTTTGACTGTGTGGCTCACAATAAACTGTGGAAAATTCTGAAAGAGAAAGGAATACCAGACCACCTGACCTGCCTCTTGAGGAACCTATATGCAGGTCAGGAAGCAACAGTTAGAACAGGACATGAAACAACAGACTGGTTTCAAATAGGAAAAGGAGTACATCAAGGCTGTATATTATCACCCTGATTATTTAACTTCTATGCAGAGTACATCATGAGACGTGCTGGGCTGGAGGAAGCACAAGCTGGAATCTAGATTGCTGGGAGAAATATCAATAACCTCAGATATGCAGATGACACCACCCTTATGGCAGAAAGTGAAGAGGAGCTAAAAAGCCTCTTGATAAAAGTGAAAGTGGAGAGTGAAAAAGTTGGCTTAAAGCTCAACATTCAGAAAACAAAGATCATGGCATCCAGTCCCATCACTTCATGGAAATAGATCGGGAAACAGTGGAAACAGTATCAGGCTTTATTTTGGGGGGCTCTAAAATCACTGCAGATAGTGATTGCAGCCATGAAATTAAAAGACGCTTACTCCTTGGAAGGAAAGTTATGACCAACCTAGATAACATATTGAAAAGCAGAGATGTTACTTTGCCAACAAAGGTCCATCTAGTCAAGGCTATGGTTTTTCCTGTGTTCATATATGGATGTGAGAGTTGGACTGTGAAGAAAGCTGAGCGCCGAAGAATTGAGGCTTTTGAACTGTGGTGTTGAAGAAGACTCTTGAGAGTCCCTTGGACTGCAAGGAGATCCAACCAGTCCATTCTGAAGGAGATCAGCCCTGTGATTTCTTTGGAAGGAATGATGCTAAAGCTGAAACTCCAGTACTTTGGCCACCTCATGTGAAGAGTTGACCCATTGGAAAAGACTCTGATGCTGGGAGGGATTGAGGGCAGGAGGAGAAGGGGACGACAGAGGATGAGATGGCTGGATGGCATCACCAACTCGATGGACATGAGTTTGGGTAAACTCTGGGAGTTGGTGATGGACAAGGAGGCCTGGCATGCTGTGATTCATGGGGTCCAAGAGTTGGACATGACTGAATGATTGAACTAAACTGAACTGATGTACTGTGTCAGTCATCTGCAAACAATGAGAGCTTTACTTCTTCTTTCTGATCTGGATTACTTTTATTTCTTTTTCTTCTCTGGTTGCTGCAGCTAGGACTTCCAGAAGTATTTTGAATAATATTGATGAAAATGGACACCCTTGTCTTGTTCCTGATCTTAAGGGGAATGCTTTCAGCTTTTCACCATTGAGAATAATGTTTTCTGTAGGCTTATCATATATGGCTTTTCCTTGGTTGAGGTAGGTTCCTTCTATGCCCATTTTTTGAAGAGTTTTAATCATAAATAGGTGCTGACTTTTGTCAAAGGCTTTTACTGCATCTATTGAGATGATCATATGGTTTTTATGGTTCAACTTGTTAACATGGTGTATCACATTGATTGATTTCCATACATTGAAGAATCCTTGTATCCATGGAATAAACCAAACTTGATCATGGTGTATGAGCTTTTTGATATGTTGCTGAACTCTGTTTGCTAAAATTTTGTTGAGGATTTTTGCAAATATGTTCATCAGTGATATTGGCCTAGAGTTTTCTTTTTTTGTGTTCTTTGGTTTTGGTAGCAGGGTGATAGTGCCCTCGTAGAATGAATTTGAAAGTGTTCCTTCATCTGCAATTTTTTGAAAGAGTTTTAGAAAGATAGGCATTAGCTCTTCTCTAGATGTTTGATAGAATTCTCCTGTGAAGCCATCTGGTCCTGGGCTTTTGTTTTTTGGGATATTTTTGGTCACAGCTTCAATTTCAGTGCTTGTAACTGGGTTGTTCATAATTTCTATTTTTTCCTGGTTCAGTCTTGGAAGATTGAGCTTTTCTAAGAATCTGTCCATTTCTTCCAGGTTATCTATTTTATTGCCATATAGTTGTTCATAATAGTTTCTTATAATCCTTTGTATTTCTGAATTATCTGTTGTAACCTCTCCTTTTTCATTTCTAATTTTGTTGATTTGATTCTTCTCTCTTTTTTTCTTGATGAGTCTGGCTAAGGGTTTGCCAATTTTGTTTATCTTCTCAAAGAACCAGCTGTTAGTTTTATGAAACTTTACTATTGTTTCTTTCATTTCTTTTTCATTTATTTCTGGAAATACAACAGATGAAAAAAGATCTACAAAATCAACCCCAAACAATTAGAAAATGGCAATGGGAACCTATATATCAATAATTACTTTAAATATAAATGGATTAAATGCTCCAACCAAAAGACACAGATTGGCTGAATGGATAAAAAAATAAGACCCATATATATGCTATTTATAATAAACCCACTTCAGACCTCAAGACACAAAGAGACTGAAAATAAGCGGATGGAAAAATATATTCCATGCAAATGGGAAGCAAAAGAAAGCTGGAGTAGCAATCCTCATATCAGACAAAATGGAGCTTAAAGAAGATTACAAGAGATAAGGAAGGACACTACATAATGATCAAGGGGTCAATCCAAGAAGTAGACATAAAAATTGTAAATATCTATGTACCCAACATAGGAGCACTTTAATACATAAAAGAAACACTAACAGACATAACAGGAGAAATTGGCAGTAACGCAATAACAGTAGGAGACTTTAACACCCCACTCACATCAATGGACAGATCATCAAATCAGTAAATTAATAAGGAAACACAAGTCTTAAATGATACATTAGATGAGATGGATCTCATTGATATCTTCAGGACATTCCATCCAAATTCAGAAGAATATACCTTCTTTTCAAGTGCACATGGAACATTCTCCAGGATAGACCACGTCTTGGGTCACAAAGAAAACCTCAGTAAATTTAAGAAAATTGAAATCATATCAAGCATCTTCTCCAACCACAATGCTATGAGACTGGATATCAATTACAAGAAAAAAATGGTAAGAAACACAAACACATGGAGATTAAACAACATGTTTCTAAATAACAGATTACTGAAGGAATCCAAAAATTTCTCAAAACAAATGACAATGAGAACATGACAACTCAAAAACCTATGGGATGCAGCAAAAGCAGTTCTAAGAGGGAAGTTTATTGCAATACAATCCTACCTCAAGAAACAAGAAAAACATTGAATAGACAACCTAACTTTACACCTAAAGCAACTGAAGAAAGAGGAAGGAAAAAACACCCAAAATTAGTAGAAGGAAAGAAATCTTATGGTTTTTTATCTTTCAACTTTTTAATGTGGTGTATCAGGAAGTCTGATTTTAACCTTACATTGTTCAAGTTGGTTAGACGTTATTTTATTACTTTATCTGTTCCTAGTGTAGCTTCTAAAGTCCAATATGTGTGACAATTCATATTATTTTATAACATACAATGAGAAAGATATTTTGTCACACTCCTCGGTGCGCTTCCAAGATTATACAAATGAGTGTCCAATATCTTTTTATGGAACTTAGATATACCCTGCTTTTTATACATTTGTGGCCTCTGATATTAACATTTTAAAAATGTGAAAATTAAATGAAGTGAAGCATTGGCTCCTCAAGAAAAGTTTTATGTTTACCTTGCTCGTGCTTACACCCCCGATAGCTCATATCTTCTTAAAGTGTAAATTATATTTCACATGAAAAAAATTACTGCCTAGTATGTAGTGAAAACCAGTCAAAGTACAGTTATAGGAAGCAGTATAGCAATAAATTAAAATGTCAAGCTTTTAAGTTGTTTTGTTAAAAGCCTTAAAATTACCTGTGATTTTTGTAATTGACAATGTCACTTTAGTACTCATTTTTAAAGATCATTTTGAAGCATGAGTTATTTGTCAGGTGTGATTTATTTAAGACAATAAACTTAGATTATTGAGTTGAACAAATAACTGTTTGGATGCCTGCCAAGCATTTAGAGAGAATGACTGAATATAATGAGACTGGATCACTCAGAGGGATGAATAATCAAAAGCTGTGGGATGAAATTAACATTGTTCAAAAGATATATCTCTTCCTTCTCCCCTTAGTATATACTGAGCAATGGGGGAGTGAAAAGCATCATGGGAAGTACTGTCCTCTCATTCCAAAACAGCAGCAGCAAATATACTATATATTTGCATAATACATTCCTGCTCACATGTCTTATTTTATATCCTATGAGAAATACTTCAAAGTGGTTATAATTGCAACATTACAGATGAGAAAAAGAAGAGTCCAGCAGGCTTGGTGATTTGCTCAGGTTGCACAGACCATGAAGGACAGGGCTAGAAGATAAACCTTGGTACTATGTCCAGACGAGCCAAAAGGGAGGAAAAGCAAAGGTGTGGAATCAGCCACATCTATTTTGATCCTGATTCTGCCACTGACTAGCTTCCTTGAGTAAGTACTTAATGTTTCTGACTTCAGTTCCTTCACTTGTAAGTTCTGAATGATAGTATCTACTTTCCTGGACCCTATGGGACATCACAAGAGATAGAGTTTTAGGCTAGTCGTTAGTTTTGGAAGTTGATTGCCTGTTTTCTGGTCTAATCTCCAATATTTAGTAAGTGTCTGATCCTGGGAAAATTCTGTAATCTCCTTGTGTCCTATTTGCATTGTCTGCAAAATAGTATCTCTTTGATAGGATTGTTGAATGAGTAGAAGAGCTGATGGGTGTGGGGTTGTGATCATGAGGGCTGGCACACAGTAAAGCTCTCATGATTATTAATGTGAGTCACTTGGGACTTTGGAATACCCATTACCTCTGCAACTAGAAAGTGTGGCTCTAGTTCTTTAATTTCATGGCCCATGGAAGTCCAAAATTCCCATTCTTCCTTATAGGAGTGACTAATGGCTGAAGTTTCTCTTGCTCTTAAGAGTCCTTAGTCATCCTTCTGTTTCTTTTGCATTAGTTGCCACTGTTCTGTGCCATAGAAACCCAGGGTAGCCCTCTGCGTTTTCTTTCTTCTGAGTTTCAGAAATACCCAGTCACATACATCTTGTTGATAACCTTGGGGTTAAGAAAAAGAATCATAGAGCATATCACAAAGCTTGTTTCCTGCATCTTCTCCCCCTCTCTTCTCCTTGTTCTAGCCTTCCTAAATTACTCCTCAAACAGCAAATTCTTCTCCCACTTTTATGTAGAACAGTTGTGCCCATCTCAAATGTACCTTCATTCCTGCTTTCCCAAACCCACCAATTTGTCCATGAAAATGAAGGGCCATCCAGCTTTGTGACTGGCCCTGAAAAGTGAACCAACTGCTAGTTCTCATGACTGGTGTTTGAAAAGACCCACAAAGGCATTTTTTTTTTTTTTTTTGCAAAACAGATATTTTGGATAAATTAAAGATAAAATGTCTAATTTGACAGTGGCTAAATGGGGATTGTGAAGGAGTTCACCCAAACACTTGATACAGAAATAAAAGAAATGAGATAGGGAAATAGTGTCATTGCGTCTGTTTCAGGGACAGGCCTAGTGAGGAGTGGTGAAAAGTATTTCACTGGGGATTTGTGGTAGTCTCTGACGTGTCCCCCATGTGAGAGGGTGACACATGAACATAGACAGGCACCCTTCAATTTCAGTTTGTACTAGGCCTGGCAGATTCCTTAGCTGATCCTGAATGTAGGTGTACTATACTTGAGCTTTATTTTTGTTGAGTAGTATTCATAACAACATAATAAGGCAAAAATGCTTTCTAATTCTTAGGAATTTTTTTGTGTGCTATGAGTGAATTACAGGAAGAAGGCATGGTTGTTGCTGGAATTAGCCTTTCCTCACTATTAGCACAAGGTGACTTGATAATTAACATTTTCTTTAGATAGACTCCTGGAGACATTTGGCCAGGAATTTTATAGTTTTTCCTTTCTAACTGCCTCATAGAGTTTATAAGATAGTAAACTTGTAAACATCACAATTTTGACTGCCACTAAGAAGCCAAAACAGTATTTGTTTGCTGTGTGTGGCACAGGAGAATAGGATTTGAGACATAATGTCTGACCTACTGGAGATTACAAAATATGTGTTACACTTTGAAGGCAGCAGATGGGTAACGAGTTTATTGTATTATGGAAACATATTGCATTCTGTAAAAAGAGATGAATTATTCCAATAATTGGAAAATAAAATTCTTTATCATTTGGGATTGATTGTTATGATATATACTTTGGTTTTGAACTAATAAATTATGCAGTTCTGAAACTGTTTAGTTTAATTGCCCACCGTTTAGGAAAACAGTATTGTACAGCATGGGCACTTTTTTTTTCTTTATACATCTGGGACTAACAGACTCCCATGCTGGAAAAACTGCTCCCACAAGCATTTGTACTTGAGAAGGAAGTTAATTTCTTAGTTTGCCCAAATGACAAATGTGTTTAAGATTGAGATAGAGAATTTAATAAAAACAAACAATGGGGATAATCTATACAGTGCAATGTATTTAAAAAATATGCTTCTGGTGTGATACTTCTTTTGAGAAAATAATTATTTGTATAACAAGAAACAGCTGCTTAAAAACATGAAATTTTAAAGTTATTAATTGAAATACAATTTTCATCAATATCATATTTTAGAGATTTTATAACACTGAATTAGTGAGATATCACTGATGCCATTATAAATATAATGTTTACTCAAGAGAACACAGATTCCTATTTTGTCCCCCTTGAGCGTAAGAGTCTCCATAAAGAGCTGACTGTCTATATATACATCTCATCATAGGCAACCAAAGTGACTCTTCTACTATTCTTCATGAGCTCAGAGTTGGCAGAATATTAGTACTTGAGAAAGATAACTGCTTCAGTATTGTTATAGTAGACTATACTACTATACTATAAATGCATTACCGTGTTAATCATGTTTTGTTTCTGCATTTTGATTCTCAAGTCCTGCTGACCCAGAAGGGACTGTCTCTCTCAGGGTTAGCTAATTCCTAAGTATTGCAAACAACTCACCTGTGAGTTTGTCTTTCATATGCAAGCTACAACACTTCCTTTATTTGGGCTCTCATAGGACTTCCCTGGTGGCTCAGATGGTTAAGCGTCTGTCTACAATGTGGGAGACCTGGGTTCAATCCCTGGGTCGGGAAGATCCCCTGGAGAAGGAAATGGCAATCCACTCCAGTACTATTGCCTGGAAAATTCCATGGACAGAGGAGCCTGGTAGGCTACAGCCCATGGGGTTGCAAAGAGTCGGAAACGACTGAGTGACTTTACCTTACCTTACCTTATTCTGGGGCCACTGTCCTTCTGCCCCAATCAGATCAGGGCCTAGTACCAGATAACTAAGGACAGCCCCTGTGTCCCAGACCCACTGGAATTATTCAAACTAGCCAATCCTAAGCCTGTGCTCCCTGCCTCAGATATCCCTTCCTATAGTAACCATAGTAAAGGCTTTTGCTCACAGTTTGCCTCCTGAAAATCCTGATGATTCTCCATGGGGCCCAGCATGGCATGCTGTGCCTTGTATTACTATTTCTAGAGAGGGATAGAACAGTCTTTTGGACTCTGTGGGAGAGGGAGAGGTTGGGATGATTTGGGAGAATAGCATTGAAACATATATAATATCATATAAGAAACGAATCGCCAGTCCAGGTTCGATGCAGGATACAGGATGCTTGGGGCTGGTGCACTGGGATGACCCAGAAGGATGGTATGGGAGGAAGGTGGGAGGGGGATTCAGTATGGGGAACACATGTACACCACGGAGGATTCATGTTGATGTATGGCAAGACCAATACAATATTGTATAGCAATTAGCCTCCAATTAAAATAAATAAATTTAAATAAAAAAAATTCTTCCTTCATGAAGTCATTTCCATGTCTGTGTGTATTCAGTTCAGTTTACTTCAGTTGCTCAGTCATGTCCGACTCTTTGAGACCCCATGAATCGCAGCACGCCAGGCCTCCCTGTCCATCACCAACTCCCACAGTTCACTCAGACTTATGGCCATCGAGTCAGTGATGCCATCCAGCCATCTCATCCTCTGTTGTCCCCTTCTCCTCCTGCTCCCAATCCTTCACAGCATCAGAGTCTTTTCCAGTAAGTCAACTCTTCCCATGAGGTGGACAAAGTACTGGAGTTTCAGCTTTAGCATCATTCCTTCCAAAGAAATCCCAGGGCTGCTCTTCTTCAGAATGGACTGGTTGGATCTCTTTGCAGTCCAAGGGACTCTCAAGAGTCTTCTCCAACACCACAGTTCAAAAGCATTAATTCTTCGGCACTGAGCTTTCTTCGCAGTCCAACTCTCACATCCATACATGACCACTGGAAAAACCATAGCCTTGACTAGACGGACCTTTTCTGGCAAAGTAATGTCTCTGCTTTTGAATATGCTATCTAGGTTGGTCATAACTTTTCTTCCAAGGAGTAAGCGTCTTTTAATTTCATGGCTGCAGCCACCATCTGCAGTGAATTTGGAGCCCCCCCAAAATAAAGTCTGACACTGTTTCCACTGTTTCCCCATCTATTTCCCATGAAGTGATGGGACCAGATGCCATGATTTTCATTTTCTGAATGTTGAGCTTTAAGCCAACTTTTTCACTCTCCTCTTTCACTTTTATCAAGAGGCTTTTTAGTTCCTCTTCACTTTCTGCCATAAGGGTGGTGTAACCCGCATATCTGAAGTTATTAATATTTCTCCCAGCAATCTGGATTCCACCTTATGTTTCTTCCAGCCCAACATTTCTCATGATGTACTCTGCATAGAAGTTAAATAAGTAGGGTGATAATATACAGCCTTGATGTACTCCTTTTCCTATTTGGAACTAGTCTGTTGTTCCATGTCCAATTTGAGCTGTTGCTTCCTGACCGGCATGTAAGTTTCTCAAGAGGCAGGTCAGGTGGTCTGGTATTCCCATCTCTTGAAGAATTTTCCATAGTTTCTTGTGATCCACACAGTCAAAGGCTTTGGCATATCAATAAAGCAGAAATAGATATTTTTCTGGAACTCTTGCTTTTTTGATGATCCAGCAGATGTTGGCAATTTGATCTCTGGTTCCTCTGCCTTTTCGAAAACGAGCTTGAACATCTGGAAGTTCATGGTTCACGTATTGCTGAAGTCTGGCTTGGAGAATTTTGAGCATTACTTTACTAGTGTGTTAGATGAGTGCAATTGTGCGGTAGTTTGAGCATTCTTTTGCATTGCCTTTCTTTGGGATTGGAATGAAAACTGACCTTTTCCAGTCCTCGGGCCACTGCTGAGTTTTCCAAATTTGCTGGCATATTGAGTGCAGCACTTTCACAGCATCATCCTGTGTGTATTACCATGCCTGATTAAAGAAATCCCAATTAATCTTACAACATATACCTCTTTATAGTTAAATCATTGCTTTCATGTGTTTTAGTCTCACTGGTCACAGTTGTATGAACTAGATACTCTCATTTGACAGATCAGACAACTGAGGCTCAGTGATGGCAGAGCTACTTCGGACTAAGGTCTACTGTATGCTTGTTATGCTTGTGCTCAGTTGCCCGGTTGTGTTCAACTCTTTGCAAACCCATACTGTAGCCCAACAGACTCCTCTGTCTATGAGATTTCCCAGACAAGAAACTGGAGTGGGTTGCCATTTCCTCCTCCAGGGGATTGTCCTGACCCAGGGATGAACATGCATCTCCTGCATTGGTAGGTGAATTCTTTACCACTCTATGCCATAGAGAAAATATATAGATTTGGGAGGTGGGAAAGACAATAATGCATATCTAAGTATTGATTCCTCTATAAAGTGAGGCCATAGGTATCTACCTTGGAGATGTAACAAAGATTAGAAATTATGCCCTCAGTTTTCTAGTTTCCTTTTAATTCTGCCATTACCACCTTTTTTCAAGGTCTGTTCTGTCTTTCTCAATTTGTCTCCTACTTTTTACCCTCTAACAAATAACACTTTCATTATATCAGTTTCTTGATTAAAGGCCTATAGGTTTGAGGTCACTCTGTCTAGGTAAGATGGGTTAGTTTTATGTGAAATAACAATCTTTTCAAAGATAAATAGAAAAACCAAATAAAATGAACAAATCCTGAATTTAAAGACATCAGTGAGCTTCTGAAGAAGTCAGGATAGAGTATAAGATTCCAGAGAGGGGTTAACTGTGGAGAAGCGAGAAAATAACCTATAACCAGTGTTTCCAGAATTTGCTGGTTTGGGGCACAGGCAGAAGGCTGAGAACTGAAGAAATTTGACCAGGCAGAGGGCCACTCTGGAAGACAGAGGTGTCATACCATTTGGCAGTCTAAAATGACTCAGTTCAGTCCAGTCACTCAGGCATGCCCAACTCTGTGACCCCATGGACTGCAGCACGCCAGGCTTTCCTGTCTATCACCAACTCCCAGAGCTTGCTCAAACTCTTGTCCCTTGAGTCAGTGATGCCATCCAACCATCTCATCCTCTGTTGTCCCCTTCTCCTCCCACCTTCAATCTTTCCCAGCATCAGGGTCTTTTCCAATGAATCAGTTTGTTGCATCAGGTGGGCAAAGTATTGGAGCTTTGGCTTCAGTGTCAGTCCTTCCGATGAACACCCAGGACTGATCTCCTTTAGAATGGACACGTTGGATCTTCTTGCAGTCCAAGGGACTCTCAGGAGTCTTCTCCAACACCACAGTTCAAAAGCATTAATTCTTTGGCGCTCAGCTTTCTTTATAATCCAACTCTCACATCCATACATGACTACTGGAAAAACCATAGTGACTATATGGACCTTTGTCAGCAAAGTAATGCCTCTGCTTTTTAATACACTGTCTATATTTGTCATAGCTTTTATTCCAAGGAGCAAGGCTCTTTTAATTTCATGGCTGCAGTCACCACCTGCAGTGATTTTGGAGCCCCCTAAAATAAAATCTGTCACTCTTTCCATTGTTTCCCCATCTCTTTGCAATGAAGTGATGGAACCAGATGCCATGATCTTAGTTTTCTGAATGCTGAGTTTTAAGCCAGTTTTTTCACTCTCCTCTTTCACTTGCATCAAGAAGTTCTTTAGTTCTTTTTTTGCTTTCTGCTGTAAGTGTGGTGTTATCTGCATATCTGAGGTTATTGATATTTCTCCCAGCAATCTTGATTCCAGCTTGTGCTTTATCCAGCCCAGCACTTCGCATGATGTACTCTGCATATAAGTTAAATAAGCAAGTGACAGCAGATTATGTTTTCAGCTGAAAGTCTTAGGGCACTAGACCTTGGAAATAACAGCAAGCCACAAATATGTGTATATTGAAAGAAAGAAAGTGCAAGTCACTCAGTTGTGTCTGACTCTTTGCAACCCCATGGACTTTCCAATCCATGGAATTTTCCAGGCCAGAGTACTGGAATGGGTAACCTTTACCTTCTCCAGGGGATCTTCCCGACCCAGGAATCAAACTGGGGTCTCCTGCATTGCAGGAGCTACCATACCAACTGAGCTGTCACACCTACAAGCAATCCAGCCTTCAGTTCAGTTCAGTTCAGTCGCTCAGTCGTGTCCGACTTTTTGCAACCCCATGAATCGCAGCATGCCAGGCCTCCCTGTCCATCACCATCTCTCGGAGTTCACTTAGACTCACATCCATTGAGTCCATGATGCCATCCAGCCATCTCATCCTTAGTCGTCTCCTTCTCCTCCTGCCTCCAATCCCTCTCAGCATCAGAGTCTTTTCCAATGAATCAACTCTTCGCATGAGGTGGCCAAAGTACTGGAGCTTCAGCTTTAGCATCATTCCTTCCAAAGAAATCCCAGGGTTGATCTCCTTAATTTGGCTCAATTCCTGAATGAATTAAGAGGATTCACTCTCACTCTGTCCAGCAAAGGAAAGATTAACCCTATAGGAAAATGAAGAATCATCCACAACTTTTAATTAGTTATAAATGTCTAGCGTTTGGTCAAGCTACTAGGCTTGTCAAGTAATAGGACTGTACAACCAAATAACATCAATAATGACAAAAACACAGTATAATCAGTCTTATAGGTGAACTAAATATTGGAATTATTACACAATGACTTTAGAATAATTATGATTAATGTGTTCCAGAAAATAGAGCAGAAGATGAATAATTATATTGGAGAATTGGAATTTATACAAAGTGATCAGAGGGAAGTCATTAAATTGAAAAATACAATATCTATAATTAAGAACTTAATAAATAGATTTAACAGCAGGAGGCACAACTAGTGAACTAAAAGATAGCTCAAGACAGAAGATTTAAACTGAAGCCTATAGAAAAAAGAGGTAAAAATAAAACAGATGTGAAAAATCTATAATGCAGACTGTAAAATCTATTATAGATGTGATTAGAATCCCAGAAGCAAAGGAGAGAGAGATTTTGGCAGTATCAGAGGTAATGATCAATCATTTTCCAAAAATGACTAATGACTTCAAGTGACATTTTAAAAAGCCTGGAGATATCAAACAAGATACACACACACACACACACACACACACACACACACACACACACACATATATGTATTTAAAACTACATTGCTTTCAATAAGAAGTCATTGATAACTTCCCAACAGAAACAATAGCAGTTGGAAGACAATGAAATAATATTAAACTTTTAAAGGTTTGAAAGAAAAAATTACTGATCTAGAATTCAAAACCTAATAAAATTTTCTTCTAAAATGAAGGAGAAATAAAGACCACATGACCCACATTAACTAGAGAATAGGACTCAGATTCCTCACTCTGACCTACATAATTTTGAGGTATGTGAGGTCTGTGAGAATTCTCAGAACTTTATTTTTCTTTGCGGCTAAATCTGTGTCTTCACCTGCCCTGGGATAGACCAGACTTGATCTCATTGCAGATAATCTGCTTCTGATCTTGTCTTGCCCACAATACCTTTACCTTGACTCCAACTTTGTTTGTTTATTTCATATTTGTTGATTTATTCAATAAGGATTTTTTAAAAGCATTTAAATCTATTTGCTCACTTAATCTTTACAGCAGGACTATGAAATGGTCACAGTTATTATTGCCTTTTTACAGATGTGAACACTGAGGTCCCCAGAGAGTTTAAGACCGATTACCCCACAGCTAGTCAGCGGCAGAGGGAGGATTTGAACCCACAACTCCTGCTCTTGATGTGGTTATTCTAGATCACAATAACCATATCAGCCTTCTGTCTATACCTCAATGTCAGGCAGTGAACTTTATTGCAACTTTATTTTTATTTATTTATTTTTTTCCTTTTTTTTTTAAATGTTCAAATTTCTTTTTTTATATAGTTTTTTATTTTTTAAATTTTAAAATCTTTAATTCTTACATGCGTTCCCAAACATGAACCGCCCTCCCACCTCCCTCCCCATAACATCTCTCTGGGTCATCCCCATGCACCAGCCCCAAGCATGCTGTACCCTGCGTCAGACATAGACTGGCGATTCAATTCTTACATGATAGTATACATGTTAGAATTCCCATTCTCCCAAATCATCCCACCCTCTCCCTCTCCCTCTGAGTCCAAGAGTCCATTATACACATCTGTGTCTTTTTTCCTGTCTTGAAAGTCCAGCTTGTCTTTACCAAAAGTTCAGCTCTTTCATTTCAGAGTCTTCCCAGGCCTTTATGAAAGTCCTGCACTATCCAAACCACTCATTTGATTTTGGTACAAATTGCCTTGCTTCACTTGTTATTAGTTTTGTAAGTACTGTATTTTGTCAGATTGAAGATGACAATGATTTCCAGGACATACCATTATTTTATACATCAGGAGGACAGAAAGAAGGAAATGCTGCCAATTGAACTATGCATACTGCAGTCCCTTAGCAATAATCATAGTAGCCTCCTGTTGTTTTGAAATTTCTCATCTATTTTAAAGGTTTGGCAATCTCCTGCTCTCACTTGCGTTGCTTAGTATATAATTGCAGTTATATATACACATAATAAAATGTCACACATCTTCAACTTTTTTGGAGTATCTTTGTTTTTTCAGGTGCCATGACATATCTGATTTTTGCTTTATAATAGAATATGGAACTATAAAAAATATGGAATTCTTCCAAAAACAACTACTTGCTTCATTTGTGTAAAATGTATGCCCAGTTTCAGTGAATTTTTCTAAATACACAGATTTTTCAGTTCCATTCTATGACATGGGATAATATTTTAAATTATTCCAAATGTAATTAAACTCACTATATGTGGCACCAACTATGCACATAATTCAGCTGAAGTGATGGCTGTAAATAACTAGGACTGAGTCTCGAGCGTGTTTGGGCAATGATAATTACAGCCTGAGTTTAGCCAGGTCAGTAGCTAACTGGATGACATATCTCAATTTGAAAGGTTGATATAGGGAAAAATTTAATCTTAGAATCAACAGAATATATTCTTTCTTTCTAAAATAGATCCTAAGGTCCCTGAGGGCCTAATGTACTCCTTCTATGTTGTTTGATATAATGGCATAGTTCCTAACACAATACTAAGCTCATAGAAGACACAAATATAAACAGTATGATGGGGAATAGAACTTAATAAAAGTAGGGAACAAAACGTTGAAGTGAAAAGAGGAATAATGCATCATTTTAGCAGCCAATATTTCCCTTTATCAACATTAGCCAAGATTTATTTTTAGGCATGTCATATGCAATATTCTTTGCTCCTTTGGGGTCTGTGAATATTCATGAGGGGTCCATGTGGATCTAATATACAGTATTCTGGAAGATAGTATGTTCAGTTTATCTGGATGGTCGCTAATTTCAGTAGATTTTTGCAAATCATAGTATTGCAAATAATAGCATTTGCAAATTTTTCTAGCAAAGATTAGAGAAATATCAGAGAATTTTTAAAAAAGATTTATCTATTTTATTTTTGGCTATGGTGGGTCTTCTTGCTGGATGCAGGCTTTTTCTAGTTGTGGCGAGTGGGTGCTACTCTGTTGTGGTGCGTGGGCTTCTCACTGCGGTGGCTTCTCTTGTAGATCACAGGCTCTAGGTGCACAGGCTTCAGTAGCTGCAGCACTTGCTTGGGCTCAGTAGTTGCGCACATAGGCTCAGTTGCTCTGCAACATGTGGAATCTTACCAGACCAGGGATTGAACTGGTGTCCCTTACACTGTAAGGCAGATTCTTAACTACTGGACTACCAAGGAAGCCCTCGAAGAATTCTGATTGTTGTTAAGTCCTCCTTTCATATATTTACAGCTGTTAAAACTTTTTTTATGGGTCAGAAACACCCATTGCACTTACTCTGCATGGAATCATATGCCCTGAATAGATAGTATAAAGCATGTTGAAATATTTGTGGTTGATATGAGCAACCTCACTAATTTGGATTGGGTAATTCAGAGACTATTAATTTGAGCCTTGTCAAATAGGTTGAAGTATAACCCACATTTCAGGCAATAGGAGAAGGAGAATATTTGGAAAGACGACCAGAGTATATTAAACTTCCAGTCAATATCTTATTTAAGAAACAAATGCTTCAAAAGCATTTGTTCATTACCAAAATTTAACATTTAAATTAAATCACTTATCTATTAATCAAAAAACACCAGTGGTCATTAGAAGCATTCCTGCATGTTCTTGCTGTTTTTAATTTTTTTGGCTGTGCCATGCAGCACATGGGACCCTAGTTTCCCAACCCAGGGGTATGATACAAGGAGAATCTTTCAGTTTTTGGAATCAGAGACATATCAGTGTCAGCCATAGGACAATGTACTGAACTAGTCCTGGGTCTGGTTCTTCATAAAAAAGTAGGAATCAGGAGTTCTGCCTCAGGCATTTGTGAGACACAAATAAGCTAATTGTGAGAACATTCCTTGGAATATGGTTGGGAAGGAATAAATGTTTATTGAATTAATTTATTATTTAATGACTAAATTTTAAATACCTTATTTTAAAATTTTAACTATATCTTATTTTGAATTAGGATGGTTTTATGTATGTGGGTTATACTAATAATTCCAGTTCAGGCTATCAAGCAAATGAAAGATTGGCAAACTTTTTCTGTAAAATGTCTAACAGTAAATATTTTAGTCTTTGTGTGTTACATATGGTCCCTGTCTCATATTCTTTTTTATTTTTACCCATAACTCTTTACAAACATAAAAACCATTCCTAGCTGTTGAACTGTGAAGAAAAGGGCAGGGCCAAATTTGGCCTGTGACTAGAGTTTACTAACTTTTGATCTAAACTTTCTGCATTTAATCTGTTTTATTGTGCACTTAAAATACAAATGACTAATGTGCTTAAACAATTCAGAAAGGTAAAAAACCCAAGTTTAGATTTCTTGGATAAAATTTGTTGATGTTTTGTTCAGTCTTTAAGCTGTGTCTAACTCTCTATGACCCCGTGGGCTGGCAGCATGCCAGTCTCCTCTGTCCTTCACTATCTCCCAGAATTTGCTCAAATTCATGTCTATTGAGTTGGTGATGCTATCTAACCATCTCATCTTCTGCCGCACCCTTATCCTGTTGCCTTCAATCTTTCCCAGCATCAGGATATTTTCTAAAGAGTAGGTTCTTTGTATCAGGCGGCCAAAGTATTGGAGCTTCAGCATCAGTACTTGAAATGAATATTCAGGGTTGATTTCCTTAAGGATTGACTGGTTTGATCTCCTTGCTGTCCAAAGGATTCTCAAGAGTCTTTTCTATCACCACAGTTTGAAGCCATCAGTTCTTTGGCACTCAGCCTTCTTTATAGCCTAGCTCTCACATTTGTACTAACTACTGGAAAAACCATAGCTTTCACTATACAGATGTTTGTTGGCAAAGTGACATCTCTGCTTTTTAATTCTTTTTAGTACTTTCAATTAATATATTAGGGAAAATAAACTTTGCTTCAGGGATATTTCAGTAATTTTTGGAAAAGTGCAAAGAGAATAATAGAGACCATTTTTCCTTCTGCCTGTGAAATAAATCAAGACTTATGCACTTGTGCACATCTTAAAAACAAGGAAGTTTGTATTTTGTTTGATTAGAAAATGTGATTTCTTCAAAGGTACTTCTGTGAGTCTCATAGGTATACACATTGATTAAGATTTCTTATTAACATACAATCATCTCCAAATGTTTCCACTTAATTGCTTTTTATTTCAGTTAAGTACCAATGTTCTTTATTCTCACACGGAGTTTAATTAGCATGGAAGGTCACTGAGAGGTGTTAAGGCACAAACTTGCCCAGAGGAAGTAGTTGATGCCTGGCTGGCTTCTAATTATAGAGCATCCTAGAACTACAGAGGGAGAGAGAACTTAGAGGGGAAAATAATGAAAAATGGGCATGAGCTCTCTCTGTGCACATGAAGAACAAATGATCACCTCCTAGTCTTTTTTTAAGGTCACAGGTGCATATTGTTGTCAATAGGACACAAACTACAGTGTACAGTAGTTTATGGGCTTCCCTGGTGGCTCAGACAGTGAAGAATCTGCCTGTAATGAGAGAAACCTGGATCCAGTCCTCGGGTTGGGAAGATCCCCTGGAGGAGGGGAAATGGCAACCCACTCCAGTATTCTTGCCTGGAGAATCCCCATGGACAGGGGAGCCTGGTGGCTAGTCCATGGCGGTTGCAAAAAGTCAGACATGCCTGAGCAGTTAAGCACAGCACACAGCACAGTAGTTTATCGATTATTTAACAACATTCACTGAACACCTTCTGTGTACAAACATGGTAGTCAATGCTTGGAAGGGAATATTTATAAAAGTGTTGAGTAAAATGCTGTTGAGAAATATGTAATAATTAAATATCACAATCATATGTGAAAGATGAGAGTATACTATTGCTTATTATTTATTAAAATTATCATTTATAGTATAATAAAATAATTTTGATTTTACTAAATTGTCACCTAATTATATACAAATTGGACTATTTGACCAGATTATCCATAGTATTCACCTTTGAAGTATTGCTATGATGAATTACAAAGGTACTCCTGTGTAGAGATGGGGTCTGTCTTAAAGCAATTACATCCAATAACAAAGGAGGCAACTATAAGTGCCACAAAATTATTTTTAATTTTATTAAGTAATTCTGTATAATTAAATGAGATGTATGTTAATAGCATTAAAATAAAATTCAATGTATAATACTTTATCTATAATTTTATCCTAAGGGATAAATCCAAGTGTCCCTATATTTTGTATTCATGTATTTCATGATAATTCCTCTATAAACACCTGTGCCTTAGACTAGCATGGGTGATAATAGCACCAAATACTTTTTATGTTCCAGGCATGGTTCCAAGAGCATAATAAGCATTATTCCATTTACTGCTATGCCAATTCTAAAATGAAAGTATGTACTATTGTTGTCCTCATTTTCTAGACAAGGAAACTGAGGCTGAAAAAAGGTAGTTTGCCTGAGTCATATCCTTAGAAATAAGAGAGTTGGGAATTAAATCCTGTATGACTCCAGCTTCTTCTAGTAATTCAGCCTCAGTGTTACCATAGATACACAAAGTATGGCGGTTTCCCAACAACAATCACTCTACAGCAAGAGTGAGTTAACAGCATCGCATGTTCATTAGTTCATTTAATAAGGAGGATTTCTTTGGTGAGAAAAGTTTAGCTGATTTCTCTATGCCTTTCCCTCATATATGGAAAGAAGGGATTTGGGTTGGACTCAGTTTCAGTATTATCCTTTTTTGTTTTTTGGAAGTGTTTTTAGAAGTATAAAACCATGAATTTCATACAAATATAACATGAATACATGCCCAAGAGTTTATTTAACTCATTAAGTAATGAGAAAGCCAGTAATGTGTTACAACTACTTCAATGAACTTTATTTTATTTTATTTTTTTTAAATTGCAGTGTGTATCTTTTATTTTTATTTTTTTTAAATTTTAAAATCTTTAATTCTTACATGCATTCCCAAACATGAACCCCCCTCCCACCTCCCTCCCCATAACATCTAATACTACACTTTTAAAGCTGAATCAGAATTATAGAAATTAATTTATAAATAAATGCAGAATTGATTTTTGGGGGGCAGGGAGAGTGGACCAATTCTCCCTCCTGCTGCTGCTGCTGCTGCTGCTAAGTTGCTTCAGTCGTGTCTGACTCTGTGCGACCCCACAAAAGGCAGCCCACCAGGCTCCCCCATCCCTGGGATTCTCCAGGCAAGAATACTGGAGTGGGTTGCCATTTCCTTCTCCAATGCATGAAAGTGAAAAGTGAAAGTGAAGTTGCTCAGTCATGGCCGACTCTTCGTGACCCCATGTACTGCAGCCCACCAGGCTTCTCTGTCATGGGATTTTCCAGGCAAGAGTACTGGAGTGGGGTGCCATTGCCTTCCACTGGACAGAATTTCCATGTTTGTGGACAAGTGTTGCTTTGCTACCAGTTTACCTATTTAACACAGTGATAAAATAACTCAAAGATAAGGAAAGGCCCAAAGTCTCCACAGAATAGATAATTTAGAGGATGTGTTAGATAATGCCTTGTTTTTCATTGAAAATGCACAGGAATCTTTTGGTCCAATTTAAAGTCTTTCACAGTTTTCCCCTGCACCTCAAACCAAGATCTATGGGAAGTCCAGTGTGTGAAAATAGTACAGTATGGCTGCTTTAATGGAAGCAGTGGGAAAACAGAAAGTTCCTCTCAATCTGCCTCAATCACCTACCCAAAATTCCCAAATGTTCTCCTACAACTGCCCTTGAGGCAGCTTCTGGCACTGTGATAGCTGTATGGTCTCTCCTTGCTTCCATAGCTAACATTTTGTAGTTTCCTGATTCTTCCCTTTGGAGTCAAAAAGCTATTTCTTCTGACCACCTTTCTTTTTCATCCACCAGACCACCTTTCTTCTTTTACTGATTTTACCTGTTCTATTAAATACTTAAATTTCATAAAATGTTTATGGAACAAGTAACATAATGATAGTTGACAGTTTTTAAAGAAAAGAAAAATCAACTGTGTCAATTCAACAACACATCACTTACTTACTTCCTTATTTTCTTACTCTTTCATGTTCCTTGTCAGTAAGCTCACCTATTTTGAAGATACAATCATAGTGTAGATGTAAATCTATCGTGATTTTTTTGTCATAAAATACCACAAACATTTCCTAGGTTGCTCTATAATATTTATAATTATTTTTGTTTTTATTTACTTGGATGATTTTTATTATAGCAGACACATTGTAAATTTGAAAAAAATCTAGAAAAGTACAAAGGAAATAGTAAAAATCATCTGAAATTCTACTAGCTAGAGATAATAATTACTCCTTTAAAAGTTTTTCATTCTCTTTTTACACATACATACACACATTTGTTTTTACATAGATGGATTCACATATACATGCAGATAGATACCCAATTTATTTTTCTCAATAATATGTTCTGGACCTTTCCTCCCCCACGTAAATGAATACAGATATGCATCATCACTTTGTTGTTATTGTTTAGTTGCTAAGTTGTGTCCGACTCTTTGGCGACCCCATGGACTGCAGCCCACCAGGCTCCTCTGCCCATGGAATTTTCCAAACAAGAGTACTGGAGTGGGTTGCCATTTCCTCTCCAGGGACTTGTTCCTACCCAGGGACTGAACCTGCATCTCCTGCATTGGTGCACAGATTCTTTACCACTGAGCCACCAGGGAAGCCCATCATCACTTTAGGTGCCTGAAAAATACTGCATTGTAGGTTTTTACCTCCAACTTTTAACCATCCTTCTCTTGCTGTATAGATGAAATAGTTTCAGATTTCTGCCAGTCAAAATAAGGCTTTTGCACACTTCTGGGATTACCTCCTTGCTGTAAATTTCAAGTTTTATGATTATTACAACAAATGGAAGTCTCTCTTAAACTTTAAAACATACTTTAAACACAGTTCTTTTCAAAGTTTTAAGATCTTACATTCCTGTCACTAATGTTACTGTCTTTTTCACTGCATCCTGCCCTAATCCTGAATTTTAGTGATTTGTTTAATATTCTAATATTTTTGGGGAAATTCAGCATTTTAAAATTTGCATTTCTATGATTTCCTGGGAGTTTGAATATCTTTTATATATTTGTTTTCTTTTGTGTATCTTATTTTATGACTTGGCTCTTTATATCCTTGTCCAAATTTCTACTGAAGTTTTTCCTTTATTCTTTTTTCCTTTTGTTTTATTTTTCTTACAAAATATGTAAACTCTCATATATATTAAAGTTTCCTCATTTTTACTCATTATGATTTAACTTTTACATATAAAGCATTATGTAGTGTGTTTTTTTGGTTGCTATTTTTGGTGATGTTGTTCAACATATATAGATTTACCAATGTTTTTCTTTGCTCTCTTTATCATTTGGGTCACAGGCAGAAAAAACCTCTTGTTACATTATAAAAGTATTATCTCATTTATTCTTCTAATAACTCTGGTGTTTATTTTTAATATTCAAATTGATAAATCTAGTACTTGTTTTGGTATACAGAATGTGAAAATCCAAAAATTTATACCCAAAGCCTAACCATTCTGTCTGTCTCCATAGAACACTGGAAAAATAAAGATGGATGGACAGTCAGGTATTATTTGGACTGAAAAATATAAGTAAATTATAGAGGATGTCAGATTTGAATAGAATATGTCTGAGGAAATTGGGGACCAACATCATTACTGAGATTGTGGGTATAATTTTACTTGGCAATGGGGACTCTATTAGCATGTAATATTTATTTTATTAGGTATGTGTACTTATGAGTAAAGGATAGTTGGAGAGTTTAGATTTAGAAATCATAAAATGTTAATGAGATTAAAGAAATAAAGAGCCTGTTTTCTATAGGATATAACTATTTCTGCAATGTAGAGAAGAAGTGAGCAACCACAGACAGAAGGATTCAGATTTAAGTGAGTAAAATATAAGTTTATAAGTTTCATAAAGGATTGTGCTAAGTGAAGCACAAGTTCCATCTTCATTCAAAATATATATGAACTGTGAGGCCGATAAGAAAGGATTGGCCTTATGGGTAGGACTCTAAGGAATTGGAAATGTTAACAGACAATAAGTTAGTAGAATGCCTCGGGCAATTACAATTAACTAGAAAACAGGGTGGAGATAGACTTCATTGAGGATGGGACTGAGGGATTATAAAATCATAAAGGCACATTGTATTAGTGGACCCAGCTGCTAGATGGCTCTATCAGGGGCAAGTCTTCTGAGAAAAACAGAGAAACTACATCTCAAAGACTAAGACTCTGGTTAGCACTGCAGGGAGACAGAAGTGAACACAGGTAATTAGAAATGAGACCTTTAGTTCACACTGAATTTTCATTTATTCTCACATCCATTCTCTTTCATTGATCTGTCTGCCTATTCCTACACTCTCAATTGTTGTAACATTATATATTTTAATATCTATAATATCAGAAGTTTTCATATCTATCAGAATGTTCCTAAGTGTTTTTTTAAACTGATTATTGTTATATTTTCACTTTTGAATCAGTTTGCCAAGTTTTCATCTTTCTTAAAATATCTGTCACTACCACATGCCGCCTAAGTTTTAGTCATAAGTGGGTAAACTATGGTAGCAAACAACCTCCAAAGCTCAGTGGGTTAACACAAGAGTTTATTTCTTTTTCCGAGTGTGTCTACCACATGAGTTGGTGTGTGAGTGAGGCAGGGGATGGCATTTGCTCCGCAACTTCTCAGGTACTGAGGCTGACAGAAGTGCCAACACTTTACAGTGACGCTTCTCAGCTCCTCAGTCACCAGAGGCAGGGGAAAGCAGCTGGAGAATTGTGCACAAGTTAAAAGGGCACGTATTTCCTCCTTTCACAACTCATTGTCTAGAATGGCACTTCCTAAGGAATTTTCTACCATAATGGAAATGGTCTGTCATCTTCACTGTCCAATATAGTATCCACTCACCATTTGTAGTTACTGAAATGTGAGCACTTGACATGTGATTAATATGACTGAGAAATTAGATTCTAACTTTTGGGAAAATGATTAACTTACTTTTCAGTTAAGCTGTATGTGGCTAGTAGCTATGATATGGGACAGCACAGGTCTAAATTAGTCACCTAGTCCTGCATAAATGCAGGAGAGTAGGTATCTAAGGTTATAAATGAAATATTCTGTGAGCTCCACTGTCTCTGTCTTCATTCCCCAAACGAAATACCACCATACACATATACACACAAGCACACACATTCCTACTGGGAATTTCATTGATTGCCACAAAGTCATGTTTTAATCTTTTCAATATAGAGTATTTCTCTTTAAGAACAAGGTAAAACTTTCCATTTCTTCAGACATTCTTTTGTTTCTAAGCCGTGTTTCTTTCAATTTGGGGGTACATTTATTTATTTCATTCTTTTTAATATTGCCCTTTATTATGGTTTATCACAGGATATTAACTATATTTCCTTGTGCTATATAATAGGACCTTATTGTTTATCTGTTCTATATATACTAGTTTACATCTGCTGTCCCCAAACTCCCACTCCATCCCTCACACCCTCCTCCCCCTTGGTAACCACTAGTCTGTTCTCTATGTCTGTGAGTATTTTTTGTAGATAAGTTTGTTTGTGTCATATTTTAGATTCCACATATAAAGTAATATTGTATGGTATTTATCTTTCTCTTTCTGATGTACTTCACTTAGTATGATAATCTCTAAGGGCATACATGTTGCTGCAAATGGCATTATTTTGTTCTTTTTTATGGCTGAGTGGTACTCCATTGTATATATGCATCACATTTACTTTATCCTGTCATCAGTCAGTGGATGTTTAGGTTGTTTCTATGTCTTTCTAATACATTTGCTGTTGTTGAGTCATGTTGGACTCTTTGCAACCCCATGGACTGGAGCACCCCAGGCTTCCCTGTCCTTTACCATCTCCCGGAGTTTACTCAAACTCGTGTCCATCTAGTAGGTAATTCCAGCCAACCATCTCATCCTCTGTCATTCTCTTCTCCTCCTGACTTCAATCTTTCCCAGCAAGGGTCTTTTCCAGTGAGTCGACTCTTTGCATCAGGTGGCCCAAGTATTGGAACTTCAGCTTCAGCGTCAGTCCTTCCAATGAATACCCAGAACTGATCTCCTTGAGGATGGACTGGTTGGATCTCCTTGCAGTCCAAGGGACTCTTAAGAGTCTTCTCCAACACCACAGTTCAAAAGCATCAATTCTCTGGTGCTCAGCTTTCTTTACAGTCCAAACATGACTCACATCCATACATGACTACTGGAAAACTATAGCCTTGACTAGACAGAGCTTTGTTGGCAAAGTAATGTCTCTGCTTTTTAATATGCTGTCTAGGTTGGTCATAACTTTCCTTCCAAGGAATAAGCCTCTTTTAATTTCATGGCTGAAGTCATCATCTGCAGTGATTTTGGAGCCCCCTCAAATAAAGTCAGCAACTGTTTCCACTGTTTCTCCATCTATTTGCCATGAAGTGATAGGACCAGATGCCATGATCTTAGCCTTCTGAATGTTGAGGTTTAAGCCTACTTTTTAATTTTCCTCTTTCACTTTCATCCAGAGGCTTTTTAGTTCTTCTTCACTTTCTGCCAGAAGGGTGGTGTCATCTACATATCTGAGGTTATTGATATTTCTCCTGACAATCTTGATTCCAGCTTGTGTAACCTCTACTTACCTTAAAATAGTTATGTACATTTTAAAATTATCAGTTACCTCATCTATAAAATTAGAAGAATAATACTACATATTTACCCAATACTTTTGAGTATCAGTGCTGCTAATGTTATTGTTGGGGCTTCCCTGATATCTCCGTGGTAAAGAATCTGCCTGCCAATGCAGGAGATGTGGGTTCAGTTCCTGGGTCAGGAAAATCCCCCGGGTAAGGAAATGGCAACCCATTCCAGTATTATTGCCTGGGATATCCCATGGACAGAGGAGTCTGGTGGGCTATAGTCTAAGGGGTTACAGAAGAGTCAGTCATGATTTAGCAATTAAACAACAACAATATTATTGTTATTACTATTACTTCCCTTATTATGACTTATTATTACTATTTCTTTCATGATAATAATTATTATTTTCATTATTATTAGGTAATAAGCAGTTTGTGTGAATAATATTACTTAGTTAACACAAGAACCAAATGAGGTTAATAAATTTAAATCTGATAAGAATGAGATTAGCACAATGATGGATCCATGTTAAAATGCAATCATTTTATCTGTTATTACTGTTGCTACCATCAGTGTCAGCATTATCATCATTATTATCAATTTTGGTTGCCTTCTCAATATCTCTTTCACCCTACTCCATTAAGAGCGAGCAGGTTTGTTTAGGCTTGCTCCCATCCCAACTCCAAATATAGATTATTCCACCTCATTGCTATATTGACAGGTTCAGGATAGCCACATTATTCAGTCCAAAGCCAATTAATACATGGAATTCCCTTACTCATAATGACTAGTTGATAGGTTTATGATCTAAGGTGAGCCAGTTAAAAAGAAGCCCAGGACTTTTGTTTAGAAGGTGGAGGAAAGGTGATTTTTCCTAGAGGACATAAAAGAAAACAAGATCAACAGATAGAATCATGATATAGGTTAACACTGTGCCACAATATTGACCATCATTTTAAACCTGCTTTCACCTCTGGACATTTTGGATACATGAGTCAACAAATTCCTTTTATTAGTTAAAGTTTTCTTTTTATCCTTCACTTCAGTTCAGTCACTCAGTCATGTCTGACTCTTTGTGACCCCATGAATCGCAACACGCCAGGCCTCCCTCCCTGTCCATCACCAACTCCCAGAGTTTACTCAAACTCATGTCCATTGAGTCGGTGATGCCATCCAACCATCTCATCCTCTGTCATCCCCTTCTCCTCCGGCCTTCAATCTTTCCCAGCACCAGGGTCTCTTCCAATGAGTCAGTTCTTCGCATCAGGTGGCCAAGGTATTGGAGTTTCAGCTTTAGCATCAATTCTTCATCCTTCACTTACTATTAAATAAATTCTGATTGAAATGATTATGCCTCTCATAATTCCAATTGGAGTTATATTTAGTAAATATACCAATTGGATATATTTAGTATATTGGCAAGTTATATATGATGATTCTATAATCTCTTTGTAATTGGACATATCAAATTCTTACTGCTTGCATTAAATTTTTGGATGCTTCTTTTGGGGTTTTCTAGGCTTATGGTAATGTAATTTGAAAATGATACAACATTTGTGTTCTCTTTTCCAAAACTGGGGCTTGCCAGGTGGCATTAGTGGTAAAGAACCTGCTGGCCAATACAGGAGACATAAGAGACATGAGTTCAATCCCTGGGTTGGGAAGATACCCTGGAGGAGGGCATGGCAACCCACTCCAGTATTCTTGCCTGGAGAATCTCCATGGACAGAGGAGCCTGGCTGGCTACAGTCCATGGGGTCTCACAGAGTCAAACACGACTGAAGTGAATATTTTCTCTTTCTAAACTAATTGCATTGGTTAGCAGTTTCAGAAAAATGTGAAATAATAAATAGTAGCAAACATCTTTTGCCTTTTCCTACTCTTCATGGGGTTCTCAAGGTAAGAATACTGGAATGGTTTGCTACTAGACTCTAGAGATCTCTTCAAGAAAATTGAAGCTACCAAGGGAACATTTCATGCAAAAATGGGCATAATAAAGGTTAGTTATGACAAGGATGTAACAGAAGCAGAGGGAATTAAGAAGTGACAAGAATACACAGAAGTATACAAAAAAGGTCTTAATGACCCAGATTACCATGATGGTGTGATCACTCACCTAGTGTCACTCACATGATAGAGTGTGAAGTCAAGTGGGCTTAGGAAGCATTGCAAAGCTAGTGGAGGTGATGGAATTCCAGCTGAGCTATTTCAAATCCTAAAAGACAGTGTTGTTAAAGTGCTGTACTCAATATGCCAGCAAATTTGAAAAACTCAGCAGTGGCCACAGGACGGAAAAAGGTCAGTTTTCATTCCAATCCCAAAGAAAGGCAATGCCAAAGAATGTTCAAACGACTGTGCAGTTGTGATCATTTCACATGCTTAGCAGGGTAATGCTCAAAATCTTTCAAGCTGGGCTTCAACAGTATGTGTACTGAGAACTTCCAGATGTACAAGCTGGATTTAGAAAAGGCAGAGGAACCAGAGATCAAATTGCCAACATCTGTTGGATCATAGAAAAAGCAAGAGAACTCCAGAAAAACTTCTGCTTCATTGACTACACTAAAGTCTTTGAATGTGTGGATCAAAACAAACTGGAAAATCCTTCAAGCGATGGGAATACTAGACCACCTTAGTTATCTCCTGTGAAACCTGTGTGCAGGCCAAGAAGCAACAGTTAGAACCAGACGTGGAACAACAGACTGGTTCCAAATTGGGAAAGGAGTACATCAAGGCTGTATATTGTCACCCTGCTTATTTAACTTATATGCAGAGTATATCATGTGAAATGCTGGGCTGGATGGCTCACAAGCTGGAATCGAGGTTGCTGGGAGAGATATCATCAACCTCAGGTATGCAGATGATACCACTCTAATGCCAGAAAGTGAAGAGGAACTAAAGAGCCTCTTGTTGAATGTGAGAGGAGAGTGACAAAGTTGGCTTAAAACTTAACATTCAGAAAACTAAGATCATGGCATCTGGTCCCATCACTTCATGGAAAATAGATGGGGAAACAGTGGAAACAATGACAGATTTTCTTGGGCTCCAAAATCACTGTGGATGATGACTACAGCCATGAAATTATAAGATGGTTGCTCCTTGGAAGAAAAGTTATGACAAACCTAGACAGAGTATTAAAAGCAGAGACACTGCTTTGTCAACAAATGTCCAAATAGTCATAGCTATGTTTTTAAAGTAGTCATGTATGGATATGAGAATTACTATAAAGAAAGCTGAGCACTGAAGAATTGATGCTTTCAAACTGTGGTGTTGGAGAAAACTCTTGAGTCTCTTGGACAGCAAGGAGATCAAACCAGTCAGTCCCAAAGGAAATCAACCCTGAATATTTATTGAAAAGACTGATGCTGAAGTTCCAGTACTTTGGCCATCTAATGTGAAGAGCCAGCTCACTGGAAAAGACCCTGATGCTGGGAAAGATTGAGGGCAAGAGGGAAAGGGGGTGACAGAGAGTGAGATGGTTGGACTCAATGGACAAGAATTTGAGCAAACTCCGGGGAAGGACTGGGAAGCCTGGTGTGCTGCACATGGGATCACAGAGTTGGACAGGACTTAGTGACTGAACAACAGCAACAAGCAAACAATATTCCCTTATTTTTGCTTTTAATGATTTTTTTTGAGGTACATCATCTTAAATAGTCCTGTCTTCCTGTTAGAATTTATGATAGCAAGGCCAGCAAAAATAAAAGTTTTTTCATAGATGACTAATCAGAAAATAATAACAAAGACACACAAAACTCCCTACAGGTGAAAGACAGCAAAATCAGAGGTAAAGAGAACTGAAAAGAGAGGGAGAGATAGAGAAAACTGTTAGTCATTACAGAACTTCTTAAAAACGAATTATAAGCAATAAAGGACTGGTAAAAGATAATAGACACATTGAAAATTTGAAGCGTTCATTTGAACATTTATCAATTTGAATTGGGCAGTGCTAAACTGGAAATGATTAGGAGCACTCTATGGACAGGAGATCCTGGAAAGACTTTCACAGAGAAAAGGTGGAAGTAAAGCAAATAAATTATTGATTGGCTTAAAGCCTGTCTGTGATTAGTGGTCCTTAGGTTTCAGGTTTGTAGCTTCACTGCCTTTTCAAGCTCAGATTCTGGTTTGCTAATGTGGGCTGCCATGGCATGAAAGCCACCTCTGTCTGATGATCTCCTTGTTTTAAATTAAAATGAATTTAACAGGATCTATATGACCAAAGTATAAACCTGTAAAGTGGGGACACACTTAAGAGAATCTGAAAGAAAAGCAGGGAAGTAGATAAGGAAATGTAAGAAGTTTTGGAGGAAATTATAGATTATAACAACGCAGATGTCTCACATATGTCTATTTGGTGTGTCTGAAAAAGAAAGCAAGAACCAATTATGAACCAAAAATAATTTCAAAATATAAAAGATTTTGCTTTATTGATGGGAGACTAACTCTTCAGATGAAAATGATGACAAGATGTAAAAAAATAAGGATAATATAATTATACAAAAAATAAAACACATGGAATGGGATATTAAAGTTTTATTGAAAAGAAAAAATGTTCTGTCATTCTGATTGGCTTTGTTTGACTGTTCTTGAATTGTCTGGCAATTCTGGTAATAATTTGAGTTAAAATGAGGCCCCAAAGCTTTTGAGCTTTTCATTTTGTGCTTGAGCTTTTCAGTCACCTCTGGTATGCAGCTGCAAATTACATTCTTTTCCAGACTCCGCCCTTCAGCTAAAAACTCAATTGTGAGGAATAAAACAGGGCACAGGGTGTCTGCTGTGGTTTTTTTCCTCCTCTGTCTCAACTGCCAATTGAGACAGGGGCTGGCAGAAACTCCAGGTTGGTTTTCCTCCATCTATTATGCAGCCTCTATGCAGCAATATGTTCTGCCCCATCCCACCCCTAGCTGAATCTCTGCCCTGGGGTTTGAAGGCAAGCAGGTAAATGCGAAACACATAAAGGACTTCCTTCCCCCCTCAGTCTGTGCTGCGCTCCGCTGCACCGTCTAACGAAGCGAGAAAGCCCTGTGATGGTGCTGGAGTTCCTTCACCATTTGGGCCAATTTGTATCATAATAAGTCAGTGTTCTCTAAAGTTGCACCAGAGGATGGGGTCATTCTGAGTTTCTGCACGAATATGGTTCTTTGTTTTTTTTTCCCCTGCCTTTTTTCTCTGTCCCACTCTTACTTGTTGTCCTATAGGACATGGGAGGAGAAGGAAATGGCAACCCACGTCAGTATTCTTGCCTGAAGAATCCCATGGAAAAAGTAGGCTGGTGGGCTACAGTCCATGGGGTTGCGAAGAGTCGGACACGACGGAGCAACTAACACACATAGGACACAGGGGAGGATATTTTATAAATATGTATTTGTATTTATAAATGTGTGTGCTTGCATACTCAGTTGTGTCTGACTCTTTGCCACCCCATGGACTGTAGTCCACTAGGCTCCTCTGTCCATGGAGTTTTCCGGACAAGAGTACTGGAGTGGGTTGCCATTTCCTTCCCCAGGGGATCTTCCTGACCCAGGGATTGAACCTGTGTCTCTTGCATCTCCTGCATTGGCAGGAGGGTCCTTTACCAGTAATTTTCCTTTTGTCTTACTCCTTAATCCTATTGCAAATTACAGCTTTTAATTTTACCCCTTTGGTCTAGTGTCCCTACAGAATCCTCAGGGTGGGTGCTCTTCCCTCTGATACACCTCTCACTATGTTTCTGTAGTCCCATAAGTATGTTGCATATGGTGAATGGGGAATACTGCAGTGTGCTCCCATTTGATGTGAAGATGATATGTAACATTTCAAAACATACATGAACAGCTCTAGCACAGTGCATCCGTTGCAGGTCTATGGCAGGAAAATACAGTCTATACCAGGTGGTTTACTAGATGTACTTTAATACAGGGATCTTGTAATGAATGTCTTAGAATTGACAGAGCCAAGAGGAGGGATTAGCAACTTCAGGAATTTCTCTCACTGCTCGGGATGGGAAGACAAAGATGGAGGCAGTGCTGTTATCAGCATCTGGGAGCCAGGAAGAGCTCACCTGTGGAGAGCTGGGAATATGGTGGGCACAGCTCAGAAGAAGTAGAGAGCATGCGGAAGACTTAGCCACCCCTGGACACACTGCCCAAAGCGGAGAGAGAGAGAAATACCCTGGCATCTTCTTCTCATGCCGTTGCCTCCCATTGACTGGACCCCACTGGAAACGTGATCTGAGGTTTCAGCCCCTAGTGTTTAGACCAGAGCAGGAATTTGCAGAGAGTGGATCCGAGGACCAAGAGGCAAATGTGGCACACATAAAGGACCTTGTGCAAACACAGAAAGCTCACCAAGAATTTGAGGAATATTAAAAATGCGAGTTTTGCTTTGATCAAGGGACTTGAGTGCTGTGCCAGGGTGGCTGTTGGGAGACTGAAGACGATGCTTCTTTCATGAAGCAAGTCCACCTTCTCTTTGAAGCTTGAAATCTCTTCCATAGGCAATGAAGCTTAAGTTTCTCAGATACCAGGCAAAGTGTCACATACTTCTGGAGAGAGAACTCCTCCATCTTTTCCATTCTCTCTGTCTTTTATTCCTAGAAAAATTGGTGCCTATTTTTGAGTGAACACCGTTATAGGCTCCAGAGATGAAAACTTGAATTAGGCAAAGTTACCACCCTCAGCTAACACACAGCTGCTGCTGCTGTTGTTCAGTCATCCAGTCGTGTCTGATTCTTCACAACCCTATAGACTGCAGCATGCTAGGCCTCCGTGTCCCTCACCATCTTCCAGAGTTTGCTCAAGTTCATGTCTATTACATCGGTCATGCCATCCAGCCATCTTATCCTCTGTCACCCTTTTCTCCATCTGCCTTCAATCTTAACACACAGATTAATAGAACCTAAATGTTGATAGTCACACTTTATATATTTTGAACTAAAATAGACTTAAATGAACAATGTGCTGTGAGACCAAAATGGAAGGGATAAAAGTTGAGTCTTAAAGAGCAAACAGAAGTTAATCAGTTAAAGAAGGAAAGAGAGGATAAGAGGACACAGACCTCTGAGGTCATCAGAGAAATGGTGAGGACTTCCGGGGGCCTAACACATATAAAGGAGAGGAACAAGATCTAAACCTCACGAATGCTGCACTGGCCCTTCCATGACCTATTCTACACAGCCACACACACACATGTCCTCAAGGGAGACATCATTTTTCAGTCCCAATACATTTGCCAAATGAGCCTACACATACCTCAGGATCCTTCTCAACACAGGGACACTGGCATCTGTTTCTAATTCACCAGTGCTATGAAGTAAACCCCTCTGCTCTCCTTACAGCAGCTTGTCATTGATGGGTAGCATGTCTCACAGAGTGAGGGGAACAGGTAACTGGTTGAGGGAGGGAAGGGAGATTGTGAAGCAGGGAGGGGACACAGGACAGGAAAGATGACAACACTGAGACCTCACAGTTCACTGTGGTGACCTCAGAACAACCCTGTGATCAAAAAAAGATGACGTGCTCCTTGCAGTGGCTGTAATAAACTTCTGCTTGGCTGTACGCCCTCTTTGATGACCTTTTCAGCATCCTGTCTGAGTCTATGAGGGCTGGTCTAGGGCAGTGTGTCTTCCAGCAAGGATAGTATGAATTCTATCTGCAATTCTGGATCTTTGCATACTGGGGAATATCATTAAGTCAGCATATCTATAACGGAATAGGGTGAATAAAAAAATTCTGGATTTCCTCCTGCTCCTCCAACTGCCTCTTCTCTGGCTCTGTTGATGCCCCATTTTTCTTCCAGGCCTCCTAAATGTGGATATAGGCCAATAAAGGAAATAAAGGTATCAACTTTGCCTGGTGAAGAGGACAGACTGAATTTTAGGGCAAATTTCTTTAATTCTAAGCAGGTTTTCCCCTGGGATATCAGGGTACAGAAACTGCAGGCTGTGGCATATCTACAAGTTTGTAAGGCTTTTGTTCTTATGTCCAGTCCTTCATCAAGAAGTCAGCATCTTGGCACTGATAATATTAAACAGATATAAGGAATGGAGTACCTCAAGGTACACATCTAGTACCATTTATCAAAAGCTGTAATATATTTTTTATATTAAAGGAAAATTAAGCTAAAAAATTCTTGTATCTATTATTATAAGAAAAATGATTTATTGACACCCTGTGCATTTCCTGCTGATTTCTAGTGGTCTCTAATGCTAAACAAAGATGGCTAAAGAACATTGATGAGAGAATGAAAATTCCAAATGTACATTTATAACCATTTCACGAACAAACCATTTGTTCCGATAGGGTTAGCATGTAGAATTTCCCCAGGTGTCCTAGAGGCTGAAATTTGTGTCAACTGTTTTTTTCCCACATGAGGGCATCAGTGCTCTAAGCAGCATTAGAATTCCCCCTCTTCTAAGCTTGACTTTAAGAGCTCTATTTGGAGAAAATGAAAACACATGGTGAGCCTCATACATCTTCGACTATATAAAATTAACACTTGGTTTATCTTCCTGGAAAAAACATTCATTCTTTTCTTTGATCCATCTAGCAGTGTAATTGTACCTTCTTACGGGAGGAGAAAAGATGACACACCTGTGATGTGGCCGCTCCCTGTGGAGCCCACCAGGGTCAATTAGATTCTGTTATATTAAAAGGATTATAGAATTTAGATGAGCAGTAATACTATATAACATGTGTTCATTTGCAGTGAAAATTAATCCACTTAAAAACTCTATGTGTATGTCTGTTCATATTCCACAGATTTATTTTCACAGCCTGGGATATACTGCCATCACACATCACCCTCGGTTAATTCTAAATTTCACACTTTTAGTTGAGAGTAAATCCACGTAATAATATAGATAGATCCCTGGAATATTACTCTCAGTCTAGTTATTGGCATAATGACTAAGAGTTTGTCAGTGAGAACTTTCAATGACTTGACTTTTCCTTACCAATTAAGAATAAATTAATCACCTTAGCACTGATATCCTCCATAATAAGCCCTGACCTGCTTTTCTAGCCTTATCTCAACTAACTTTATTCTCAGATGGTGAATAAGTTGTAACAGAACTGATAACTCACACACCACTTTTCAGCACAGGGCAGAGGTATCCTTAACTTTATTGCCTTTTTTCATTCTACCTAAAATATCATCCTTAGCCCCCATGTGAATGTGTAGAATCCTAGCTCCCTTTTGCAGTCCATGATGCATCCCAGATCCTCTGATCCTCATTCTGACTTCACCTTATCCACTGCCTGGGTGTGATCTCCCTCTAACCAGGGGCATGTAGTGGCACTTTGTCTTTGATTCATTGCCACTAATTTGCCCCCATTTTATTATTCACGAATGTATCTGATGTCCCCCTAACATTTTATTGCCGAAGTGATTCTACATCCATGTTTTTGTTCCTTTAAAGTACTAGTACTTTGCTTGTCAAAGGGACAAGGAGTTCCCTTCTGGTATTTTTGTGAAGTCTTTCTTTTGCCTTTTCTATGAGTTTTCCCCCCTGCCCTACTCTGTCTAATATATTTATGATATGGCTTAACTTTGAGGGTGCAGTTTAACCAACAGAAATTTATTTTCTCATCACTCTGGAAGCTGAAGTCCAAGATCAAGGTGTCAGCAAGGTTGGTTTCTTCTGAGGACTTCTCCTTGTAGACATCCACCTTCTTGCAGTGGTCACTTTTTGGCCTATGTACGTGCACGAGTGTGTCCAAGTTTGTTCCTCTTATACCGACAACAGTCATATTGGACTAGCCCCCTCCCTGCCCCCACAGTGACCTAATGTTAACTTAATTGCCCTTTCTAAAGACCCTAGTCTCCAGATACAGTCACAGTCTGAGGTACGAGGGGTCAGAGCTTCACTTTGTAGGTTTTGAGAAGGACATAACTCAGCTTATAAAACCGTATCATTCAATTTTGTTTCATTTTTGTTACATTTGAATACCTCTTTTATGGAAGTCTTTCTCAAACTGAAATCCTACTATATTAACACATATCTATCAGCTACCAGTTCCCAGAGGGCTTCAGGGAGAACTGAAATGGTTTGTGAACCAAAATGAATAGAATACAATTCATTTAGAATGCTGTGATCCCTCCATCCAAGTCGCTCATTGGTGCCATCAGTGAACATGGGCTTGAGAGAAGAGAGGCCAGGAGAGAGACCACCGCCTGTGCAGCCTGTGGAGAAAGGGAATGTGGGTATGAGGAGGAGCAGGGTTACAGAGGCATGCTCCAGCTGGTCTAGACACGGTGGTGAACAACGAGGAAGAAAGAGAGGAGTTCTGTTGTGACCCAGTACATCACACTGCTCAGCAGATTTATAATTAGCGATCTCAGAGAAAAATTATGCAATGTGTTTCCCACTCTACCTGTTGGTTCAGGAAATAGCCATTCTCCACAACCCCTGGGATCTTGTTAAAATATATCTTCATATATCATGAAACCCTGAAGTTGGCAGAAGCCTCAGCCTCGACAAGTAAGCGTATATCAATCTGTAACACTGTCATTGTCCTCCAAAGATCCTCATGGAACATCTTTCTTGAAGAGATGGTAGTGGGCAGATTTGACACAAGGCTCTGAAGAGTTCTCCTTCTGGTGCTTTTCATTCCGTTGTATAGATTCAGGTCTCCATCCAATAGAATTGTTATCCTTCAACCCAGAGGACTTTCTTTAACATTCCTCATAGTGCAGGTTTGCTGGTGATGAATTCCTGTATACCCCTGAGACAAAACTAAAGTGTCCAACCAGCTCTTATCTGTTGCCTTTGTGGATACCTCTGTGGGGATACATTTGTTCAATTTTTGTAGATCTGCAAAAATCTTTATTCCATGGTCACTTTTTAGAGCACATTTTGTTTGGGTATAGATGTTAGAGTTAATGCTTTTCCAGGGCTTTAAAAATTTTGCTTCACTTCTAGTTTCTGCTGCTGCTGCTGCTGCTAAGTCGCTTCAGTCGTGTCCGACTCTGTGCGACCCCACAGATGGCAGCCCACCGGGCTCCCCCATCCCTGGGATTCTCCAGGCAAGAATACTGGAGTGGGTTGCCATTTCCTTCTCCAATGCATGAAAGTGAAAAGTGAAAGTGAAGTCGCTCAGTCGTGTTCGACTCTTAGCGACCCCATGGACTGCAGCCCACCAGGCTCCTCTGTCCATTGGATTTTCCAGGCAAGAGTACTGGGGTGGGGTGCTATCGCCTTCTAATTTTTATTGTTCCCAAAAAGGTTTCTGTACCTTTTAACATCCTGTCTGAAAGTCATAATTGGCAGATTTTGCTTGGAGTGAGTGGCGTAGACTCAGGCTGCTCAGTTCCTGAGCTCTGTCCCCTCTAATTCCTTCTTTAACATTTCTATCCTGTGGCTGGAGAGAAGGTGAAGGGAACTCATCAATTTTACTTTAGAGATAAGAAGTGAAGTTCAGGGAAGTTACATAACTAGTCTAGTGCCAATAGGAAGCAGAGGAGGAATGTAACAGAATATAATTGCAGGCACCAGGAAGTGCACCTCTGGACTTCATTCCTAGGACAGAATTTTGAACTATGATTTTCCTCTTCTCTTTGCTTTTGTAGGGTTTTCCTTTTTAATCTAGAAATTATGACAATTGATTTTTACCAAACGATAATAAAAGTAGTAAATAAGGGCTTCTGGAGTCACTGAAATCCTTTACTACATACACAGCCTGTAAGTATAATAATGACCTCTCTCTTTCCTAACTGCAGTTGTTATTCAGTCAGCAAATGATCACTGTATGCCTATTGGGTACCAGATCTCAAATGTTCTTACCTAACATTTACACCACCAAGGATATTTACACCACCAAGTCTACTTTTATGAATTTTAAATTTAACCTTTTCCAGAATATTCCTTTCTGGTAAAATATTGTTCAGTCCTGGAAGAACAACTCTTTGAAATAGTTGCTCTATTGGGAAAAAAAAAAAAAAACAAAAAAACAAACAACCAAACCACACACACACACATCACACATATATGTATCTGTACACATATAATATATACACATATGCATGCATATTATATGTATACCATTAATATCTGTTTATATGTGTATATATTTTTTATATGTACACACACATATATGTGTGTGAATTGTGTATGTATATATATTTGTGTATATGTATTATTTTGAAAAAGTAGAGTTGAAAATTTTGAAAAACTAGTTTTATTTTTTTTTGAAAGTAACAAATATGGATGGTTGAGTCAACCTAATCTTATACTGCTTCTACCATTTAGGTTCTGAGACTGGTTGTTCTGCTCAGTACTTTATTCTGAACATCTTTGTGTGGCATCAAAGCCTTCCTTAGTTCTATTCCAGCTTCACATATTTTCTGATTCAATGTGACTTGAGTTTTCGAAGAACTTTTCTTCCCTCCTTTTGAAGCTTTCAGAGATTTTGAAAAATGCTTTGGTCTATTTTCAGGGATAGTCATGCAGAACGATGAACTGTCTTTGTTTTATGGCTGAACAACTTCCCTTCTTGGAGCACCTCAAGGCGAACGTATTTAACTGATGCCATCATCAACTTGTCTCGTTTCTTTTCATCCTCCTCAGTCTTCTGTGAATGTCATGAGTTTTAATATTTCCCAAATATCCTGGCTGTTTTATTTTTCTAAAAATGCTCATAGATTTTAAAAAATGTACATAAGAGTGAGAAATAAGATAAAGCAGCCAAACATTATGTGTGTGGTCCTTACTGTATCCTGCTATATTTTTCATTTTCCCAATTGATTTTTTTTTTAGTTCAGCTAGAATTTAGCTCTGTCAGAAAACAGTGAGCTTTAAGAATTCCAAGTTCATGGGCAAAGCACTCATCCACAGTAGAAAATAACAAAGATATATGTATATGATGCCAGAACCCTGGTAGGTGGTGGTGGTTGTGAAAGAAGGATCCCTATAGCTGGGGTTAGGTTTATACTGGTAAAAACAAAAAAATTGAGCGAACTGTCAATACAACTCATACAAAATTTCTTCCACCTTTGCCTTAATTATCATTCTAACTAGGTCATTATTATGAGTTATTATTATACTCACCTTATTTTTCCTCTTTGCTCTGTCATTGAGACCTGGCCTTCAAGTTGTATGGTTTTCTTCTCTATACTTTGTCTGACCTGTTTGGTCACAATGATTGGTGTCTCCAACATAGTTCACTTTTAAGGGATGTGTCTCATTTCCTCCTCCATCTCGTTGCTCACTAGTTTAATAATTTTATTAACCAAATTTCCCACTGTCTTTTTTGGTTTCCAAAAGCTGTGTTTTCCTTTTTATATTATTTTCTCTATTCATTTATTGGCCACACCACATGGCATGTGGGATCTTAGTTTCCCGGCCAGGGTTCAAACCTGTGCCCCTAAAGTGGAAGCCCAGAGTCTCACCACGGGACTGCCTAAGAATTCCCCTGTATTGTGTTCTCTTGATACATTTTTTTCTGTCTCTTTCCTTTCTGAACTTTTGTTTTTCCTTTCATCCCTTCTCTTATTTTCTTCACTTTCTGCCCTTATCTGGTCATATATACAGGACCAAAGGTCAGAGGTCTCTTGCCTGGATATAGTGCCCCATCGGAAGAAGAAGGAAAAAAAAATTACTATTTCCATAATTTTCAAGATTTACTCTTCAAAAATCTCAAGTACTCAAGAACTTTAAAGACTCATGAGGGTCCTCAAATGAACAAACCAAAGAGAAAAAGGTTTATACCCATGATAGGTTTGGTTTTTGTAGAAAACGCCTTATTCAGTTCTTTCTAGTGACACAAGTGAATTTGTTTCTTTAACTTTGACCAAGAGAGCTCTATCCAATCCCCAAAGTTTAGAAAATATGTTTATTTTACCAGAGACAGTATGACAAACTTAGCACAAATTTTAACCCAATGTGATTTGTTGCTGTAAGAGTGAAGGCAGGCCACACAAGACTTCTCTACAGATTATGATTACTGGAAGCCTGGCCATGGCTCAAATAGCGGAGGATAGGCCTTCCATTCTTGTAGCTACAAAAATCTGCCAAGTTCAAGAGAACTTAGAACACATGGAAAGCAAGACTGCTGTATCATGAACCATACTAATGAGTGTATATCCTTGTTAGTAGCACTGTTCGGTGAGGAAAAATATGTACTAAAAGTTTATGAAGTGTCTACTATGGTTACTTCCTGTATATAAAGGACTGGGGATACATCTGTGCATCAGTTGGGATGAGCTAATTGCTATTGTTCAGTTCTAGCTGACTCTTTGCAACCCCATGGATTGCAGCATGCTAGGCTTCCCTGTCCTTCCCCATCTCCTGGAGGCTGCTCCTGTCCATTGGCTCCCTAGATAAATCTGAGACTTGGAGTATGAGTCAGTCTGGTGGCAAAGTATATTATCGTCAATCCTTTAATGTTTTAAATATTTAATTTTAAAATTTTTAATTGGAGTTTAATTGCTTTACAAGGTTGTGTTTGTTTTTGCCATACAACGTTAATTAGCCATAAGTTTGTATATCCCCTCCCTCTTGACCCAGCCTCCCACCCCCACACTGCCGCATCCTCACACCCCACCACTCTAGGTTGTCGCAGAGTGCCAGGCTGAGTTCCCTGTGTTATATAGCAGCTTCACATTAGCTGTCTGCTTTACATGTGGTCGTGTGTATATATGCCAATGCTACTCTCTCACTTTGTCCCACCCTCTCCTTCTGCTGTGTCCACAAGCCCACTGCCTACATCTGCATCTCTATTTCTGCCCTGCAAATAGGTTCATCAGGATCATTTTTCTAGATTTCATATATATGTGTGTGAATATACAATATTTGTCTTTCTCTTTCTGTCTTATTTCACTCTGTATAACAGGCTCTAGGTTCACCCACCTCAGTTCAAATCACTCAAATTTGTTCCTTTTTATGGCTGAATAATATTCCACTTTGTATATGTACCACAACTTCTTTATCCATTCATCTGTTGATGGATATTTAGGTTGTTTCCATGTCCTGGCTATTGGACATAGTGCTGCAGTAAACATGGGGAACATGTATCCTTTGGAACTATGGTTTTCTCAGGGTATATGCCTACTAGTGGGATTGCTGGGTCATATGGTAGTTTTATTCCTAGTTTTTTAAAGGAATCTCCATACTGTTCTCCATGATGGCTGTATTAAATACTTTAAAATATAGGAAAAATATTCTCTATTAAAAGCACTAAAATCAAGGTCCAGAGAGCCCATGTAGAATGAGTCAGGAGTAGAAATTAAGTCTGGCTCCCTCCAAAGCCCCTGCTTTTAAAGTCCATGAGGTCTGAAGGAGGAGCCTCTCCTGGTAAGCTAGTCAAAGGGAAAGGAATAGCAGTTATGTTTAACTTTAAAGAAACCAGGTTAAAAATACCTCAAAAGGACGCCTGTGATCTCAATCTAGGTTAATTTTCTATTGCACAAATTATAATAAAATTTTAAAATACGGATCACTACATGAGACATCTATCTTGTTGGGGGAAAATCCAGTGGTGCTAATTAAATAGTCTATTTCTTTAAAAGCAGTAATTGAGGCTTGTAATGCAGAAAGACAATTCTGGGATTCTACTGTTCATAAACCTAAGTGAATGAATACAACTATGGTTTATTTATGTAGTGTTGAAACTGTATGCTACACAGCACTGTACAACAGAGAAAAGAGACTGAATACAAATAAATGAACCTGACTGTTTATTTCCTCAGTTGGCTGTGGGTTACCAGTGTTTAGAAAAGGATGGTGTCACTGAAAAAATTTACAAAGGAAGGTTGATTCAAGTCCCCACATGCAGGAGTTTATGAACACAGAAAGCTCCACACATCAGTAAATGTGTTCATCCCCTAAACAGCACTAAAATAATGCTGGCTTGTGCAGGCAGGCCATAAAATCAAGGCAGCACACAATTAAGGGTAAAAGTGCTATATATCCTCCAACACCTAAGAGGGCAGCCATATAATAACTTCCTGCGTGAAGCAGGAGACAGTGCTTGAAGGAATGCATCGTTTGTAGTGGTTGCGGGGGAAAGGAGGAGAAAATAGTTTCTATTTTAATATTTTGAGAAATGTGTATAAATCTTTTGCTTCCTAAGCTTTCTGGAAGTATTAAAAGCAATCTTGTTGCCTTTACTTTGTTACCTACATTTTCTCAGATCAATTTCATCTTTTCACTTCTCTTTTCAAGTCTTCAGAGCCAGGCAGCCCAGAAGTGGGGCATCTGTTCAGTGCTTTGAGGCTTGAACAGGATGCCTGTGTAGCCACTTCAGATATTATAACTGGCAGCCCCAACTGACGACCCCAAATTCCCCTGAGTCCCTGCAGAGGCAACCACCTATTGATTTCCTAATTTTTCATCACCAGAAGGCATGGATTTCCTTTCCCACTAATTATATACTTAATTTGAAATCAGGAAAGGGCAATGGGTAATGCATATTGCGTGTGAGTTAACCTTCTTCAGTTAACCTTCTCAGGTCCCTCTTCATGTTGAATATGAAGAGAGAAAATTAAAGAGTGCACAGGGGGAGGTAATTTATCTCTCTAAGATCAACCAAGAAAGGGCTCTGATGAGCTTCAGGAAGGAGTGCAGAGGCCCTTCCTTCCTCTTTTCTGTTTTGGGATTTGACATTGTTGAAAGTTTATGATATCAGGACCTTTGCTCTGATCTCTGCCCAAAGTCTCAGGGTGGAATGGAATTGTTCTCTCATGGAATCATGGAACAGTAGCACTAGGAATAAATGTTACTCTCTGGATTTAGAAATTGATTTCACAGTTGAATGCTATGTCTTGAATCAGGGGAACACTTTTGCAATCTGAAAAATATTCTAATTTGAATAGGGTAGAAACAGTATTATTTCTCCTAAAACTTAGTGTGTTATATAATTTCTGGGTAAAAGTTCAGCTATATTAAAATTAAGGAGAAGGCTGTCCCTATGCCTGAACTCACACATTGCCTTTTTGGGTTTTATGAGTGAGAGAGAATGAGAGGAGTTTTAATATTGGGTAATTTGAGTATTTCCTATTTAAAGGGAAAGGAAATGGTGCAGGGGTCATGTTTTCTAAGTTTTGTGGTTTCCAGAACACTGCTTGAATATACTTAAGATTGTGGTAACAGTCATTTACATGACTGCCACCTTACCACCTTTTCTTACCATACTTTCAGGCTCATTTTATACTTGTCATTATTTTTGCACATGCAAAGGTGAAACTAGAGCAAATTTTTAAAATATACTTATGCTCCAAGAATTACCCATCCCATTTTCCTTTCAATGTGGCTTTTGTGGTTTTGGAAAAGAATCTATTGAAAATCTTGTCTGACATTTGAGCTTTGAAATTCGAACAAAATTGGAGAGCACTACTGAACTGAACGTCATAAGATCTAAGTCTAAAACTTTTGAGACTTTCCCATTCATTTCTCTCTTACTGCCACTACTTTTTACAGCTATCTAGATTTATTGGCTTACTGTATAACACCTTGTTAAACTGGCCACTTGCCAGGGTTTGGGTAATCTGGGGACATGCTAGCTATTAATTCTCTTCTTTCCTGAGATCTGCTATCACTGGCCATAGATGAGATATATGAGAGGTTAACATCAGTGCTGGGTCTGTGTCCATATGCAATGTTATTCTGCTTCATTAGAGAAAATGATTTCTGTTCTGTAATTTTTCTGTTTCCTGAGGCTATCTTTAAGAAGATTCGGTTCAATTCTGATTTAATAGGTATTTAGAAACTGATGTTTTTAAGTGTATTAGTTTTCTATGGCTGCTGAAACAAATACCATAAACTTAGTGGTTTGAACAACACTAGATTTTTCATTTTCCAGTTCTGGAGGTCAGAAGTCTGGCATGGGTCTCCCTGGGCTAAAAATCAAGGCGTCTACAAGGCTGTGTTCCTTTCTGTGGGCTCTGAGTAGGCACATGTCCTTGCGTTTTCCAGCTTCTAGAAGCTGCCATATTCTTTGACTTGTTGCTCTTTCCTCCATCTTCAAGTCAGCAGTGGCAAGCTGAACCTTTCTCAGGTCATATCACATTACTTTGACCATTCTTCTGCCACCTGCTTCCACATTTCAGAACCTAGATTTCACTGGGGCCACATAAATATTCCAGGATTACCTCCCTATTTTAAGATCAGTTTATTGACAACCTTAATTCCATCTGCAACCCCCAATTCCCTTTAAGGTAACACATTCACTGTTTCCTATGGCTAGTTGGATATATGGGTAGTTTTGGAGAACATTTTCTTGTTTACCAGACCAAGTTACATTTTTTTCTAGATAAAAATTATTTCACGAAAACATAGACACTAAAATGTTAAAAAATGATCAACATATCACTCAATAAATTTTCATAACTTGTTCATAATATGTGTTCCTTTGTGACTGGCTTCTTTCATTTAGCACAATGTTTTTAAAATTCACCCATGTTGTAGCATGTACCAACACGTTTCTTTTATTGCTGAATAACAGTGCATTGTATGGATACATCACATTTTTAAAATACATTAATTTGTGAATGAACATTTGGGTTGTTGCCACATTTTAGATTCTAAGACTAATGCTACTATAAATACTTATGTACAAGTTTTCGTGCAGACATGTGTTTTCATTTTTCTTGGATACATTCCTAGGCATGTAATCGCTGGATTGATCACATGATAATCCTATGCTTAAATGTTTGAGTAACTACTGAATTGTTCTCCAAAGCAGGGGTGCCATTTTACATTCCCATTAACAGTGTATGAGAATTCTGATTTCTCTGCATCCTGTGGTTGTCTGTCTTTTCAGTGAGAGCCATTTTCAGCGGTATAAAATGGCATCTCATTGTGGCATTGACTTGCATTTCCCTAAAGGCCCATAACATTGCATCTTTTAATGTGCTTGGGGGTTTTATATCTTCCTTAGAAAACTGTTTAGATTCTTTGTCCACTTTTAGGTTCAGTTGCCTTTTTATCATTGAGTTGTAATACTTTGTTATGCATTCTAGATATAGATATCTTATCAAGTACATGATTTGCAAAATTTTCCTTTCATTTTGGGCTCTCTTTTCATTTTCTTAATGATATCCTTTTAAGGACAAAAGTTTTAAAATTTTGATCAAGTTCAATTTGTCGATTTTTATTGTGGTATTGTGCTTTTGGTATTGTGTTAAAAATACTGCCTAATCCAAGATTGTACATACTTATGTCTATATTTTAGTCCTTGATGGTATACTTTTTGTATACGATATGAGGTAAGATTCCAAATTTTTTGTTTTGCTTGTGGATATATAGTTGTCCTAGGACCATTTGTTGAAAAAAATAATTCCCATTTCACCTATTTTTAATGAACTCATCTACTAAGTACATTTTTAATGGCTTCTTTGACTCAGGGCTTCCCTTGTGGCTCAGATGGTAAAGAATCTGTCTGCAGTGTGGGATACTGAGATTTGATCCCTTGGAGAAGGAAATGACAATCCACTCCAGTATTCTTACCTAGAGAATTCCATGGACAGAAGAGCCTGGTGGTCTACAGTCATGGGGTCACAAAGAATCAGACAAGACTGGTCGACTACACTTTTCACTTTTTTTTTTGACTCAGAATTGGTTATATGATTTACTCATTAGCTTCTTTATTCTCATTGCCTTCTGGTATTCTGGTATGTAAATATATCATAACTTATTCATCCAGTCTACCTTTGTTGAGTGCTTGGGTAGTGTCTAGTTTGTGGCTATAATGAATAGTGCTTATATGAACATTCTAACACTTGTCTTTTGGTGAAAAGAAAATCTTGGGGATTCAACTAGAAATTCTGCACATTAGTTATTAATCTGAAAGAGGTACTTTAGGCCATCCAACTGTAGGGCTTTCTTGGTAAAAGTCCAAATTTGGTATGAAAGCAAGGAATGATAATAAATGTGGTGCTGGAGGCCTGCCTTGTTAGGATGGTTTTTTCCTCCAACAAATACTCCTTGAGTCTCTACGTATTCAAGGTTTTGTACTGGGCACTGGAAGGAAGCCGATGTAGGGAACAGACATGTTAAAATGTAAATCGGAAATTACATGTATTGTATGACTTGCTGAATTCTCTGATATTCAGCGTACAGCTGGTTTGCAAAATGTGGTATTCTTGCCCAGAATCCTGGGAGTCAGTGAAAATTCTCAGAAGTGGTATGTTATTCAAGTTGAGATCCAAATGATGGATAGATCCCCATATATGGAGGTGCTGGTTGGTAGAATAATGCTATGGTCAGAAAATAATGCCTACTGTCTATACTAGGAAGACACATTCCACATCAAGGATGAGGTGAGTCCATGGTTTACCTAGAACTGGATTAGGTGAAAGATTAGTATTTTCTTAGTTGGCTGGATTTTTAGCTTCCTCTGTTACTGGTAGGTACATGGAATCTTTAGAAATGCAGAGATTCTTAGCTTCTTTAAAAGTATGTTTTTTGTTTTCTCAATCTCTGTTTACTAAAAAACAAAGAGAAGGAATGGCAAAAAAGTGAAGAAGTAGAGACAACAACAAAAAAAATGGAAAAGGCAGAAAAAAAGACATTAAAAATCTTTGACAATCATACCTCAATAGATTTGGTTTCCTTTGTACTTACATGTACATGTTTACTTATGTAACTTAATTTATGAATTTAATAACCTTATTTCTGATAAGGGATCAAAGTCATGAGCAGACTGCTAAAGAGGTCCATAGCACAAAAAGGTTAAAATCCCCTAAACTAGACTATAAGTTAAAAAATTAAATATGCTAATAGAGTCAAATGCATTAGTTTTGTTTAAAGTAAGTTACCCCTGAAAACTGGTTATCAGTATGAGTTGATCTAAGAGATAAATTCTTCCTTACCACTGTCTGATGCCAATGAATTTCTTAAGTGAAAGCACCTGGCCTAGAGGAGCAGCTCAATGAGGGAAGGTATAAAGATTTGGGATTTACTTTGAGGTAATTGAATCTTCAAACACTTCATTTGCTGGTCTACAATCCTTTGGTAGTAACTTTTCCATGCACTCAAGTTCCTCTGACTCATAGTTTTTCTTTTCTTCAAGTAAAACTAAACCCTGAATAGGAAATAGAAGTGCTTATGCAACCTTATGAAAAATAATCTATCTTGAATTCTCTGAAAACCGTAGCTTCTAATCAGTACAAATCCAGTTTCAGCAAGAAAAGGCCTGAAAAAGAGAATGTAGGAGTGGGCAGATACACAGCCTGCTGGTTGTCTTTTTCCAAGAGGATCATCTCCTTTTCCTTTAAGATGTCAAATTGGAGCCTTCCATCAGGATTTCCAGGGACTCATTGATACAGGAAGTGTGTTTTTGTGTATTACATTAGGAAATCAAATTAGCTTTTTCCTGTTACTTTTAAGCAAAATATACAGATTCTGATTATTTGAATGTAATTAGATTTCCTTATTTAGCATACACTTTACTGTGAGTTACTGGTTATTATTAAAAACTGAACAAAACCTTGAGCTCAGATCAGTAGGACTCTGAGGGAGTCAAGCTGCCTTAGTGCCAGATGTTGGAGAACACCTATCATACAGCTCTGGGCCAGTTTGATACTTTGGCTTTAATAAAAGAAATAGCTGTGCTGTTGTCATCCTGGTAAACCTGGTAAATAAGAGTTTAATTATTGAGAGGGTTGTTTTCCTTTGAACTTTTTAGATTTTTGAGAATAATATTGATTTATCCAGACCAGGGAGTAGCAGCAGCCTATGGGCCAAATTTGGCCTACCACCTGCTTTTTTGGATAAAGTTGTGTTGCAATACAGCCGCTCCCATTTGTTTACATAGTGTCTGTTGCAGCTTTTTTGCATTACAACAGAGCTGAATAGATGAGATGAATCATATGGCCCAGAAAGCGTAAAGTATTTATTGTCTGTCCTTTAACAGAAAAATATTGACTTCCTTGTCTCGACTACAAAATGTCTTTTGTATTGGTTTGTTTGTGAGAAAAGAATGTTTAATGACTTAATGAAGATTATTAGTATTGAGTGGTTCCAGTTTCTAATTTACTCAAGAACTCTGAGGCTGTTTGATTCTCCCAGATGCCCCAGTGCGCAACAAGACTATAAGGTACCTGAGATTAGAGGGACAGCTGTGCTAGGCATGCCTCTGTCTACATAGAAGTGTGGATCGACCAAAAGCACAGCTAAAAATATGGTGCAATCAGGAACCTGTGACTGTCTTGGAAAGGCTAATGATTTGTTATCTGTTTAGTATTCTTTAACTACTTTCTTAGTATGTATTTAGCAGAGAACTTGGGTGCTATGTGGTAGAAATGAGGAACAGGAGGATACTGTTAAGAATTTTGACAGAGATACTTAAATTTTGTTGATAATAGGGCTGAATAACTGTTGGTAAAAAAAATAGTATTTATTGCTTATATTTTTGTCTTTGTGCCATTGTACAAATTACATTTGAAAACTACCCCTTGGCATTTCTAATGAGTAAAATAAAATGTAATATGTAAACCATATTGAGGAAAATAAAGTAAATCTTAGCCTTAGTTTTCAGAGTGGGGACTTTTAGAGACAGTCCCAGACTAGAAAAATAAAAGGACCCTGTAGAAGTCAGAATTGAGGATTTGGGGATCTCAAGGGACCGTTAACGATGAGGCCTGAAGCCAAGTCTGACTGAGGAAGCATATCCAGGTTGGCAGAGAGGACGTGCGAACAATTGTAAAGCTGGGAGGGGGCTGATTTGGCACAAATGTATTACTGTGATGTGCTATACTATGTAAGTTCTCTATAGGGATTGGTTTATCTTCTTGGCACACAAATAACAGATGATACAGGCTTTCATATAGCTCTCCTTTCTGCAGGTTATCCGAGACTTCAGTGAGATGCGGTTTTGGAGTAGAGGTTGTTGAGATTTGGCTCAGGAGAATGACTCAGTTGGCTGCCTGAAGACAATACGGGATATAGGCGTAATGTTTATTATGCTTAGTTAAAATTGTATCACTACCTGCTGCACTCATTCAACTGACATATATGTATAAAGTGCCTACTATTGCCAGATCCAGTGCAGGTACAGAATACAGGCAGAAGCACAGAAATGGAAGGAAAATTCTGCCCCTGTGGCACCAGGAATAGGAGAAAAGGCTTACAAGTATAGACTGCATGATTACAGGATGCTATTTTAGTTGCAGGAGAGCTTTATGGTGATGGTACCTGGAGTAGGGGTACGTAAGGAAGCTTTAGGAGTTTGGTATAGAAGGTGATCGTGGGAATCTTTCCAAAGAAACTCCAAAATGAATTTTGAGTGGTCAACAGGAGTAAGTCAAGGGGAGTCATGGAGAGGCAGGCATCCCTACTATGCAAGGGAGTTAATGCCCTTGTGGCAACTCTTAATGAACAGAAGATGGGACTTGATGGATAAATGCTTGTAAATCTTGTCCTTTGAGTGGAGAATATGGGAGGACTTATGTAGGCTTCTCAAGAAAGACCAGTGAATTGAGTCTCTTTCCTTATAGCAATAGTGTGATGATGTACCCGTGAACTGGCTTTTCTCTCTCACCCCTTCTGCTCACTCACTCCTATTCTCTTCCAAGAACAAACAGCAATCTGAAGGCACTGAGACCAGAGGTAGCACTATGCGTTTCCCAAACTGCCAGGAAGTCACTCTGGCTGGAGAGCGGTGGCTATGGGCAGAACGAAAGGTCAGCTGTGGAAGCAGACAAGGGCTGTCAGAGATGGTCTTAGGTGCCACCCTAAAGGGTTGCAGCTTTGTTCTGAAGGCGGTGGGTGGGGGGACCAGGTAATTTTTAGTTCTGGAATAACATGATCACATTTCTATTTAAGCACTTTTGCCCTAATTAAATGCTGTAAATAATATGCCCTGTACAACTTTGTCCACTTGTTGCAAAGTTTGCTAGCAAAAGGCTTCATGGGTCTCAGGGAAACTCTTCCAACACACCTGGATTGTACATAAAACAGACTCATCATTATGTACACAAAATACATTTGGAAAAAGCAATTTAAGACATTTTAATAATTTTATAATAGTAAAGGAAATATATACTCATAATAGCAAATTTATTATAGGAAATAAAGCAAAGCAATAAAATTAAAATTAGCCATAATCCTATTGCTAGCAGGTATATTGTTACAATGTTGATATAGTATTAATGTTTTAATATATTTTCCTCCAGTTGTTAATTTATATATGTGTATTTTGGTTACATACTATACAGCATATTCAAATTTGTATCTTTTTTCATATAACTTTATGGATGAACACTTCCTAAGGACATTAAATATTTTTGAAGTCATGAATTATGATGAGCACATAATAGCCCATTATATGAATATGCCATAACTTAATGAATCTCCAATTATTGGACATTTAGTTAACTTCCAATTATATGCTATGGAGTCCCTTGGACTGCAAGGACATCCAACCAGTCCATCCTAAAGGAGATCAGTCCTGGATGTTCACTGGAAGGACTGATGTTGAAGCTGAAACTCCAATACTTTGGCCACCTGATGTGAAGAGCTGACTCATTGGAAAAGACTCTGATGCTGGGAAAGATTGAGGGCAGGAGGAGAAGGGGATGAGATGGTTGGATGGCATCACCAACTCAATGGATATGGGTTTGGGTGGACTCCGGGAGTTAGTGATGGACAGGGAGGCCTGGCATGCTGTGGTTCATGGGGTCACAAAGAGTCAGACACAACTGAGTGACTGAACTGAACTGAAAAATAATGGGATTTTTTCCCACACCTTAAATTTTTGTGAATTTATGACAATTTCCTTAGGAAGTGCTTCCTGAAGGAGTAATTTTGAATACTTTCTTGAGAAAGGCATGACATAAACAAATAGACTAATTAGATAGCTTTGGAATCTAAAAATACAAACTGAAGAATTTTTAGAAAATTCTTAGTGTGTATTGTTAATACATATTAACACAAACTAATGGAAAAGTTTATTAATTTATACTTCCCATAATATTTATTGTATACTTTACCACCCTTCTTTAATGTTGTGAATATTAATGTTCTTTAAAAATTTTATTTAAAAAATGAAAATCTCAGTTTAAAACTTACATTGCATTTTAAATTTGTCAATGAGGCTCAGGAAAATAATCTTCACTTTGTCATGACTTCCCACTAAGATATCTGAATATTGAACATCTAATTAATAATGGTGATTAAATGTACATCATGGTTTTAGAAAAAACTGGAAACTTCATTGGTTCTGGATTGTCTACTCTCCCATTTGTATTTATCAGGGTAACCTAGACACTCCACCCAAATCAAACTGAACAAAAGCTATAAAATTCAGGCTAGACACAACGAAAGCTTCTTTTTCACTCTTGTCATGGTTCAGTGTGGGCTGGCTCAGTGTTGGAGAGGGTATGCTTTGCTCCACAGTCTTTCAGCAGACACATTATCGGCCTCAGTCCACATCTTTGATCCTTGTCTCTGATTGTCAAGTAGGACAGATATGAACAGTTCCTGCTGTCAGCATCTCACCTGCGGCATGCATCGTGGTTGGCATCCTTGTTCTTTCTTTGGAGAGCTTTGAATTCTCAGGGGTGGTGTTGGAGGAGTGCACTCAGTCCTGGCACTTGAGAGCTTAGAACAGCAGTGGGATTAATATCCCTGAGGGCAGCTCTTGGTTTGTGGAAGGATGACAGATGTGAGCTACTACACAGATGCTCCCACCTCCCAACCTTTGGGCAGAAAAACCTGGGTGGAATTTTGTAGGCCTCTCAGGAGAACTGCTGAACTATGCTCTCTTTCCTTACCCCAGTGACCTGAATACCTCACCCTTTTAATAGTTTCCTTCAGCCACTATCTCTGCCTTCCTAACTGCTTCTGGGATCACTGTCCCAATAAACTGTTGGGTTGGCCACAAAGTTTGTTCAGATTTTTCTGTACTAAGATGTTATGGACTCTTATGAGTCCTAAATGAACTTTGTGGCCAACCCGATATTTATACCTGAGTCTCTTTCAGGGTAGCCCATGCTAAGATATTCAGGGATATATGTTCTCTGCATCTTAAAGTTCTCCTATCCTCTGGGTCTTCCAAAAGAAAGTACAAGAATGTAGAGGACTGTATACAAGGGATCCCTGTGGCAGATGTCACTGCTGCCCACATTCTGTTGGCTAGAATTCATTCATGTGGGAGGCTGAGAAATACAGCCTCATTGTCCTCTCATGAGGAAAAGGAAGTAGCAACCCAGGAACACACAACATTCCGTGCCATGGTACCTTAGTAAAACTCATTCTAGTATCTTAAGAGGAACTGAACTTGTCCCTTTGTCAGTGATGTCAGAAGTGTCAGAAATTAGCGCTGCAGTTTTCTTTTTATTCTAGAAACGTCTAACTTGTTCTACTTCTTTCCCCAGAAATTATGGCTTCTGGTTTCTTTCAAAGGAGTTTGCATTTACCAAATGACTTGTCCCTTGTGATTGTAACTTGTATTATTTCCCTTAGGTATTCACCTAGTTACAGAAGTGATGATCTTGACTGCAATATGCTTGTGCAGGTATAAGTTTATCAGTACTGAGTATAAATTTAGTCAGTTAATATTTTGAGTATCTCTAGGAAACTTTGTGCCTAGTCATTCTGGGATGGATGACAAAATGTATGTAGATGGAGCCCTTAGATAGTTCAACTTACTAATTGTATGAACATGGACAAATTAACATCTCAGAGATTAAGTTCATCTTATGTGAAAATGAGGATAGTAATATTAATTTTGTTTTAATTTTTAGTTGTTCACTTACGTGAAAACATCTAGATATATAGCATGCACCCAAAAGACGTGGATGACCCTTCTGGAATGCTCAACATTGTCACTAACTTATACATGAGACAGAAAAAACCTCAAAATTTTTATTTATCAACAAATTCTTCTTTCCAATGAAATCTGTTTTAATTCCTATTTTTTAAAGGGAAGTATACAACATTGTGTTAATTACTGCTGTACAGCACAGTGACTGAGATGTAAATATATATACTTTCTTTTTAAAGTGTATTATTTCCATTGTGGTTTATCCTAGGATATTGAATATCGTTCTCAGTGCTATACAGTAGGGCCTTGTTTATCCATACTATATAGAAAAGCTTACTTTTGTTACATCTGCTAACCCCAACCTCCTATTCCGTTGCTCCCAACCCTCTCCCACTTGGCAACCACCTCTCTGTTCTCTGTGTCCATGATTCTGTTTCATATATAGGTTAATTTGTGTCATATTTGTGATTCCATAAATAATAATACATATGGTATTTGTCTTTCTTATATTATTGAATTGGGGACTCAAACTGAGGGAAGAACTAAGTTAATAAAGGGCATTTGAAGAGATTGTAGAGAAAATGGGAGAAGGTAGTTATATACTGGATGATAAAGGGGAGGGAACACTAGGGAAACAGAGATTTCTAGTAACATTGTTCTTTTAGGTTTTGGGCAATCTGATGTGTGGTGTTAATTCTCCATCACTATTAAAAAAATTAGTAACATTAACATCAGTTTGCCAAAGCTTTTGGAGTTGGGTTTGTTTGTTCTGGGATATTATGCATGGCTAAGTCTGGCCCCAAAGAGGTCTTGAGTAGTCCAAACAAAGGCTACTCAGATGGGCTGGCACGTGTGTGACATCCTCCGCTTCTCTGAAGAGTTTTCTTCACTTCGAGTTTGGGAGGTCTGTCACGTAGGCTCACTGATGAAAATTCAGATGAGAGGTGAAAGCCAGAACTTCTCTAGAGATGGGGTGTGGAGTAATAGGAGTGAAGGGGATTCATTACTTCTTTCAGTCTGTGAAATTTACAAGTCTGTCAAAAGCTTATCAGAAAAATGAACACTATTTTCTAGAAGCTGGGTTTTGGAGGAAGTTAGAGCTGGATTGGAACCCCAGTTCCAGCACTTATCTGAGTGGACATAGGACAAGCTAGGTGGCCTCTCTAGCCTCAAATTCTTCATCTATGCAACTAGGATAGAGATACCTACCTTGCAAAGTTTACAGTGAGGGTTAAATAAAAATACATAGTGCACTCATCATGGATGGAGGAGCCTGGAAGGCTGCAGTCCATGGGGTCGCTAAGAGTCAAACACAACGGAGCGACTTCACTTTCACTTTTCACTTTCATGCGTTGGAGAAGGAAAGGCAACCCACTCCAGTGTTCTTGCCTGGAGAATCCCAGGGACGGGGGAGCCTGGTGGGCTGCCGTCTATGGGGTCGCACAGAGTCGGACACGACTGAAGCAACTTAGCAGCAGCAGTAGCAGCAGTGCATTCATCATGGATCTCAGCATTCAGTAAATGACAGCTTATTAGTAATAATAAAAGTTAATAAGTATAACACTTTCAGGCCCTATCTTGCAACATTAATATAATGCTGGACAATGGATGTTCGTTGGAGGGACTGATGTTGAAGCTGAAACTCCAATACTTTGGCCACCTGATGTGAAGAGCTGACTCATTTGAAAAGACCCTGATGCTGGGAAAGATTGAAGGCAGGAGGAGAAGGGGATGACAGAGGATGAGATGGTTGGATGGCATCACTGATTCAATGGACATGGGTTTGGGTGGACTCCGGGAGTTAGTGATGGACAGGGAGGCCTGGCCAGCTACAGTTCATGGGGTCGTAAAGAATCGGACATGACTGAGTGACTGAACTGAAAAAAGAATTCACATGAGTCAGTGAGGACTAAGGCATGTTTAACCAGCTTTAATAATTCCAGAGTCACTCACTGCCCAGGATTTCTGAGCTCTTAGAACACTGTTATACAGTTTTCTATGAGCATGATCCCTGATATAATTTCCCACTTGAAACTACTGACTGAAATAGAGCACGAATGGGAAAGGACATGGAATGCCCCAGTCACTGTCATTTGCAGAGTCTTGCCATTCATCATCTCCACAGGCTTCTGCTTTTCCATCTACATAAGGAGGGGATGGGAGCTATTTCTAGTCTCATAACTGAATCAGCTACAGTAATAAGGTGAAGGTGAGCACAGTTGACTGAATGGTGCCCCTGAAGAAGATACAGCCATGTCCTAATCCTCAGAACTTATAAATGTCACCTTTTTTTTTTTTTAAAAAGAGTCTTTTCAAATTAAGTTAGGATCTTGAGAGGAGGCCATCATCATCATAGATTATATGGTTAGACTCCAGATCCAGTGGAAGGTGTTCTTATAGGAGACAGAAAGGGAGGAGGCAATGTGACCAGGGATGCAGAGATTGGAGTGATGGGGTCACAAGTTAAGAAATACCTGGAGCCACCAGAAGCTAGAAGAGGCAAGGAAAGAATTCTTTCCAAGATACCCTGGAGGGAACATGGCTCTAGATTTTGAACTTCGAGCCTCCAGAATAGTGAGAGAATAAATTTACATTTTTGTAATCTGCTAGGTCATTTGTTATAGCAGCTTCAGGAAATTAATACAGCAAGGAAGTTCATTTCTGGTTAAGAGGGAAGCGGCATAAATAAGATCCTTCCCTGCACCCCACCATGATCCATACAGTATAGGATAGTTAGCCCTGGTCATGGCCACAAATGAGGATTGAGTACCTCAATTCTTCAGTCCTGCCTGCTGCCAAGTTCTTTGAAGTGTGACATTGTAGCTCTTCCCATGAAGTGGTGGAAGCAGTTTCCTACCCTTTGATTCTACAGTAGTCCTTTGACTAATAAAACGGACCGAAGTGAGAGTGCACCGGTTCCAAGCCTATACTTCAACCTCTTGCATGCTTCTATACACTCTCAGAACCCCTATCACCAGCCTGTGAACAAGCATACACTAACTTACTGGAGGATTAGAGACCCTCTGAAGAAGATCCCAAGGCCTTTCTAGGCCAATTTAGAGCCAATGAACACCTAAATATGTGAAGGAGTCAGCCTACCCAATCATAGACTCACTAACCCTGCGTTCAGGTGGTGAAAGCCCAGCACAAATATAGACCCTGAGTAATAATTAAACATCACAGTTTTGGAGTGGCTTGTTTAAACAGCAGGTACTAACTCATGCAGCATACAAGATGATTGCTCCTAAATGTTGTTGAGATATACTTTCATTTCCTTGTGATCAAATGAAAGTCTGCCTTGGAAACTCTAGGGTCAGGTGTGACTGCCATATCTCCATATTAGAAGGTTTTATATAAACATCTGCAACCTGGATAGAATAAGAAAGCAAGAGAACCTTCCCCGAAGCTGTATTTGGATGACAAGCACATTCTTCTTGCTTTGGCACACTCATCTGGGGTGGACATGGTATAGACTGCACAGGAAATTGACACTATGAACTTCAAAAGATAAGAAATGAGTTAGCCAGAGTAACAAAATGTTGTAGGAGGAATGGAGAAAAGGCATTCCAGGCAGAGGTTTCAGCTTGAGCAAAGGCCCAGAGGCTTCTGTTGGTGGTCAGTGTATTTTTAATAAATAAGCAAGTGTCCACATACCTTCAAGTGCTTCATTACTGCCTTTAGAAAACACCCAAGATGCCAACTGTGCCAGCTGCCAGCCTCCACCTCAATTCCTCTCCCCTTCCTTTAACCTACAAAAACACTGCCTGTTGATGAGTTGTAAGTCATTTTGTAGAGGAAATTGGGTGTGCAAATCCTGTGATTAGACAAACATCCCTCATTAAAAGTTGTAATCCACTGGCCCTCTGTGTTGACACCTTAATTCTGAACTCTTAACAACCTAAGCAGACTCAATGGTCCCGAACAACCCCACCTTCTTCACTCCTTCCTAGCCCCCTCCCTTCCTTGCTTGAGTCTCCACCGGAAAATGACAGTCTTCCAGATGGGGTAAAACAGCCTTCTCTTACTTGCAGTGATAATAATGTTTTCTCAGTTTTATTACAGTCTCTTGAGAGTGGAACTGATTTGCATATTCCCTAACACTTAATTAACGATGTCACCTTCCCAGTGCCTTGAAAACAGTTTGCATTTTTTCTTCTTCCCTGGGCAGACCTCCAACAGTTACCTCCCACATTTTCTGCTGCAGTCCTTTTTATTACCTTAATGACAAATAATTGGACAGATTCTGAGTAATGAGGGTGAGAGGCAAAGGACTGTTGCAAGGGAGACGGCTGCGAGTTACAAGACACTTTTAGTGGTCTCTAAATCAGACAGACAAGTAGAGTAATGATCACCTTGCTGTAATGAGACACAATTAAGAATCACTGCAGCAAATGACAGAGCAGTTCATTGAACAGTAACCTCCTTCTTCGCGTTCTCTCTCCCTCTATTTTTTCCCCAAAGGAGATCGAAGCTTAATTATAGCATCGCCATTTGCAATGCTATCATTAAGATTGTGTCAGCACTTCCAATATAAATTGCATATTTTCAAGGGTTTATTACTTAAACATAAAAACCAGCTCCATTTTGAAATTTAGGGTGTCAGATCTTAATCTAAGAGAACCAGAAAATATAGATTCTTAATGTTAGAAAAGGTCTTGTGCCAAGGCGTTTCAGTCATATACAACTCTGCGATCCTATGGACTGTAGCCTGCCAGGCTCCTCTGTCCATGGGATTCTCCAGGTATGCATATTGGAGTGGGTGGCCATGCCCTCTTCCAGGGAATCTTCCCGACCCAGGGGTCAAACCCACGTCTCTTTCATCTCCCGCATTTGCAGGTGGGTTCTTTACTACTAACGCCACCTGGTGTCTTACAGGTACTCAATTTATATCTGATCTCTGAATACTAGTATACATTTAATGAATTAGGGTGTTTTTTGCATATTTCTAAGAAAAGACCCTTTTGTCCAATGTCTCTCCAACTTTAGCACGCACAGGCAAGACTTATTATAGCAGATGGCCTGGCCCCTCCCCAAGTTTTTGATTCAGTAGGTGCTGTGGGGCTGAGTTTACATTTCTAAGAAGTCCCCAGATGCTGCTGCTTCTGCTAGTCCAGGTACCACACTTTGACAACCACTACATTAGTCTGTCTACATTCTCATTCTATAAATGAGAATCAGAAACAAAACTCCAAACCACAAAACCACATATCTTAAAGGTTAGGGTCATTGATTTGCATTTAAAAGAGCAGATCCAAAGCCGCTTAGTAAACAAAGTGTCCCTTACAGAAACTCACCACATAACCCCTCTTCTCTCTAAAAGGCAGTTACTCTTTTCCAGTCAGTTCTTTAAAATACAAGAGAAATTAAAAATCAAATATATACTTGATAAAGCACTGCACTTTAAAATGAGATGTTCTTTCTTATTTTACTTTGCAAGTCTCTTTTCTAAAGAGCTGAGTGCCCTTTGGACTATTTTCTTATTCTCTATATAAGTTCCCCTTCCCCAGTACTACCTGTCTTTACTTATATGGTATATTTGAAATGACTAACACATTCCTGATTTTACAGATATAGAAATGGTTATAGAACATAAATAATTTGCCCACGGTCATGGAGATTTTGTGGTAATGATAGAGACATCTTTCTGGCTGCTCAGTTTTCTGATTTATAATCCACATTTTACAATATTTATAAATGGACATATCCTGTACATTATACTTAATTCCAGGTCTTTGCTTCATTGCAATGCGATTTACTATAGAATAAGACAAGTTAAGGAAATTGGAGAATAATTCATCATTTATATCCCAAATCCTTTTAGAAGAATATGTGATCATGAATAAACAATAACAAAATTATCCTCATCCTCTTAGAAACCACATTGCAATTAGCCAGGTGCATCATACTACATATTTAATAAATAAGATAAATTTGGGATAGTGGAAAAATTCAGCAGTGGCTCTGGGAGCACACTCGTGAGTGAGGGAAAGGAACTTTCCTTGAGCCTAATTCACCTTAGTGAATTAAAATATTTGGAAAGTATTGATACAAAAAAGTTTTCTTGATTAATAACATATATGAGATCCAGATGCCTAAAGTTCAACATCTTCAGAGCTCTGTGTCTGTGTCATATGTAGAAACACAGAAATTCCTGACAAAAAAATTAAAAAAAGAAGTCCCTGACAATGACCTTACTGATTATACTAGCCAGATAGGCTGAATTATGCTGCAGTAACGAAATCAATAAATAAAACGAACTCAGTGTCACAGTGTTTCCTGCGGATGCAAAGTCTGTTGTGGGTCCAAGTGAACCTCCTGGGCAATGGTCCTTCACTTAGCAACTAATTTTCCAGGTTCAGTTAAGTTCAGTTCAGTCTCTCAGTCGTGTCCAACTCTTTGCGACCCCATGAATTGCAGCACGCCAGGCCTCCCTGTCCATCACTAACTCCTGGAGTTCACTCAAACTCACGTCCATCGAGTCGGTGATGCCATCCAGCCATCTCATCCTCTGTCGTCCCCTTTTCCTCCTGCCCCCAACCCCTCCCAGCATCAGAGTCTTTTCCAATGAGTCAGCTCTTCCCATGAGGTGGCCAAAGTACTGGAGCTTCAGCTTTAGCATCATTCCTTCCAAAGAAATCCCAGGACTGATCTCCTTCAGAATGGACTGGTTGGATCTCCTTGCAGTCCAAGGGACTCTTAAGAGTCTTCTCCAACACCACAGTTCAAAAGCATCAATTCTTCGGCGCTCAGCTTTCTTCACAGTCCAACTCTCACATCCATACATGACTACTGGAAAAACCATAGCCTTGACTAGATGGACCTTTGTTGGCAAAGAAATGTCTCTGCTTTTCAATACGTTGTCTAGGTTGGTTATAACTTTCTTTCCAAGGAGTAAGCGTCTTTTAATTTCATGGCTGCAGTCACCATCTGTAGTGATTTTGGAGCCCAGAAAAATAAAGTCTGACACTGTTTTCACTGTTTCCCCATCTATTTCCCATGAAGTGATGGGACCAGATGCCATGATCTTCGTTTTCTGAAAGTTGAGCTTTAAGTCAACTTTTTCACTCTCCTCTTTCACTTTCATCAAGAGGCTTTTTAGTTCCTCTTCACTTTCTGCCATAAGGGTGGTGTCATCTGCATATCTGAGGTTTTTAATATTTCTCCTGGCAGTCTTGATTCCAGCTTGTGTTTCTTCCAGCCCAGTGTTTCTCATGATGTACTCTGCATATAAGTTAAATAATCAGGGTGACAATATATAGCCTTGACGTACTCCTTTTCCTACTTGGAACCAGTCTGTTGTTCCATGTCCAGTTCTAACTGTTGCTTCCTGACCTGTATTTTCCAGGTAGCTTGGATCTTTTCGTTCCACTGTCTCAGCTGAGGCTTCCTTAGTCATCTTTGTAGGGGAAGGGAGTGCTGGAAGAATTTGCATTGGCAGCTAGATTCTTAGCCCAATAGTCAGCCATCACTTCTGCTAACAGACTATTATCTTAAAACTAGTCCTGTAGCTCTGTCCAGTTCCAAACGGACAGGGAAAATAATATCCTCACATGTCCAGGAGAAGAGAGGACTGGATCGATGTAAGGAATAGAAGTCACTACCACAGTGATTCAACAATATTTCCTTTTTATCAGTGGTATACACAAAATTGCCTTTATTATGTACCATCCGTCTTTGCTTTTTAATTGCATGGTATAGGATTTTTATTTTTTGGATTTGGTTAACTCTGCTTTGCACTTTTATCACTGTACTATAATCTAAGACCTTAACCATGTTGAACATACATGGCTTATGAAGTATTTATATATATATACATATATAAAATCTCAGTTAATATAACCGTGCAATAGTGTGTATAGAAAGGTACCATTGTTATCACTTTCAGGAAATAGGTTTGGTGAAGCTTAGAAATTCTGTTTTTCTAGTCATGTGTTAAAGATAAGACCAAAATCCAGATCTTCTGATTAAAGCCTTACATTCATTCTACTCTGCCATACTATTGTCTTTGTTGAAGCTCTTTGTGCTTATTCCTCTCAAACAGGTAAATTAAAATTGTCATACCCTTAAACATGGAAGATTCTGTATCTGGCTTACTGTAGAGTTTCAGACCCAGTTCAGAGTGCGTATGAAGTCTGGGGTAGTTTTGTCCTAAGATTCCTGCAGAAATCATTAGTCCATAATTTCCTTAAAAGTCTAAATTGCACTCTGCTCTTATTCCATTTTATTTGATTCTCACAAGTGCTTTTAAAATTTCAGATTACTAGCTATTAAATTAATTTTAATAAATATCTGTAATTAGAGCGTCTTGGCTAATGCAGTTCTGATATGTGCTATTTGTACTTCTTTACCAGTAAATTGAGATCTGTCAACTTTTATGGTGTCATTTTATAGTTCCTCTTACCCTAGAACCTTAATGCTTTTTACAGAAATGAAACTCCTTGGAATTAGGTGCCTGCCTTTTTACCAAGGGAGAAAATGAGGTCCACTAGGAGCCATACTGCAAATTCTTAGCTGTGGTCCAGTCATTCTTCTCATGGTTCTGATAGTGTACACAGCAACCTTCTGAACTGGTTTTCTTATATCAAAGTGAACTATGAATGCAATTGTAAGGTATGTAACCGTTCGTCCACAAAATCTAGTATATAACAAATGTAGCTTTCTTTCTCCTAAAGTAACTCAGGCTAAACATCTCTTGTAAATCCCTCTTTAATTGGGTGGTGGGAACTTCCTGCAGTAAATTCTGTTGGTGTCTTTACCATATGCCCTTGGCGTTCACTGTACTTGCCAGCAGTGTCTTACTGCTAACTTCTATCACGCTCAGTTAGAGGGCTCTCTCTAACCCACACAGAGGGCAAAATAAAGCATAGCCCTCAGCCAGTTATGAATGGGAAATGGAGAATGAATACTCTAGCTTCCTAGCTCCTCGGGTGGAAAACTCTGAGGTGTGTTTCACAATCTCTCAAAAGGTTGCTATTGAGATTGATTCAAAGTTGTCAAGGGCAGTAGCTAGTTCATTGATACATGTGTATTGTTTTCCTTCTCATTCCTATTTTATTTACCCACGCCTTTATGAAGGCTTCCTGTAATCATCACCCAAATATGCCTCTTACTTTCAGATCCTTTACTCAGGTCTGTTTTGGAGGGACTAGTCTAAGACACTCACCCTCCCAACTTTCCCAGCACCACACCTAAATTCCATGGGCTCTCAGAACATTGAGACTCAAGTGGAGGGGTGGCTATTATGTGATACTGTTAACTGGCTAGAATACTGAGTCTAGGAAACAAAGGGTAAAGGTAAAGGGGCCTGCTCTTCATTACTCCCAGAGAGTTTATGGGAGAATCTGTGCTTCCCATCCTCACAACTTCATACTGTCAGTCTAATGGTCCCAGTTCCTAGATGGGGAGATACTTCTACCAAAGGACATAGTCAGTCTCACTCAATTTGAAGTGAAAGTTGCTGCATGATCACTCTGAGTTCCCTGAGTGAGTAGACCAATAGGCACAGAAGGCAGTTATCACACTGGTAGGGGTAATTGTCTCTGATCATTATAAGTGGTAGGAATGCTGCTATACAATGGAGCAGGGAAGAACATGTTTGGTATTAAGGTAATTTGCTTAGGTGTCTCTTGGTAAACCGATGCTCAAGCTGACCTGTAAATGGCCAAGTACAGAAATGATGGCCTCATAAGTGCCCGAGATCCAGGTCATCCCATCAGGTAAATGACATAGAGAATCAGAAATAAGTGCTAAGAATAAGAGAAGTACAACTGATGGTGAAGGATGGGAATAGTAATACCAATTATGATCAGAGTCTAACTGCAATGCCAAATACTATAGTTTCACCCACAAATTCCCTCTTGTAAATTTCCCTTGGAATTATGACCACAGAATCCAGGAGCAACTCTGCTTGGGTTCTGGATAGACTGAATGAAACGTGAGAAACAAGTGGATTTGGGCAGTCCAAGGGGTAGATTATGGTAGACATTGTTTTGGTGTCCCACCAGTCTCTTTTAGCAGGCTGCTGTGAATGTTGGCTATTACAGCTCACTGATGACCTTCCACACAGTAGAAACTGCTTTTACCTCGTGGGTTCTTAAGTATTAGCCTCCATCCCAAGGAATGGCCATAACCACACAATTTGGTGGTACAGTTTTGCTCTACATGCTTGCTCAGTTCTTATTCTTCCTTTTATCCTGTTTCATTCTTCCCTTATAGGATATTTCCTTAAGAGTACCCCCTCAATTTATGCATATTTAAACTTAAATCCTTGTCACAGAGTATGCCTCAAGGGAATTTGACCTAAGACACTTAATTACACAAGGTAGGTTATTTGCAGAGATTTACATAATTTTACAATGAAAACGGCTTTTTCTCATTTTCCTCAAAAGACAGGACAAGTCAAAGTTAGGATTTACAGGGATTTCTTTCATATAATATTTTATCAGCAGTCATACTCAAGGTCATATTTAAAAGGCCTTATGTTCTTGGCTAGCTGTAGCCCTGCTATATGAAACCTTTACCCAAAATAACTTACCAGAATAATTTCACATTTGACAGGTGGGTTTGAACCCATCTTGGTCGGAGATAAGATTTGGAAATAGCCAAAAAGAGATGACAAGATGGCGGATTAGAAGACTTTGAGCTCATCTCCTCCCATGAAGAGACCTAGGTTTGATCCCTGGGTTGGGAAGATCCCCTGGAGAAGGGAAAGGCTACCCACTCCAGTATTCTGGCCTGGAGAATTCCAGGGACTGTATAGTCCATGGGGTTACAAAGAGTTGGACATGACTGAGAGACTTTCACTTCACTTCACTTCCTCCCATGAAAACACCAAAATCACAACTAACTACTGAACAATTATCAATAGAAAGACTGGAACCTATAAAAAAAGATATTGTACATCTGAAGACAAAGAAGAAACCACAATGAAATGGTCAGAGCGGTGCACTTGTGATATAATAACCCCTGGGTGGGTGACTGGAAAGGCAAGTGAAAGCTGCTCAATTGTGTCCAACTCTTCATGACCCCATAGACTGTAGCCTGCCAGGCTCCTGAAGATAATTATATTACAGAAGTTCTCCCACAGGTGTGAGAGTTCTAAGACCCTATGTCAGGCTCTCAGTCAGGGAGGAGGAGCCCCGAGAGCATTTGGCTTTGACTGCCAGGAGGTCTTGATCACAGAAGTTCCACAGTACTGAGGGAAACAGAGAGTCCACTCTTGCAGGATGCACATAAGGTCTTGTGTGTACCATGACCCATGGTGAGAGCAATGAATTTGTAGGAGCCTGGGCCACACCTACCTGCTAGTCTTAGGGGTCTTCTGGGGAGGTGGGAGGTGGTTGTGGGTCTTTCTTGGGACATTGGCACCAAGACCTGGCCCCACCAAATAACCTTTAGGCTCCAGGGCTGGTATGCTTCAGGCCAAACAAGCAATAGTACAGTAATAAGACTCATTTATCGATAGACATGGTGCCTAAAGGCTTCCTGAACCCAGAGCCACTTCTAGATACATCCCTTGAACTGGCCATGCCCACCAAAGGGCCAAGACACCACTCCACCACCACTGGGCAGGCACCAGCTCCTCACAGCAGGAAGCCTACATGAGCCTCTTGACCTACTTCATCCACCAGGGGGCAGACACCAGAAACATGAGATATACAGTCCCATAGCCTGTGGAATTGAGTCTGCAAACACAGGTCAGAACCTACCTGGGGACAAGTTGGTCCCTGGTCATTTGGTCTTAAGAGGGGAGTGTACTGCTAGGACACATAGAATATCGCCTACAGAGGGCCACTTCTCCAAGGCTGGGATCTGTTACTAATCTTCCATATACATAAAAATAAAATAGAAGTATAACTAAATGAGGAGAAAGAGGAACATATTCCAAATGAAGGAAAAAGGTAAAACTTCAGAACAGCTGAAGTGATGTGTAGATATGCAATCTACCTGAGAGAGAGTTCAGACTAATAACGATGATCCAAGAACCTGGGAAAAGAATGGATGCAGAGTGAAAAGTTACAAAAAGTTTGGAATTAGAAAAAATAAAGAACAACCATCCAGGGTTGAAGAAAATAATACCTGAAATGAAAAATACACTAGAAGGAATGAATAGCATAATAAATAGCAGAATAATGGATAAGTGAACTGGAAGAAAGTAAGTGAGCTGCAGGACAGAAGGGAGTGGCATCTAAAATGATGAAAGGGGAAAATCTACAATCAAGAATACTCTACCCAGCAAGACTCTTATTCTGATTCAATGGAGAAATCAAAATCTTTAAAAACAAACAAAATCAAAAAATCAGCTTTAGAACATATTGTAAAGGTACTTTTTTTGGGTGGAAAAGAAAATGCCACAGCTAGAAACAAGAAAATTATGAAAGAAAAAGCTCACTGGTAATGGTGAACATACAGTAAAAAAAAGTATGCTCACCAGTAAAAGCAATCATCCACATACAAATATTATATCTAAACCAATCATTGTGACAGGAGGAGAGTACAAATGTGAGGTATTTGAAATGCATTTGAAATTAAGAGATCAGAGGCTTAAATCACGTATATATGTATAGACTACTATATCAAAACCTCATGGTAACCACAAACCAAAAATCTATATAGATATACACATAAGTAATAAAAAGGAATCCAAACACATCACTAAAGAAAGTCATCAGATCATAAGAGAACGAAAGGATAAAAAAAGTCTACAAAAACAAATCCAAAACAATTAATAAAATGGCAATAAGAATATACATATCAGTCGTTACTTTAAATGTTGGATTAAATGTTCTAACCTAAAGACATAGACTACAGAATGGATATAGAAATAAGACCTGTATATATGCTGTCTATAACAGATTCACTTTGGATCTAGAGATACATATGGACTGAAAGTGAAGGAATGGAAAAAGGTATTTTATGGAAATGAAAACCAAAATAAAGCTGGAGTAGCAAAATTCATATCAGACAAAATGGACTTTAAAATAGAAACAAAGAAGGGATCTACATAATGATCAAGGATTCAATCCAAAAGAATATATGAGAGTTTTAAGTATATACACACCTGAAATAGCACCTCAATATATAAGGCAAATGACACTTAAAAAGGAGGAATTGACAGTAGCAGAATAGTAGTGGGAGAACTTCAGTTCAGTCGCTCAGTCATGTCCGACTATTTGCGACCCCATGAATCGCAGCATGCCAGGCCTCCCTGTCCATCACCGTCTCCCGGAGTTCACTCAGACTCACGTCCATCGAGTCCGTGATGCCATCCAGCCATCTCATCCTTGGTCGACCCCTTCTCCTCCTGCCCCAATCCCTCCCAGCATCAAAGTCTTTTCCAATGAGTCAACTCTTTGCATGAGGTGGCCAAAGTACTGGAGCTTCAGCTTTAGCATCATTCCTTCCAAAGAAATCCCAGGGTTGATCTCCTTCAGAATGGACTGGTTGGATCTCCTTGCAGTCCAAGGGACTCTCAAGAGTCTTCTCCAACACCACACTTCAAAAGCATCAATTCTTCGGCGCTCAGTCTTCTTCACAGTCCAACTCTCACATCCATACATGACCACAGGAGAAACCATAGCCTTGACTTAGTCGGCAAAGTAATGTCTCTGCTTTTGAATATACTATCTAGGTTGGTCATAACTTTTCTTCCAAGGAGTAAGTGTCTTTTAATTTAATGGCTGCAGTCACCATCTGCAGTGATTTTGGAGCCCAAAAAGATAAAGTCTGACACTGTTTCTACTGTTTCCCCATCTATTTGCCATGAAGTGATGGGACCAGATGCTGTGGGAGAACTTAGCACCCTAATCATACCAATGGACAGATCATCCAGACAGAAAAATCAATAAGGAAACATAGGCTCTAAATGATGCATTATGCCAGATGAACTTAGCTGATATTTATAGAGCATTCTATCCCATAGCAGCAGAGTACACATTCTTATGAAGTACACAAGGACTATTCTCCAGGATTGATCACATGATGAGCCACAAAGTTAGCCTCTGTAAAACTAAGAAAATTGAAATCATATCAAGCAGATTTTCCAACCACAATGCTATGAGATCAGAAATCAACTATAAGGAATAAACTGGAAAAAAAAAAACAACAACAACACACACACAGGGAGGCCAAACAATACACTACTGAACAATCAATGGTTCACTGAAGAAATCAAAGAGGAAATTCAAAATACTTAGAGATAAATGAAAATGAAAGCACAATGATCCAAAACCTATGGAACGTGGTAAAAGCAGTTTTAAGAGGGAAGGTTATAACAATACAATCTTACCTCAGGAAACAAGAGAAGTCTCAACTTAACCTCACACCTAATGCAGCTTCCCTTGTGGAATGGGCTTCCCCTGTGGCTCAGCTGGTAAAGAATCCACCTACATTCTGGGAGACCTAGGTTCAGTCCCTGGGTTGGGAAGATCCCCTGGAGAAGGGAAAGGCTACCTGCTCCAGCATTCTGGCCTGGAGAATTCCATGGATTGTATAGTCCATGGGGTTACAAAGAGTCAGATACAACTGAACAGCTTTCACTTTCACAAGATAAATAGGCTTTTTCCTATAATTTAAAGTTTCAGTTTTGAAGTGCTGCCCAATCAAAACACTTTTTTCACTTTTCACCATGTGATTTTGCTTCCTGTTTTAAGTGTATGTCCTCTAAGTGACCATCTTTTTTAGGGTATTGATTATCCTCATATATGGAGAACCTCATAATTTCAGAAACAAAACTAGAGCTAAATATTAGCAATTATAGGAAGATGACCAGGAGACTTTTGAGAATGAAAGGGTACACGCTTAATAGTCATATTAGGATGATAGGTATAACCTATAATTGCTCTGGGCAAACCAAGATACATAGCCATTCTTATTTCAGGGAGTTATATGTATTGAACAGTTTGAAGAAGAAATATTTTCAGGTAGTATGAGCAATCTCCTACTGACTTCCCTGCTATTGGAAGTATTTGATCAGACTGTCTGTCAGTAATGATAGTGATGACATCTGAGGCCCTCCTTTGTATCTCTAATAGCATTGCTCTTTGAAACTTACCCCAAACCATTACAGGATCTTGCTTGGCTGGAGAGAATCTTTTCATCTAAAAAAAGGTATTGCATCTTTGTCTTTTGCCTGCCCTGTGAACTTACCTGAAGATGAGGTCTCTGGTGTTTGATAACCTTGTTGTGGGCTTTTTTCAGGTTGTATTACATTCTTCACCTGAGTTCCTATTCTATCTTGGCTAAACCTTGGATTGCCCTAGCTGTCTATTCCATGTATTACCCAGCCTATGGCACTAGATTCACAGAGGTGAGAGTAGAAGGGGAGGACTTTATGTCTGAGATTGAAGCTAAAATTTTAAACATCATGTTCTTTATAGACAAGAAGTGGAAGAGTTTACTAATTGGTTATTGCTTTAAAAATTAGAGGGATGTTTCTTATTCTTTATGAAAAGAGAAAAACTGGATGAAAATTCTACCATTGTCTTCTAGATTCATATTTCTTAAAATAAATTTTATAATACATTCTACTAGATTTTGATTCAAAATAACCTGAAAACATGAGTATATAATCTAAGACACAGTCTTTTAATATCTAGATACCTATAAAATCTGTAATGAAGCAAGATTTTTTTCTTGAGCTTTGGCACTAAGATAGTTGCCCTAACTTCTACCAAACATAATTTCAACTTACTTAGAAAAGATCTTATCTGTCAATAAAACAGAAGACAATAAGGAAAGAGGTAGGAAAAATCAGACAGTTCCAAATATAGAACTTGAAATAATTCTGTGTTTTCATTACCACTTGTCACCCGTCCTTTCCATTTCATTTGCTATAGCTTATCTCTCAGGGTTTTTCCTGCTATCATCTTCCTTCTAATCAGCAAGCATATCTCCTTGTGTGTACTCTAGGGCAAACATCTCTGCTGTTTTATGTCTTTGAGTTTTTTAATAGCCTTCTGTCCTTGAGGAAGTTTTAAATAATATTTCATGTACTGATGACTTGCTCTCTGAAGTAGACAAGCCCCACCTACTTACATGGAACTTCTTATCAGTTTCCTAATACCCATACTTTCATGAATGGATAATTAAGAATCATGAGACATTTAAGAACCCCTAAAGCATGGAAAAGGAAAGACAAAAATAAATAAGTAGTTAGAAAAAGAAAATTTGTAGGTAACAGAATAGAACTTAAAAAGTATGGGTGAAGACTTTCAGTCTGGAAAATGGTATAGAATCCCTTACCCTGATAGTAACACCAGACAGATAGCACAAAAAGTAAAACTATATATGAATATTTCTTCTGAGCTGAGGTGTAAATATCCTCAATAACTTATAAGCAAGTTGAATCTAACAATATGTAAAAAGAATCATGTACTATGACCAAATTGGGTATAGTCCAGGTATGTAAGGCTGGTTCAACATTCAAAAATTAGTCAGTGTATTCTACCATATCAACAAGCTAAATAAGAAAAAGCATATGGCTATCTCAATTTAGGCAGAAAAATATTTAACAAAATTCAAATCACATTGATGATATAAAAATTTCAGCAAGTTAGAAATAAAAGGAAATTACTTCTGCTTTATAAAGAGTGTCTACCAAAAAGTCTACCAAAAATTAATATTATGACAAGAGAGAATGATTGCCTTTTAAGATAAAGAATAAGGCAAGTACTATTCAACATAGTACTGGAAGTTCTAGCTCTTGAAGCAAGAAAATGAGGTAAAAGGCATATATGTTGAGAAGGAAGAGATAAAAAATTGTCTCTTTTTGCAGATGATATGATACTTTATATGTAAAATTTCAAAGAATATATAAGAGAACAGTAAGAAATAATAAGTTCAGCAAGGTCACAGTATTTAAGATCAACACACATATGAAATCAATCCCATTTCTATATACTACAATAAGCCTGTAGAAACCTAAATAACAAGGACAATGCCATTTATAACCACTTCAAAGAAATGACAATATTTAGGTATATACTTAACAAAACATATCTAGGCTCTGATGAGGTATCACCTCACACTGGTCAGAATGCAGGTGCGTGCGCTTAGTCACTTCAGCCATGTTCAACTCTTTGTGACACTATGGACTATAGCCTGCCAGGCTCCTCCATCCATGGGATTCTCCAGGCAAGAACACTGGAGTGGGTTACCAAGTCCTCCTCCAGGGGATCGTTCCAATCCAGGGATTGAACTGGTGTCTCTTATGTCTCCTGTATTGGCAAGGGGGTTCTTCACTACTAGCATCACCTGGGAAGCCCCCGATCAGAATGGGCATCATCAAAAAGTCTACAAACAATAAATGCTGGAGAGGGTATGGAGGAAAGGAAATGGTCTTGCACTGTTGGTGGGAATGTAAATTGATATAGCTACTATGGAGAACAGTATGGAGATTCCTTAAAACACTAGGAATAGAGCTACCATATGGCTCAACAGTCCCACTACTGGGCATATATTCTGAGAAAATCATAATTGAAAGAGACTCGTACTCTAATGTTCACTGCAGCACAATAGCTAGGACATGGAAACAACCTAGATGTCCACTGACAGATGAATGGACGAAGAAGTGGTACACATAAACAATGGAATATTACTCAGCTGTAATAAAAGGACACATTAGAATCAGTCCTAATGAGGTGGAGGAACCTAGATCCTGTTATACAGAGTGAAGTCAGTCAGAAAGAAAAATATATCATATATTAATGCATAAATATGGAATCTAGAAAGATTGTACTGATGAACCTATTTGCAGGGCAGCAATGGAGATGCACACATGGAGAACAGACTTGTGGACACTTTGTGGGAAGTAGATGGTTGGACAAATTGAGACAATAGCATGGAAACATATACATTACCATATTTAAAACAAAGAGCCAGTGGAAATTTGCTCTATGATGTAGGGAGCTCAAATCAGGCGCTCTGTGACAACCTAGAGGGGTGGGATGGGGTGGAAAGAGGGAGGGAGGTTCTAGAGGGAGGGGACATATGTATACCTATGGCTGATTCATGCTGATGTATGGCAGAAACCAACACAATACTATAAAGCGATTATCCTCCATTTAAAAATAAATAAACTTGAAAATCAAACTTAAACCTATATAGGATCTATATGCTGAAAATTAAAAAATGTTGATAAAAGAAATCAAGGAAGACTTAAATAAACGAGGAGACATGCAGTGTTCATCAAAGACTTGACATAGTAAAGATGTTAGTTTTCCCCAAACTGATCTGTCAGTTAGTGCAATTTTTATCAGAATCCCAGCTAGGGTTTCTGTATACATGGACAAGCTTGTTCTAAAATTAATATGGAAAGGCACAAGCCCCGGAATAGCTAAAACAACCTTGACAAAGAAGGAAAAAGTGGGAGGAATCAGTCTACCACATATTAAGGCCTATATAGCTACTATATAGCTACATTGGAGAAGGCAATGGCAACTCATTCCAGTATTCTTGCCTGGGAAATCCCATGGACGGAGGAGCCTGGTAGGCTACAGTCCACGGGGTCACAAAGAGTCAGACATGACTGAGCGACTTCACTTTCACTTTTCACTTTCATTCACGGGAGAAGGAAATGGCAACCCACTCCAGTGTTCTTGCCTGGAGAATCCCAGGGGTAGGGGAGCCTGGTGGGCTGCTGTCTATGGGGTCGCACAGAGTCGGACATGACTGATGTGACTTAGCAGCAGCAGCAGCAGCAGCAGCATATAGCTACATAACCAAGGCAGTACGGTATTGAAAAATGGATATACTCACAGATCAATGGAACAGAAAAGAGCACCCTGAAATAGACCCACACAAATATGCTCAATTGATTTTGGCAAAGAACCAATGCAATTCACAAAGGAAAGAGAGCCTTTTTAGTAAATGATACAGAAACAACTGGACATTCATAGACAAAAGATTAAACCTCAACTAAAACATCACATCTTTTACAAAAATTAACTCAAAATGAATAATACACTTAAATGTAAAAAAAAGTATATAAAACTTTTAGAAAATGAAAACATAGGTCATAATCTTTGGGATCCAGTCTAAATTGGATTTTGACTTCCTCAAAATTTAAAACTTGTGCACTGCAAAATCCCATGTAAAGAGGCTGGAAAAGCAAGCTACAGACTGGGGGAAGTTTTTGCAAACCACATACCCAGTAAAGAACTCATATCGAGAATATACAAAAAACTCCCATCACTCCATCAAAGAATCCAATAAGAAAATGGGCAAAAGATACATAGAGACACTTCACTGACAAGAATATACAGATAGTAAATAAGCACATTAAAAGATACTCATCATTAGCCATGAAGGAAATGCAGATTAAAAGTACAACGAGCTATCATGACATACCTATTAGAGTGGTTAAAATAAGAAAATAATGATAACCTAGAATTCTGGTGAAGATGTGCAGAAGCCAGATCACTTATACATTATCAGTGGTAATGTGCAGCGGCGCAGCCACTTTGCAATAGTGGCAACAGTCACTGTAAAACTAAATGTGCATCTACCATATGACCCCTAATTTGCGCTCTTGGGTATTTATACGTGTTCACACAAAAACTCTATGTGAAAATTTCATAGCAGTTTTACTCATGATAGCAAAAAACTGGAAATAGCCCAGGTGTCCTTCAGCTGGTAAGTGGTTAAACTGTGTTACATACATATCATAAATACTACTGAAAAATAAAGAGCAAAATATCAATACACGTAACAACTTGGATGAATTTCTAGGTAATTTATGCTGAATAAAAAAAGCAAATCCCCCCAAATTGCATAATATATGATGTAATTTATTTAACATTAAAAATAACAAAATTATTGACATAGAGAACAGATTAGTGGTTGTCAAGTAGAGATGAAGGGAGCTGTGAGGGAGGTAGGAGGTTATAGAAAGGCAACATGAAACATCCTTGTAGTAATAGAACTACGACCCTTGACTGTGGTAAAGAATACACAAACCTACACAAATAACAGAACTAAATATACAACCATACATATAAATGAATTCAAGCAAAACTGGAGAAATCTGAGTAAGATTCGTGTATGGTCAATATTCTGATTGTGATATCATACTATAGTTTTGCAAATTCTGGGTGGGGGCAGAAATTGGATAAAGGATGCTTAGGATTTCTGTGTATTAGATTTTACAACTGCATATGAATCCCAATTGGGTTTCTTAGGTAAAGAATCTGCCTGTTAATGCAAGAGATGAAAGAGATGGGGATTCAACCCCCGGGTCGGGAAGATCCCCTGGAGTAGGAAATGGCAACCCACTTCAGTATTCTTGCCTGAAAAATTCCATGGACAGAGGAGCCTAGCAGGCTACAGTCCACGGGGTTGCAGAGTTAAGGCGTGACTGAGTGTGTGTGAACATGCACACACATACACACATCTCAATTATCTCAATAAACATTTTAATTTAAAAAACTTCTTGAAAAAATGTGATTGGGATCTTCAGAGAGTCAAAATGGGATGTCACATATAAAACAAGGACAGGTTGTTAAAAAAAGAACATTAAGAGAAGACACAATACTCTTGGAAACTGGAACATGATTGCCATAATAACATACTTAACATAAAATGTGAAGATTCCAGAATGAAGAGTAAAAAGACAAAAAACACATAGGAATAATGAAAGATATGGAGGATCAGTCCAGGAGTTCAAACCTTTATCTACCAGGATATCCAGAGAGAGAAAGCACAATGAATGTAAGGAAGGTACTAAAGAAGAGAGGGGACAAAAAGTTCCAAAGCTATGGAGAATAAAGAATCTTTGCAATAAGAGTCTGGTATCCATAAAGCAGCATGAGTCAAAAAAACCCCCAACCAACACGGAGTCATATTCTACGTAAAACCAAATCATTCCAAACATGCAAAAACTCAGGAAGTTTACTTTGTATTCACCATATCTGAGAAAATTACTTGAGGATATACTCCCACACCCAAAAGAGAGAATTTATTGAAATCATGAATCCAGTAAAAAGAACTACTAAGACTGTAGATGAAGTTTTGGCATACAAAGCAGCAACTCCAAACTAGAATGTGGGGTTAGTGGGATCCATGTAAAGTATCTTCAAGAGATAGGGATGTATATCAAGTAAAAGAGACCCCACAAAACATTTAACATGATGAAGGGAATCATTTCTTTCAACTATATAAAAAAAGAAAGGCAATAAGAAATGACAGGAAAAAAGTGCAACTCATGGCCCAAATATAAAACAATCCAATATGTCATGGTTTAAAAGGGAAAGAGAGGAGACATTTCACCAGTAACTTTGATAGTAGGATTATTGTTATTCAAATGATGGAGGGAGGTGTGATGTTAGGAGGTGCAGACAATGAAATTTAACTGCAGCAGGCTCTGACTTCACCAGCAATATTTATATAGTTACAATCATGCTAGGATATTTATTGGTTATAAACATTTGTAATCAACTTGTAGTCAAACAAGAACTGCAATTAAATGTTTAACCTAGATTGGGAAGTGAGAGGATAGGGTGGGAGGTGGGAATGATATATGCACTAAAAAATTCTTACTTTACAAATCTGAGGACTCGATCTACATTTTCAAAAATGTATGGACGATGATAACCACTCGGGATGGTGATATCTCCTAGTTTTGATTTGCATTTTTCTAATAATTAGCGATGATAAACATCTTTTCATGTGCTTATTGGCCATCTGTAGGTGTTCTTTAGAGAAATACCTACTTTTCTGTCCTAAGATTTGACTGGGTTATTTGTTTTGATGCAACGAAGCATCATGAGCTGTTTGTAAATTTTGGAGACTAATCCCTTACTGGTCATATCATTTGCAACTATTTTCTCCCAATCTGTGGGTTGTCTTTTTGTTTTGTTTGTTTCCTTTGCTGTGCAAAAACTTTTGAGTTTAAATAGGTCCCATTTATTTATTTTTGTTTTATTTCCATTATTTTGGGAGACAGATTGAAACTGATATTGCTGTGATTTACGTTAGAGAGTGTTCTGCCTATGTCTTCCTCTAGGAGTTTTACAGTGTCTGGTCTCACACAAAAAAAGGTCTACAAATAATAAATTCTGGAGAGGGTGTGGAGATAATGGAACCCTCCTACCGTGTTGGTGGGAATTTAAAATTGGTATAGCCACTATGGAGAACAGTATGGTGGTTCCTTAAAAAACTAAAAATTGAGCTGCCGTAAGACCCTGCAATCCTACTCCTGGGCATATGTGCAGAGAAAAATATGATCTGAAAGGATACATACACTCCAATGTTCATTGCAGCAATGTTTACAATAGCCAAGATGTGGAAGCAACCTAAATGTCCATCAACAGAGGAATGGATAAAGAAGATGTGGTATATATATACAATATAATAAATTACTTGGCCATTAAAAAGAATGAAATAATGCTATTTGCAGCAACATAGTCGGACCAGGGGGAGAAGGCAATGGCAACCCACTCCAGTACTCTTGCCTGGAAAATCCCATGGATGGAGGAGCCTGGTAGGCTGCAGTCCATGGGGTCGCTAAGAGTCAGACACAACTGAGCGACTTCACTTTCACTTTTCACTTTCATGCATTGGAGAAGGAAATGGCAACCCACTCCAGTGTTCTTGCCTGGAGAATCCCAGGGACGGGGGAGCCAGGTGGGCTGCTGTCTATGGGGTTGCACAGAGATGGACATGACTGAAGCGACTTAGCAGCAGTTGGACCAGAGAGTGTCGTATTGTGCGAACTAAGACAGACAGGTAAGGAGAGATATTGTTTGACATCCCTTTTATGTGGAATCTAAAAAAGAAATGATACAAATGAACTCGCAGAACAAATAGACTCACAGACTTGGAGAATGAGCTTACGGTTGTCAAGGGGAAGGATGACGGGGAAGGGACAGTTAGGGAGTTTGGGATGGACATGGACACACTGCTGTATTTAAAATGGATAACCAACAAGGACCTATTGTATAACATGGAACTCTGCTCAGTGTTATGTGACAGCCTGGATGGAAGAGAAGTTTTGGGGAGAATGGATACATGTATATGTATGGCTGAATCCCTTTGCTGTTCACTTGAAACTACCACAACATTGCTTGGTAACTGGCTGTACATCAAAACAAAATAAAAAGTTTTAAACAAAAGGAAAAAGATATATGGAATGAAACCAGGGGCTACAAATTTCATTTGCAGTTTCAAAAGTAAGAATTAGCAGTACTAAAAACTGTCATAAAACTGTTATAAATTGAGAGAACAAAAAAAGGATATGGAAGATATTTAAGAGTATCCTTTTCAATCATATCAGGAAGTTAAACTGATATAAAGTTGGCACATCAAAAATTAACCCTAAAAACAAATTGTTCAGATCCATGTCTAACTGTCAAAAACTCCTAGAAACAGAAATAGGATTGCCCTTGGAGAGTGCAGTGGGAAGTTTTGAGGTGATAAGACTCTTGCTGTATTTTATAAGGCCATCTCTTTTATTTGATTTTCTACTACATGCATAGGTTACATTGATCAAGGGAGATAAAATTATACAAGAGTCACTGGCTGTAACCTCATGAGAGGCTCTGACCCAGTACCATTCTGCCAAGGATGTAAAGCAATACGAGGGGTGCATACTCAGGAAGCATCTGCCGCAGTGGTGAAATGTTGAGAAGGGAACAATAAAAGCCACAGTTGAGAATCACAACCCAAACAACACATGTAGGAACATCTGTGTTAATTCTGACAAATTCTGCTGGTCACGGTTTGACCTCATCCATCACTGAAGAACACCTAACTCGATCGGGGGAAAAAACAGCCTTACCTTTGAGAGATTAGTTCCACCTTATCAACATAGGTCCCCACACATATTGACTATATGATGGAGATTAGATATCGCTGGAGTAATTTCAGGGTGATGGCTTTGACAATCCCAAAGCAGTCTACATCTATAATGGCTAGTTATTTATATACTATATCAACTCTCATGAGAGACTAGCTTAAATGATTTCTGCTCTCATGCATCTACACGGTGAATTAGATTTCTAAAACATATTAGTCTGTTTTCAGTCATCCTTTTAAATACATGCATCTTGTTACATTAGCAGCTCCTACCTCTGTCATGATTCCCTTCAATTCTCACTGCCTGTGAGACACGGTAGGAGGATGCAGCCCGTCTGATCTTGGCAGCTTCTCTGATGGCTATTCAGGAAGTAGGGGCCTCAGAGCTGACTGTAGGCACCTGGGAGCCGAGTGGATCTGGGTTCTGGGCCAGCTGGGCTCTGGGGTTTAAAGCAACCTCAAGAAGCACAGTAGGTGGAGCTCAGGTGCCATGGTTCACCCTGACACCCTGCCTTTGGAGGGAGGGACTTGCTGCTTTTAACCAAACTGCCACCTCCATTGACCCTTTCCTTGCAGGGAACTTGTAAGCTGAAAGGCACATAGACAGGAATAATTATGAGAAGAGAGCAATTCTTGAGAGAAAGCTTTTGGTCCATCCTGTCAGAAGAGGGCTTCCCAGGTGGCTCAGAGGTAAAGCATTCGCCGACTGACATAGGAGATATGGGTTCAATCTTTCTGTTGGGAAGATCCCTTAGAGGAGGGCATGGCATCCCACTCCAGTATTCTTACCTGGAGAATGCCATGGACAGAGGAGCCTGGCTGGCTATAGTCCATAGAGTCACAAAGGGTCGGACATGATTGAAGTGACGAAGCACACGCGGCACAGTTGAAAATGGGTTTCTGACAGCATTTATCATACCTTCCTCTCTCTCAGGACTACAAAGTTTATAGTGTATTTTAATTAATCTGTCAGGTTATAGATCTGCAAGCTTTGGTCATTAGAGGAGTGCTTTTTGTTTTACGCACCTGTGATCTGGAGTCAAATTGACCAGACTTAACCTCTGGCTCCACTATTTACAAGGTGGACAGCCTTGTACAGGTGAGTTAACTTATTTGTTTAATGGGATAATGATAATAACCACTTCCTTAGAGGATGTTGCAAGAGAAGTACCGTGTGTGGTAGATGCTGGATACTCAATAATTAATAGGGATTATTATTTTTCCATAAAACCTATACCAGGCACTTATGTGACAAGAATATCTTGAGACTGCAAGTCGCAACTAGGAACTTAGAAGTGGGAGAATGGTGAGAAAATAACTTCTCATACAAACCCTTGGGGCTTCTTTTCTGGACCTCTCTGTATATGACACTTTCAGTCATCAGCCATCTACATTGCCTCAAGGAGAATTAGAGTGGCAGGAATATAACAAGAAAGCAAAGCAGTTAATAATGTTCCCTTTTGAGCTTCTAAAAAAAGCCAGCCTCAGAAACCTACTTGGACATCCAAACTTTTCATTTGCAAGAGCTGATTTTGTGGAGAGAGATTTTAAAAAGGCTCTTAAGAACCTGAGCATAATGCCCAGAAGGAGGCAAGGAAACAAGTCTGTGCTGTAACAACAGATTGCAAGAGAAGACTGGGGAACTCGATAGTGATCTCCCAGCAAGACTGGACAAGACTAGGGTGATCACATAACTTCATGTTCAATTAGGTCACTGTTGAGAATGAAAAGGCGCATTATTATTCATTATTCTGAGACCAAATGAACAAGTCAGGATGTGACCCAGACAAATCAGGGAATGTCTGATTTGCTGATTTGAACCTTAGCTGTGGTGCACTGGGCTGAGAAAGGGGAAGAGGAACTGGATGAGGGAGGCAAGTGTCACCTGCGCATCACATGGAGGAAAGCAGGATCAGCGGAAAGAGCCCAACACCACCTTTTGCCAGTACCACCAGCTGGGACTGGCAGCTCATTCATCAACCTAAGAGTAAACCCCACTTATCACCTGCCTGATGAGCCACATGGCCCTCTGTGTGTGGGAGGGGTGGTTTCTGCCTGTATCTGCCAGCATTTTGCCTGTACGTAATCCAGCAGAAGTGATACCCACACCTCCCACAGACTTTGCTGAGCCATATTCAAACGTCCTCACATGGATGCACTCTTTTTCGATAGCCCAGGACAACCAGAGGCCCAGAAGCAGAGAGAGGTAGATCAGGGAGTCCCCAGCATCCACAGTTGGGTAGAATTAGATAGTGTTGGAACCCACCTTCTGTTACAACAGATTCTAGCTGAATTTCTTCAGCAGTGGTGAACAGCATCTGGGCAGATGAGGGAGATGAAAAGATGCCAGCTTGAAGACTGGGAGGACTGAGATCTACCAGCAAAATCTTAATGCCAGTTTTCCCAGCTCAGCAGAGAAATAGAGCTGACTTCCCAGAGGTGAACATAAAAGTTACATGGTGGTGGTTTTATTCTGGTATCAACATTGTAGGAGTCTTAATTTGATCTAAAGGGTATTTCTTACTAGAATAGTAAGAATATTAATGTTCACAATCACCTACTCTTGTAACTACCAGGAACCTTTTAGAAAACATTTCTTAGGGTGAATTATGTATTTATATGTAAAATACCAGCAAACATCCTTATGGTCATAACTTTTGGGTGTTTCAAACTGGATTATAGTAAGACAATGTATTTTATTCAGCAGATTTGTTTTAATCTAATTATGTAGGTGAATAAAAATTACTGCATGCTGGTGCATCTAATGTAAGTTATCTATTATTCACACCACATTTACTTTTAATATTCATGCAGATTCCCTTTGACATAACCTACTGTGTCACAGTTAATCCAATAAAGATAAAATATAGCTCAGCAAAACACCAGTCGATTCCAGCTTTCTGGTAATTGTTAAAGACTATTTCACACTGGTTCCTTCAATCAATGTATTTCCCCTTGGATATGATGGCTCTCCTCTTTGAAGCTTTCAATCCTCCCAGTGGATTCAGAGGAATACTCAGGGCCCTTTTCAGTCTCTGGTCTCAGAGGTAGTTCAAAGAGCACAACAAGGCTTCACAGGTTTATCCTCAAAGGCTGACACTGTCTGTTTGATGTATGGTGACTTAAAAAGTCATCTCTGGCAAAGCATGTGTTTGCTACCAGTCTATCGAATCAGCCATTTATCAACTTATCTGTATTCACCCAGCACACCTGCTAACAGCTCAAAGGAGAACACATACTGTCTCTTGCTGGACTGACTATTGATTTGATTCCCTCCTCTAATTTTATATTGTTTTGCTATCCTGCGGATGAAGCAGCTCCTTTACTGGATGAAATCAACATGGAGTCTGTGAACTGATGGCCTTTGGTGGTTTTATTCAAGAGCCCTGAGGGCGACAGACTCTTTACAGGGTGAGGACAGCTGGCCTGGGGGAGTGGATTTCCTGTCCCAACATGCCTTGCTTTTCACTATTATCCGCATCTCAGGTATTTCACTGTACGGGCCCTGCTAGGAATTTCAGGGAGATCACTAGGAACTCTCAACCTCATCATCAGAAGCTGGACATATCCAATGTCTACCCAGTGCATGCTAATAGAAGCCTGGATTGAAGATAGGGATACACCAAATTCCTCTCAGTTTAACCATCTCACTTTAACCATCTCTATGCTCCAAGGAGAATTTCCTCTATTCTGTGAAAGCCTAAGCAGTCACTTCCAGCTGAGACTTTTCCCTTTCCACTTCTCTGTCGTTACCTGTTGTTAAATAAAATGAGACCTCGCTGCATCAGGAAAATTATAATTTATGACTGCCTTCCTCAGTTTAATCTCTGGTGTGATCATATAACTTGATTAACATTATAGGCAATGCTTCAATTGCAGAAAACACTATCTTGATGGACACTTACAGAAAAGGACAGATAAGATCAATATTTTTCTGTGATACTATATATTTTAAATAGAACAGTTATTATTTTGAAATGGCAATAATTCTGTGATTGAAGATTCAATTGTAATATGAGGTAGTCTCTCTCTTCTTAGTATGCCCTATAGGTGGTGAAATTCACCAACATTCTATCCATAATACTTTTTTATTCTTGTTTTGTACACATTCTCTAGATGGTCTGATTCAATCAAGGCTTCAGTTATCATCAAAATGCAAAACACTCCCCAGTATATATTTCCAGCTTTGACTTCTCTGCCAAGAACTAGCCCCTATTTCCCTCTAATAAATATTTCCACTTAGATTGAAGGTAATTTAATCTCAACATGATCAGTGTTCAACCCATTATCCTTATCCATAATTTCTCTAGAATTCGTCAGTAGCATTGTTAGGTATTATGTCCCTTATCAATGGAGTCAACACTCCAGATATAATTAATCTCCAAGTAGCACCCATTAAATCTTTCTCATATCCACCACTTTCTCTATATGACCATTGTCCCAGCTTAGCCCAGGGCCCTGTCATCTATAGCTTTGACCACTTCAATAAACTCCAGGTTCGTCACCTATCTTCTTTATGACTGTTATTATATTTGTTTAAAACAAGATTTAACCATGAAATTCATCTATTTAACCATGAAATTTATTGTCTCATCTAACTTTTTTATTAAAAAGCAATAAAAACTAATTGCTTGCTTAAATTGTTTTACTGTCTCCTATTTACCTTCAGGATAAAGAACAAAACTACCTAGCAATACATAGCAAACTGACCATAGCCAAATAATTCGCACAATGAGACCTAGTTCTTTACAGTAAGCACTGGTAGTTGCAGTGGTTAGAGGCAAATGGAGACCACCCCTACAAACTCCCTACCACATAGCACATGCCAGTCAAAATCAGTCTCAGGTCAAACTCTGTCAGACTCACGATCCTGAAGAACAAAATGCAAAGACTTATACTATCATATCACTTATATTAAATAATAAAGCTATAGTCATTAGTAGTGTAAGGATAGAGTACCAGATCAATGGAATAAGTAGTCCAGATGTAAACTCACATATTCCTGGCGACTGATTGATGATGATCTGATACCACAGAGCAGTAGAGGAAGGGCAGTATTATCAATAAATAGTGCTGGGTCAATTGGATAGCCACATGGAAGAAAGAATGATTCTTCAGCACTCCCTGATACCATACCCTAAATCAGCGGAGGAAGACTGTACATTTAAATGTGGAACATAAAACAACACAGTTTCTAGAAAAGATATTCCAAGTCTGAGAAGGATTTGATGTTAAGTTGCTGGCTCTGAGATCAAGGGAACCATGTGCAAGGACTAAAAGCGACCTGGAAGAGCTAAAGACAACTTCAGGTTGACAGCTAGCAAGGAAACAGGGACCTCCATTCTACAAACACAAGGGGCCATCTTCTGTCAACCGCTAGGATGAGTAGGAAGCAATTTCTTTCCCAGAACCTCTGAATATGATCCCAGGTCTGCTGACACTTTGATATCAGCCTCATAGCGCCTGGAAGAAAGGAATAAGTTGAGCCTGCCTGGACTTCCAGCCTACAGAACTGGGAGGAAATAAATGTGTGCTGTTTTAAGCTGCTAAAGTCATGATAATTTCCTATAGCAGCAATAGAAAACTAATATACTCATGAAGAAGAAAATGGAGACAGAAATTGTGATAAATCCTTAGAATGCACTGCAATAGGGCAGGAGTCAGTAAACTATGACCCACAGGTAAAATCTGACCTATATTTGCTTCTGTAATAAAGTTTAATTGGAACAGAGACAGGTCTATTTGTCTATGTATCATGAGGCTGGTTTCACACCCTAACAGTGGAGATTTACCAGAGCCCATATGGTGGCCAAAGCTGAAAATATTTACTATCTGGCTCTTTAGAGAAAAAGTTTGCTGACTGTGGTGGAGAGGACTGAGAAACAACTAACTATATGAAATAATATAGATGAATAAATATCATAAAAATAATGATAAAATTAGAAACAAAAGAGTACTCACTGCATGGTTGTATTTCAAGTTTACAGCAGACAAAATTAACCTCTGCTTGTAAGAGTCAGATTAGTTAAGAAGGATGAGGGCAAGAGTAGTGATTTAGACATGGGTGTGGGTAGGCATCTAGGATGCTAGTAATATTCTCTTTCTTGATCAGGATGGTGGTTAAATGGTTTTGTAAAAGATTCATGAAGCATAATCTACTTACCTATTATGCATGCTGTTTACTTCCACAAAAAAATTGAAAATAGTATGACTTCATTCAGACATTTAAAAAATATATACTTATAAGGTCCTTAGAATACCACTGAGATAAAATCCAAATCTTCTATTTAGAATGTCCTCTAGAGTTTGCATGAGGACTTCACTTGCCTCTAACATCTTGCTACTTGGAACAGTAGCACTGACATTGTTGGGGAGCGGGTTTGAAAGGCAGAATGTCAGCTCCACTCTAGACCTGCTGAGTCAGAAACTGTATCTTAGTAAGATCCTGCTGCTGCCGCTGCTGCTAAGTCGCTCCAGTCATGTCCAACTCTGTGCGACCCTATAGATGGCAGCCCACCAGGCTCCTCCATCCCTGGGATTCTCCAAGCAAGAACGCTGGAGTGGGTTGCCATTTCCTTCTCCAATGCATGAAAGTAAAAAGTGAAAGTGAAGTTGCTCAGCTCTGTCCGACTCTTAGTGATCCCATGGACTGCAGCCTAACAGGCTCCTCTGTCCATGGGATTTTCCAGGCAAGAGTACTGGAGTGGGGTGCCATTGCCTTCTCCTAGTAAGATCCTAGGTAATTCTTTCCACTAAAGTTTGAGAGGTCCTGCTCCTCTTGATTTGCTATTCACAGCTTTTTCCTTCACAGACTACATATTCCTACATTGCTGGGGTCCAGCCCCGGTGGATCCAGGGAATTCAAAGTGAGGACGGTGTTGGCGAGGAAAGACTTATTTGTTTATTAATATAAGATTAGATTAAGAAACAATAGTATAGTAGGAAAATTAAGTAGAGAAAGAAGGCTGAATAACTTGGCTTACGGGGAAGGCCAATAAAGTTCCAGACAAGGAGCTTGCACCATCTATGTTGGGCCACTGGCGCCCACTTGAATAATGGGGGGTGCCCCGCCTTGGGCTCCCCCTCGCGTGGATCTTAAAAGTCAAGACAAGTAAGTATACATGGTGAGCTGCCCCGCTCCAGATGGGAATTCAGCCTGAAGTTAGAGTAAAGAGGAGACACGGGGGAAACCAGTCCAGCAACTTCCCTGTCCTCTCTTGTTCAGAAGGCCTTTTATACTTTTGATAAAACATGGAGATCAATGGGTAACACAAAGTTATACAGCATTAGCAGCCTAGACTCTTATCAAAACCAGGCTTTTCTCTCTGCATACCTAATTGTATACACAAGTCTTAGGTAATTTACATCATCTTCCGGCCAAAAGGGCCAATTAACATTTTACAGCCTTTTTTCTGATAAGGGTTTGTCAACCAGAAGACTTTTTTGTGTTGATCTTCCCAAAGTCTGATGCCATTCTCAGAAAGCACTCAATAAAGTTACATTCTTACATAGCAAGGACACAAGAGGAGTGCAGTGATATATAACAAAGAGAAAAGTAATTAACTCAAAAGTCTAATGCTGCTAATATCAAAACTATTATATATGTTTTTCCATATCCTGTTTACATTGATTAACATCCTCCCAGGTGCCTAAAAGATAAAGAATATGGAGGCCTGGCAGCAGTCATTGAGTCAACAGTGAAAACCCTCTACCAATATGATTTTTAACTCTTTAGAAAAGGCTCTGTATCTTTAAGATGCTTTAAGCTTTGTGCCTCTCATGGTTGGGGGGCTGTGAGCAATTCACAAGCTGTAAGAGTTCCAGGGGGAACCTGTTAGGAGAGCTAGAGAGCTATCAGAGGGGTTTTAACTGAAACATCCCTTTCAAATGCAGAAGACTAAAGCCCTGATTTGACTTTTTCCAGAGAATATTACAAGAGTGGAAAAGCAGGCAGATTCTTATTTTTTTGGGGGGGGGTGGATGCTCAGGAAATTCCAGGGGGAAAACCTGAGGTCTGATTAGCCTTGCCATCAGAGCTCTGCCTCATGACCTTGTCGCGGGTGGAATTCCTCATGCTGGCTCCCGGCACTACATAGACAAAAGTGCAGTTCTTGGCAGCCCACATGCTCCAGACTTCTTGCAGGCCTCTGGACAGGACTGCTCTGGCAGCAAACTCACCTGCCCATTTAACCTAAATTCAAACTCTCTGACCTCTGATACTCAGGCATCAGAAGACACTAGGGCCCACATTTCCCTAATTTTCATTTGAATAGGCAAACAGACCCAGATTTATCTTTTTTTATAACAATAAAGGGGATTAACTTGAGAAGTTTCAATTCAGTTCAGTAGCTCAGTTGTATTTGATTCTTTGCAAACCCATGGACTACACTACGCCAGGCCTCCCTGTCCATCACCAACTCACAGAGTTTACTCAAACTCATGTCCATTGAGTCAGTGATGTCATCCAACCATCTCATCCTCTGTTGTCCACTTCTCCTTGTGCCTTCAGTCTTTCCCAGCATCACAGTCTTTCCAAATGAGTCAGATCTTCACATCACCTGGCCAAAGTATTGGAGTTTCAGCTTCAACATCAGTCCTTCCAATGAACACTTAGGACTGATCTCCTTTAGGATGGACTGGTTGGACCTCCTTGCAGTGTAAGGGACTCTCAAGAGTCTTCTCCACCACCACAGTCCAAAAGCATCAATTCTTCGATGCTCAGCTTTCATCATAGTCCAACTCTCACATCCATACATGACTACTGGAAAATCCATAGCCTTGACAGACAGACCTTTGCTGGCTAAGTAATGTCTCTACTCTGTAATATGCTGTCTAGGTTGGTCATAACTTTCTTTCCAAGGAGTAAGCGTCTTTTAATTTCATGGCTACAGTCGCCATCTATAGTGATTTTGGAGCCCCCCAAAATAAAGTCTGACACTGTTTCCACTGTTTCCCTATCTATTTCCCATGGAGTGATGGGACTGGATGCCATGATCTTCATTTTCTGAATGTTGAGCTTTAAGCCAACTTTTTCACTCTCCTCTTTTACTTTCATCAAGAGGCTTTTTAGTTCCTTTTCACTTTCTGCCATAAAGGTGGTGTCATCTGCATATCTGAGGTTATTGATATTTCTCCCAGCAATCTTGATTCCAGCTTGTGTTTCTCCCAGCCCAGTGTTTCTCATGATGTACTCTGCATATAAGTTAAATAAGCAGGGTGACAATATACAGCCTTGCCATACTCCTTTTCCTATTTGGAACCAGTCTGTTGTTCCATGTCCAGTTCTAACTGTTGCTTCCTGACCTGCATACAGATTTCTCAAGAGGCAGGTCAGGTGGTCTGGTATTCCAATCTCTTTCAGAATTTTCCACAGTTTATTGTGATCCACACAGTCAAAGTCTTTGACATAGTCAATAAAGCAGAAAAAGAAGTTTTTTTCTGGAACTCTCTTGCTTTTCCATGATCCAGCGGATGTTGGCAATTTGATCTCTGGTTCCTCTGACTTCTCTAAAACCAGATTGAACATCTGGAAGTTCATGGTTCACGAATTGCTGAAGCCTGGCTTGGAGAATTTTGAGCATTACTTTACTAGCATATGAGATGAGTGCAATTGTGCAGTAGTTTGAGCATTCTTTGCATTGCCTCTCTTTGGGATTGGAATGAAAACTGACCTTTTCCAGTCCTGTGGCCACTGCTGAATTTTCCAAATTTGCTGGCATATTGGGTGCAGCACTTTCACAGTATCATCTTTTAGGATTTGAAATAGCTCAACTGGAATTCCATCACCTCCACTATTTTTGTTCATAGTGATGCTTCCTAAGGCCCACTTGACTTCACATTCCAGGATGTCTGGCTTTAGGTGAGTGATCACCTCATCGTGATTATCTGGGTCATGAAGATCTTTTTTGTAAAGTTCTTCTATGTATTCTTGACACCTCTTCTTAATATCTTCTGCTTCTGTTAGGTCCATATCATCTCTGTCCTTTATTGAGACCTTTGCATGAAATGTTCCCTTGGTATCTTTAATTTTCTTGAAGTGATCTCTAGTCTTTCCCCTTTTATTGTTTTTCTCTATTTCTTTGCACTGATCACTGAGGAAGGCTTTTTTATCTCTCCTTGCTATTCTTTGGAACTCTGCATTCAAATGGATATATCTTTCCTTTTCTCCTTTGCTTTGCACTTCTCTTCTCGCAGTTATTTGTAAGGTCTCCCCAGACAGCCATTTTGCTTTTTTTGCATTTCTTTTTCTTGGAGATGGTCTTGATCCCTGTCTCCTGTACAATGTCACAAACCTCCGTCCATATTTCACTAGGCACTCTGTCTATCAATCTAGTCTCCCTTAAATCTATTTGTCACTTCCATTGTATAATCATAAGGGATTTGATTTGGGTCGTACCTGAATGGTCTAGCGGTTTTCCCCACTTTCTTCAATTTAAGTCTGAATTTTGCAATAAGGAGTTCATGATCCGAGCCACAGTCTGCTCCCAGTCTTGTTTTTGCTGACTATATAGAGTTTCTCCATCTTTGGCTGCAAAGAATATAATCAATCTGATTTTGGTGTTGACCATCTGATGATGTCCATGTGTAGAGTCTTCTCTTGTGTTGTTGGAAGAGGGTGTTTGTTGTGGCCAGTGCGTTCTCTTGGCAAAACTCTATTAGCCTTTGCCCTGCTTTATTCTGTACTCCAAGGCCAAGGTTGCCTGTTACTGCAGGTATCTCTTGACTTCCTACTTTTGCATTCCAGTCCCTTGTAATGAAAAGGACATCTTTTTTGGGTGTTAGTTCTAAAAGGTCTTATAGGTCTTATAGGTTCAACTTCAGCTTCTTCAGTGTTACTTGTTGGGGCATAGACTTGGATTACCGTGATATTGAATGGTTTGCCTTGGAAACAAACAGAGATCATTCTGTTGTTTTTGAGAATGTATCCAAGTACTGCATCTCGAACTCTTTGTTGACTATGAGGTCTACTCCATTTCTTCTAAGGGGGTCCTGCCAACAGTAGTAGATATAATGGTCATCTGAGTTAAATTCACCTATTCCAGTCCATTCTGTCTCGCTGATTCCTAGAATATTGACGTTCACTCTTGCCATCTCCTGTTTGACTACTTCCAATTTGCCTTAATTCATGGACCTAACATGGACTTAAAGAGGCTTGATTCAAGCCTCTTTATCTCCTTACAATTCAGACCTTGGGAGCATGGGGTATATAAGTATATCTATGGATTATGTTTATAATCTCAAACTATCAGTCTTTCATCTGCAGAGAGTCAAATAGAATGTATGAAGTTGTCTCTGGGAGAATAAAATCTTGTTCATGTAGGAAATAAAATGATGTTTTCTTTCCTAGAAAACTGAAAAAAAGGTTATATATCATAAAACTAGAAGTGGGAAACATAATAATGTAATGTTTCATTAGAAGAGAAGAATGCAGAAATGATCCATGCTGGATAATAGTTCCTATATAAATGACAGATTGAAAGTTAGAAAAGTTGTATTAGAAATCTAGATAATTGTCCTTGGATCTGAGTGATCCTTATATTTCTTTCTGGACAGAGGAGCCTGGTGGGCTATAGTCCATGGGGTTGTAAAGAAAGGATACAACCGAACGACTAATACTTTCACACTTTCACGCATATAATATGGCTTTAAAATGGCCACTGAGGTGACTATCTTTGTCGTTTGTCATTCCTCCCAATTCTAGAATGTCTTGTATTACTGGAAAAATCAGATCACCAATGGTGCAAAATTTGATAGTACTGGGGGTGAGGGAAGAGAGACTTTGAAGGAAAGTAACTAACCCTGCTCTACCAAATAATGTGACTATTATGTCATGAAACCAATAACTCTACTGTGGCAGAGGATGAGTAAGCAACCAGATGTGGGGCCTCAGTCTGTGTAGAAGAATGGCCAGAATAAGCAGTTTACTGTTAAATCTTAAAATTTTGTGTTTTGATGTATAAAGCCCTCAACTTTGTAAAAGCTTTAGTAAAGACATTGAATGAAGGAGTGAATGAATGAGGGATGGATGAATGAGGGAGTGCAGGTGTGCGTATTCTGAAAATCAGTTCAAAGGAACTAACTTCCATATTAGGGTCAAGATAATGAGGAAAACATTTGGGGCACTTGGGAGCTGAACTACGCTGAGTCCAGGCATAGAGCTTCTTATACCTGCTGGAGCCTGAGGAACCTAAGACTAAAAGGTTCCCAGTATTTGGTGCAATTTTACGAGGGATAACAGACTTGTCTTTGGAGTCAGCTGCTGTTTGCTGTTTAGTCTCTAAGTCGTGTGATCCCATGAACTGCAGCCCACAGGCTCCTCTGTCCATGGCATTTTCCCACCAATTATTAAAATAATTATTTTTAAAGATAAAATGTTTTAATATGTTTTATAATTTACATTATGTTGCTTGTTATGTGGGCTTCCCTCATGGTTCAGACGGTAAAGAATCTGCCTGCAATGCAGGAGACCTGGTTTTGATCCCTGGGTTGGGAAGATCCTCTGGAGAAGGGAACAGCTGCCTACTCCAGTATTCTTATCTGGAGAGTTCCATGGACAGAGGAGCATGGCAGGCTATAGTCCATGGGGTCACAAAGAGTTGGAGATGACTGAACGACTAACACATTCACTTTCACTTTTTGCTTGTTGTATACTTTAAAATACTCAACACAAACCTAGTATAATATAAAAATGTATGTGGTTTAATTTACTACCCAAGGGGCAGTTGGTATAAACAGGAATCCACACTTCAGGGGTGGTTGTCTAACATTAGATAACAAAGGCCGCACTTCAGAGGTAACAATTGAAGGCATGTTTTTTAAATCCTCATTGCTTATTGCCACAGGTAGTTTTGTTAACCAGCATAATGAATATTTGAAATAAGTTCTTATTAGAGAAACTGGCAACTTCTAATCAGCATAATGAATATTAGAAATGGGCTTTCATTGGTGAAATGAATGGTATTTAAGATATGTAGACTGGCTAAGAGTCTGAGGAGCACTTGAAAGGACAAAGTTAGGATGTCTTCAATTTTTCTGAGCAGGTTTCATGAACTACTTAGCATCAGGGTATTTGTTTACAAAGTCCTGGGCCACTTTGCTGAAGTACATTTTAAAAATGCTTATTTGTGTTTATCGCAGTGTGTTGCCTGAGATTCGGTTTGAGAAAGAGGAGGAACTGTCCTTCTCCTACCTTTAGCATTTTAACAGCTGTCATTTTTCAAAAGCAAATAATGAAGAGTTATACATGATCAACTTGCTAGAGCCAGTTTTTGAGAATTTGTTAAGACTTTCTTTATATACATGTTGCATTTGTTTAAGTGTATTTTCACCAGTCTGTTATTATCTATGGGGAATAAAGAATGTTCAGGCTCGGAGCTGGCGGCCATGAGTGACATCCACTTCTGGCCAATTCCCTGGGTGACAATAGCTATCATTTCCCAATTTGGTTTCCTGATGCACTTCTGCCTACTTAGGCCTATCCCATTAGTCTCCATCTGTGGGGATATGAAGATTAACCTTGCTCAGTGTTACAATGGAGATTTGAATTGGAGATCAATTTTCTTTAGGGAAGAGACCATCAATCAATGTCAACCTTTTATTTATTCAACACCCACTGTATGCACAGTATTGTTCTAAGTCCTTGGAGATTTATCAAGATTGCATCTGTTTTATAGACCATGATCTCCAGAACTCATGATCTACAGGGGCATGGAAGATAAAAGGGTACATTTAATTTCATTATCTGAAAGTAATCTTCAGTGACAGCTGTCTATGGATTCACTGCTGAGGGTTCTAATTTGTGATAGACTCATGTCTTTTAATATTCTCTTTTTTCATTTAATTCCTCTATTCCTCCGAACTTTATTTTCTCTCTCCATCCACCTCTTCTTGTCTTCATTTTTCCTGTTTTCATACCCCCTTTCATCCCCTTACTTCTTTCTCTTCCACTCTCCCCTTTCATTCCTCCCTTTTCTGCACTCTCCTTTCCTTTCTTCCTTCTTTCCTTTGACTGAATGGTTTATTTGAGCATCTCCTCCAAGATAGTAAAGCTTTTAATCCACTGCTTTTTTCTCCTGTCTTCACATCAGAAGGTTTAAATGGCTTTATTTAAAGACAAGTGTTCTCTCTCAGAATAAGCCCATGGGACACTGGGTTTGAGCATTTCTGCTGCAGGCCATCTGAGGGCAGCTAGTCTTCTGCCTTCACTGAACCTTGGTATTTTTCCTAATAGCCCAGATGAACCTGCCCTCTCCTGTTCTTTAAAGCTCCTTGCCCTCATTTTGCTATTTGAGGATCTAGGCATGTAGGGCTTTGAATCTTGATCCAGCTACATTCTGCCTCTGGCACTGGGTGAAGTGTCTAAATTTTCTCAACCCCCATTTCTTCACCCACAGAGTATGAGGCACAATGTTTATAAAACAATATAGAGATAATTCTCTCCCACTTTGGTTACTGTCATCACTCTTGCTTTATTTCCACACTTAATTCTTGGTTTCTGAATATACTGGATCCTGAACCCTCTACTCCATTGCACTGAGATGGCCTGCCTGTGTCCATTCACCAGATCTCAGACCCAGATGTGTCTCCTAATGATAGCATGCCTGTCTTCATCAGAATATCAGGTCCTCCCTGACCCCCCAGAAGCCTGAAGTGATCACCGAGACTCCTGGTTCTCTCCTTAGGCTATACCTGCTTCCTGGGAACCATGTATGTCAACAGAGTTCATTTTCTTGGGAAGGTCACTAATTCTTCCTTTCTTTTTCTCAATAGTTATACATTTATTTAATCCCCTTCCCAGGATATATTTAAGCTCCAGTTGTTACCTACCTACATGAGACGATTTAGAAATCCTAGTCATCCAAGTGCTTAGGAATTTAGGATCTGGGGTTGGAAAGACTGGTTTCAAATCTTAGCTTTGCTATTTAGTAGCTGTGTGAATTTTGGAAAGTATTTTAACAGTTTTAGGCCTTAGTTCCAACCCTACATATTTATCTAAAGACTGCTGTTTCATGTAGGGGTTCTAAAAAGCATAGTCAGGGGCAGCGGAGATATATTTTCAAATCTTGAACCTAATATTTATGGAACGAACACGTTTTTTTAAAAAAATCTCTTTCTGCTTCTGTTTTTAATATATAAAATAGGATAATGGTGCATGGTAAAGCATTGTGTCTGCCAGCCACTGAGTAAGGGGCATTCCTGTTATAGATCAAGGGGAACTGGGGAGAGGAGCACATATCTGTTCAAGGTTGTATTGCAGAGGCCAGGCTGAGTGTTCTCAACTTGGTATTACTTTTTTGAAAAAAGGGAGAAAGATATTCCTGGACTGATACTACTGTTCCTCGTCACTTGGGGCTCAAAAGAACTAGCAGAATTGCAACTTTTCAATCTCTTTCAAGATGATGCCCATTAGTGAATTGTGAGGAAGGTAAGAAACTGAGGAGCGAAGTGCTCAAGTTTCAGTGTCCTGTTCCTTGAAGTTTCCTGCAACACTAGTATCAGTGTATCGCTCTGAAGAAACTGTGCACTAAACAAACTAAGGACGAGTCTACAGAGTAGGATACAGTTTTGGCCAAAAGACTGAAGGAGGCCAAAGGAAAATGCCAGGAACAGATTGCCAAGAGATAGAGGCTATACCTGTTGAGACCGTCTACCTCTGAATCCAGTAAAAACAAGATTTTCTAAGAGTAACAAATTAATAAGATCAAACATTACAAAAGATTAAATGAGATACAGATCTATGAATATATTTAACTACAAAAAGATTTTGAAAATATTATTTCTAGGTCCTAGAAGGATACCTTCACATAAGGTTCATAGTATGGTTCAAATGGGTCAAAGAAAGAAAGAAAGATGGATTCTTTTTTCAGCCTGCTTTCCATGGTATTTGTGGCTGTCCTGAGTCTCTTTCACTTTTCTCTGTTCTCATGCCTTCTCTCATGTATCACTCCTGGGACCCTCTTCTTTCTCTCTGTTCTGGGACAGCTGCCCAGCCCAAACCAACAAACAATAATAACCAAATCACTTGTCTCTAAATCTCAATTCTTGCCACAGAGTGCATGCTCCATTCTGTCATTTCACTTCCAACATCTGATGTCTCTTTTCTGAGGGTCTTCTCTGTGAGGGACACACTGTGATGAAGGGTGGGGTTGCAGAGGATGCCTGAAGGCCCACTCATTGCTGCAGCTTGTCCAAAAGACAAACTGCTTTCAATGGTAGGGCAGTTAGTTGAATATGATTCTTTTGACCAGACTGCTGTGTTGAGGAAGTCATATGGGAAGGGAAGAGCTCTGAAAAGACCTCTTCCTGTGTTTCTATTCAGGGTGAGTGCCTAACCAGTCCCAGAAAAAGGTATTGGGTTGGCCAAAAAGTTCATTATGGTTTTTCCGTAAGATGGTATGGAAAACTCTGAATGAAAATTTTGGCCAACCCAATAACTTAAGTACCACATCATTTTCAAACCTTAAGACAACATCCCTACATGGAAACCTGAAACATTTGTGATGCCGAAGGAAATCCCTTCTGATTAATGAATGCAGAGTGTGAGGAACAGACTCTTATGTGCAAAGCAAAATTTGTAGTTAGTTATGCAACAAAATGAATAAAATACCTAAGAATAAACCTGCCTAATGAGGTAAAATAACTGTTCATGGAAAACTATAAGACACTGATGAAAGAAATAAAAAACAACACAAACTGATGGAGAGATCTACCTTCTTTTGGATTGGAAGAATCAATATTGTAAAAATGACTATACTACCCAAAGCAATCTACAGATTCAATGCAATTGCTATCAAATTGCCAATGGCATTTTTCACAGAACTAGAAAAAAAAAATGTTTACAGTTTGTATGGAAACAGAAAACCCAGATAGTCAAAGCAATTTTGAGAAAGAAAAATGGAGCTGGAGTAATCAGGCTCTCTGACTTCAGACTATACTATAAAGCTATAATAATCAAGACAGCATGAAACTGACACAAAAACAGAAATATAGATCAATGGAACAGGGTCGAAAGCCCAGAGATAAACCCATGCACCTATGGTCACCTAATCTTTGACAAAGGAGGCAAGAATATACAAGAGAAAGACAGCCTCTTCAATAAGTGGTGCTGGGAAAATTGGATAGTGAAATATATATATTAAAAAAATGAAATTAGAACACTTCCAAACACTATACACAAAAATAAACTCAAAATGGATAAAATACAAAATGTAAGGCCAAGACACTGTAAAACTGTTAGAGAAAAACATAGGCAGAACATTCTTTGACATAAATCCCAGCAAGATCCTCTTTGATGCACTTCCTGGAGTAATGAAAATAAAAACAAAAATAAACAAATGGGACCTAATTAAACTTAAAAGCTTTTTCCACAGCAAAAGAAACCATGAATAAGAGGAAAAGACAACTCTCAGAATGGGAGAAAATATTTGCAAATGAAGCAACTGACAAAGGAGTTATCTCCAAAACTCCAACTCATGCAGCTCAATTAAAAAAAAAAAAAAGATCAAAAAATGGGTGGAAGTCCTAAATAGACATTTCTCCAAAGAAGACAAACAGAGGGCCTACAAATACATGAAATGATACTCAACAATACTAACTGTTAGATAAATGCAAATCAAAACTACAATGAGATATCACCTCACATGGGTCAGAATGACCACCATCAAAAAATCTACAGACAATAAATGTTGGAGAGGGTGTGAAGAAAAGGGAGCCCTCTTGCACTGTTGGTAGGAATTTAAGTTGATAGAATCACTGTGGAGAACAGTACGGAGATTCCTTAAAAAACTGAAAATAGAACCACCATATGATCCATCCATCCCACTCATAGGCATATGCCTTGAAAAAACTATTCAAAATAGACGTATTACATAATTCAAAAAGACATATTACCCCAATGTTCACTGCAGCACCATTTACAATAGCCAGCACATGGAAGCAATCTAGGTATCCATTGACAGATAAATGGATAAAGAAGTTGTGGTACGTGTATACAATGGAATATTACTCAGCCATAAAAAGGATGAAATTGAGTTATTTGTAGTGATGTGGCTGGGCCTAGAGTCTGTAATACAGAATGAAGAAAGAAAAATAAATATATATTAATGCACATATATGGAGTCTGGAAAAATGGTACAGAGGAACCTATTTGCAGAGCAGGAATGGAGACACAGAAGTAGAGAATGGACATGTGAATACAGTAGGGGGGGAGGAGAGTGTGCAACAAACTGGGAGAGGAGGATTGACATATATACACTACTATGTGTAAAATAGTGGGAAGCTGCTGAATAGCACAGGGAGCTCAGTCCACGCTCTGTGATGAGCTAGAGGGATGGGATAGAAGCTCAAGTGTGAGGGGATAGATGTATACATATAGCTGACCCATGTTGTACAGCAGAAACCAACACAACATTATAAAGCAATAATATTCCAATAAAAAATAAAGGTAATCTATATCCTATAAACAATCTGAAAAACCCAAACAAACAAAAAACAAAATTGTCCCCAAACTTAAACACAGACAAACAGAGGCTATATGAACAGCATTATTGAGAATGAGTTTGTATTGGGAGTTATACACTCTAAATTTAGAACCTCAGAATGTTATAACTGGATACTCCAGAGTGGGGGTGGGAAGGGCGTCCAAAATTCAAATACCAATAGGAGAGGAGCACATTTTCTTAACAAGAGAAATTGCCTGGTGGCAACTGTGGCGTTAGGAAAGTGCTGACATCATTAGGGGCAGATGCAATTTTGCTTCTGCTGATTGTTGCTTTGATGTTCATTGTTGTTAGATTCTCTAATTTGTTAGGAAAATCTGGATCTTAACATAAAATCCTTTTAAATACGTACAGCTAATTAAAAAACAAACAAGTAGATGCTGTGTTGTAATTGCCAATCTAGTTAATGGACTTCTATATATTTTTTAAACTGAGGCTCAGCAGTGAGAAGTGACTGCTTTACAGAAAGTTGTCAGAGACAAGTATTCTAGATAAGATTGATGGCAAGATACCCTAGTCCGAAATTCATTTATTAAGACCAATTCCATGGTCACTTGAATGCTAAAAGTACACTGATGGAACCTAGTGTGGTAGGTCAAAAAATTAATCTAATTCTTCAAATAGAACTTGAAATAGAACTGTACATTCATGCCGTTACCATGTCTTTGCAGTAGGTCAGTATATATGCCAATCCTTGACTCTGAGCTTGACTTCGTGGACTGCTTTGACAAATGGGCTATGACTCAAGTGGAGCCTTAAAATGTGTTTTCATATGTCTTTCTTCTGTGTTCATACATTTCTTAATATTTCTTAGTGTGCCCAAACACCCCCTTGGATAAGGTCACTCTAACAGACTCATTTGTAACTTAATCACCTTTGTAAAGGCCCTATCTCTTAATAGTCACATTTTGAGGCACTGTGGGGTCGGGGGTAAAGCCCTCAACACATGAATTCTGGGGAACACAGTTTAACACAGAGGTTACCATTATCTAGAGTGACCTTTTCTTGTTCAAAACCAGACATATTGAGAGCGCTAAAATGTCAAACCACAGCAGATTCTGGGACAACTGGCGGAAACTAATTACTGGATATATGGTCATGCCATCCTGGTGGTGCTGGTGGTGGTGGGAGGGGAGAGAGTATTAGGCTTTCCTCACTCTGGATCAGGGTCTGCTCCAACAACTCTGACTGCTGTTACAAATGCTTGTTTCAGCTCTCAGGCTGAACTAAAACAGACCTTGACAAATATGAAAAGAAATTTAATTAACCTCTTTGAACATTATCCCTCAGAACTGGTCTTGTCTGCTTTCTCACTTCTGCCTGTTGATCCCCTATCACCTGTGCTTAAAAATCTGTGATGCACATACACCTGTTCCTCATGCAGCCTTTGTTTTGATGCTGCACAAACCCCAAAGTAAAATTCAGTAGCTGCCATGGAAGATGATGCCCAGTACGGCCCACTTGCTTACACTATTAGATTTGCAGAAACAGCTGGGACTGTTTCTGCCTTTTCTCAACAGCAGTGGTTCTCAACTTGGGCTGCACTTCAGAATCACATGCAGAGCTTTTAAAGCCCTGATGCTGTCAGCACTCCTGACCAATTCGATCAGAATCACACTGGAGGTAAAACCCAGGGGTCAGTATTTCTTTAAAGCTCTGCTGGTTACTCCACTGTGCAGCCCCATTTGAGAATCAGCTCCTTAGATCCTGACTGTTCAAAGTGTGGTCAGTGGATCAAGAGCCTTACCATCCCATGGAAGCCTGTTAGAAACACAGAATCTCAAGCCCTACCCCAGACCTGTGGAATCCGAATCTGCATTTTAACAATTCCTACATCAGTTAGTGTTTGAGGAGCACTGAGCTATATGATCTGTTCTCACCTTTGGCTGCACACACACTAGTAATGCATGGAAAGCTTTTAAAATGGTGGTGCTCTGGGTCCACAGAAACTTCATTCAGTTACAACCATAGGAGTGAGGACCAGCAATCAGGATTATTTTAGATTTCAGCAGGTGATTCAAATTGAGCTGCTGCTTTAGGCTTTAATATTTATCTGTTTGAAACAAATGTTCCAAATAAATGCAGAAGCCTTAATGGGTCTGTGAGCCACATTATCTCCCAATGCCACAGTGCCAGCCAGGAGTGATGCTTCATCATACGAGTTGTAGAGGAACTGCAGTTTGGACATCTCAGGCCCATTGGGGCTGGCTCATTTGTATTAATAGTATCACTTTGGCTATTGGGACTTGGAGGGCCTAGATATGAATTCAAATAGAGGTCAGAATGAATGCCCAGATATTTTATTAGAAACCTTCAGGGAGAGTTCTGCCAGACAGAGATCCAGAGCTGCTTCTGTCATGCAGTTTGCCTGGGATAGGCTGGACCCAAGTTAAAATGAGGTTAGAATGAGATCATTAAGATGGGTCTAAATCCGATATGACCAATGTCTTTAAAAAAAGGGAAACTTGGGCACAGAGACAGATATGCACAGAGGGAAGACCATGTAAAGAAACACAGGGAGATGGCTAATAAACACAGGAAAATATGCTCAAAATTGTTCATTATTAGAGAAATGCAAGTCAAAATAAGAGAGAAGTCTCACCTCACACCAGTTAGCATGGCCATCATTATTAAAAAAAAATAACAAACTGCAAACAGTAAATGGTGGAGAGGATGTGGAGAAAATGGAACCCTACTGCACTGTTGGTGGGAATATAAACTGGTACAGTCATTATGGAGAATAGTATGGAGATTCCTTCTTTAAAAAAATTTATTTATTTTAATTGGAGGCTAATTACTTTACAATATTGTAGTGGTTGTGCCATACATTGACATGAATCAGCCATGGGTGTACATGTATTCCCCATCCTGAACCCCCCTCCCACGTCCCTTCCCATCCCACCCCTCTGTGTTATCCCAGTGCACCAGCCCTAAGCACCCTGTCTCATGCATCAAACCTGGACTGGAGATCTGTTTCGCATATGATAATATAGATGTTTCAATTCTATTCTCTCAAATCATCCCACCATCACTTCTCCCACAGAGTCCAAAACTGTTCTATATATCTGTGTCTCTTTTGCTGTCTCACATATAGGGTTATCGTTACCATCTTTCTAAATTCCATATATATGCGTTAGTATACTGTATTGGTGTTTTTCTTTCTGGCTTACTTCAACTGTATAATAGGCTCCAGTTTCATCCACTTCATTAGAACTGCTTCAAATGTATTCTTTTTAATGGCTGAGTAATATTCAGAGGAACCAGAGATCAAATTGCCAACATCCACTGGATCATGGAAAAAGCAAGAGCGTTCCAGAAAAACATCTACTTCTGCTTTATTGACTATGCCAAAGCCTTTGACTGTGTGGATCACAAGAAACTGTGGACAATTCTGAAAGAGATGGGAATAACAGACCACCTGATCTGCCTCTTGAGAAATCTGTATGCAGGTTAGGAAGCAGGACATGGAACCGGACATGGAACAACAGACTGGTTTCAAATAGGAAAAGGAGTACATCAAGGCTGTATATTGTCACCCTGCTTATTTAACTTATATGCAGAGTACATCATGAGAAACGCTGGACTGGAAGAAACACAAGCTGGAATCAAGATTGCTGGGAGAAATATCAATAACCTCAGATATGCAGTTGACATCACCCTTATGGCAGAAAGTGAAGAGGAGCTAAAAAGCCTCTTGATGAAAGTGAAAGAGGAGAGTGGAAAAAGTTGGCATAAAGTTCAACATTCAGAAAATGAAGATCATGGCATCTGGTCCCATCACTTCATGGGAAATAGATGGGGAGACAGTGTCAGACTTTATTTTTTTGGGCTCCATATTCACTGCAGGTGGTGATTGCAGCCATGAAATTAAAAGACACTTATTCCTTGGAAGAAAAGTTATGACCAACCTAGATAGCATATTCAAAAGCAGAGACATTACTTTGCTGACTAAGGTCCGTCTAGTCAAGGCTATGGTTTTTCCTGTGGTTAGGTATGGATGTGAGGATTGGACTGTGAAGAAGGCTGAGTGCCGAAGAATTGATGCTTTTGAACTGTGGTGTTGGAGAAGACTCTTGAGAGTCCTTTCGACTGCAAGGAGATCCAACCAGTCCATTCTGAAGGAGATCAGTCCTGGGATTTCTTTGGAAGGAATGATGCTAAAGCTGAAAGTCCAGTACTTTGGCCATCTCATGTGAAGTGTTGACTCATTGGAAAAGACTTTGATGCTGGGAGGCATTTGGGGCAGGAGGAGAAGGGGACGACAGAGGATGAGATGGCTGGATGGTATCACTGACTCGATGGACGTGAGTCTGAGTGAACTCCGGGAGTTGGTGAAGGACAAGGAGGCCTGGCGTCCTGTGATTCATGGGGTCACAAAGAGTCAGATACGACTGAGCGACTGAACTGAACTGAATATTCCATTGTGTATATGAACCACAACTTTCTTATCCATTTGTGTGCTGATGGACATCTAGGTTGCTTCCATGTCCTGGCTATTATAAACTGTGCTGCGATGAACACTGGGGTACAGGTGTCTCTTTCAATTCTGGTTTCCTTGGTGTGTATGCCCAGAAGTGGGATTGCTGAGTCATATGGCAGTTCTATTTCCAGTTTTTAAAGGAATATCCACACTGTTCTCCAAAATGGCCGTACTAGTTTGCATTCCCATCAACAGTGTAAGAGGGTTCTGTTTTCTCTGCACCCTATTTAGCATTTATTGTTTGTAATGTTTTTGATAGCAGCCATTCTGACCAGCATGGGATGGTACCTCATCATGGTTTTGATTTGCATTTCTCTGATAATGAGTAATGTTTAGCATCTTCATGTGTTTGTTAGCCATCTGTGTGTCTTCTATGGAGAAATGTCTGTTTAATTCTTTGGCACATTTTTTGATTGGATCATTTATTTTTCTGGAATTGAGCTGCATGAGTTGCTTGTATATTTTTGAGATTCTCAGTCGCTTCATTTGCTATTATTTTCTCCCATTCTGAAGGCTGTCTTTTCACCTTGCTTATAGTTTCCTTCATTGTGCAAAAGCTTTTAAGTTTAATTAGGTCCCATTTGGTTATTTTTGCTTTTATTTCCATTACTCTAGGAGGTGGGTCATAGAGGATCCTGTTGTGATTTATGTCAGAGAGCGTTTGGCCTATGTTTTCCTGTAGTAGTTTTATAGTTTCTGGTCTTACATTTAGATCTTTAATCCACTTTGAGTTTATTTTTGTGTATGGACAGAGAGGCCTGGCATGCTGTGATTCATGGGGTCACAAAGAGTCAGACACGACTGTGGGACTGAACAGAACTGATGGTGTTAAAAAGTGTTCTAGATTCATTCTTTACAAGTGGTTGACCAGTTTTCCCAGCACCACTTGTTAAAGAGATTGTCTTTTCTCCATTGTATATTTTTGCCTCCTTTGTCAAAGATAAGGTGTCTATAGGTGCTTGGATTTATCTCTGGGCTTTCTGTTTTGTTCCATTGATTTCTATTTCTGTCTTTGTGCCAGTACCATACTGTCTTGATGACTGTAGCTTTGTAGTATAGCCTGAAGTCAGGCAGGTTGATTCCTCCAGTTCCATTCTTCTTTCCTCAGGTTGCTTTGGCTATTCAAGGTGTTTTGTATTTCCATACAAATTGTGAAATGATTTGTTCTAATTCTGTGAAATATACTGTTGATAGCTTGATAGGGATTGCATTGAATTTATAGATTGCTTTGGGTAGTATACTCATTTTCACTATATCGATTCTTCCAATCCATGAACATGGTATATTTCTCCATCTATTTGTATCCTCTTTGATTTCCTTCATCAGTGTTTTATAGTTTTCTATATATAGGTCTTTTGTTTCTTTAGGTAGATATATTCCTAAGTATTTTATTCTTTTCATTGCAATGGTAAATGGAATTGTTTCCTTAATTTCTCTGTTTTCTCATTGTTAGTGTATAGGAATGCAAGGGATTTCTGTGTGTTAATTTTATATCCTGCAACTTTACTATATTCATTGATTAGCTCTAGTAATTTTCTGGTGGAGTCTTTAGGGTTTTCTATGTAGAGGATTATGTCATCTGCAAACAATGAGAGATTTACTTCTTTTCCAATTTGGATTCCTTTTATTTCTTTTTCTGTTCCGATTGCTGTGGCCAAAACTTCCAAAACTATGTTGAATAGCAGTGGTGAAATTGGGCACCCTTGTCTTGTTCCTGACTTATGCTTTCAATTTTTCACCATTGAGGATAATGTTTGCTGTGGGTTTGTCATATATAGCTTTTATTATGTTGAGGTATGTATCTTCTAGTCCTGCTTTCTGGGTTTTTTTTTTTTTATCATAAATGGATGTTAAATTTTGTCAAAGGCTTTCTCTGCATCTGTTGAGATAATCATATGGTTTTTAATCTTTCAAATTGTTAATGTGGTGTATCACATTGATTGATTCGCAGATATTGAAGAATCCTTGCATCCCTGGATAAAGCCCACTTGGTCATGATGTATGATCTTTTTAATATGCTGTTGGATTTTGTTTGCTAGAATTTGGTTAGGGATTTTTACATCTATGTTCATCAGTGATATTGGCCTGTAGTTGTCTTTTCTTGTGGCATCTTTGTCTGGTTTTGGTATTAGGTTGATGGTGTCCTCATAGAATGAGTTTGGAAGTTTACCTTTCTCTGCAATTTTCTGGAAGAGTTTGAGTAGGATAGGTGTTAGCTTTTTTTAAAATTTTTGGTAGAATTCAGTTGTGAAGCCATCTGGACCTGGGCTTTTTTTTTTTTTGCTGGGAGATTTATGATTACAGTTTCAATTTCCATGCTTGTGTTGGATCTGTTAAAATTTTCTATTTCTTCCTGGTTCAGTTTTGGAAAGTTGTACATTTCTAAGAATTTGTCCATTTCTTCCAAGTTTTCCATTTTATTGGCATATAGTAGTCTCTTATGAGCATTTGTATTTCTGTTGTTTGTTATGATTTCTCCATTTTCATTTCTAATTTTGTTGATTTGATTCTTCTCCCTTTGTTTCTTGATGACTCTGGCTAATGGTTTGTCAATTTTATTTATCTTCTCAAAGAACCAGCTTTTGCCTTTGTTGATTTTTGCTATGGTCCCTTTTGTTTCTTTTGCATTTATTTCTGCCCTAATTTTTAAGATTTCGTTCCTTCTGCTAACCCTGGGATTCTTCATTTCTTCCTTTTCTAGTTGCTTTAGGTGTAGAGTTAGGTTATTTGACTTTAATCTTGTTTCTTGAGGTAAGCCTGTATTGCTATAAAACTTCCCCTTAGCACTGCTTTTACAGTGCCCCATAGATTTTGGGTTGTTGTGTTTTTATTTTCAGTTGTTTCCATGCATATTTTGATTTCTTCTGTGATTTGTTGGTTATTCGGCAGCATGTTGTTCAGCCTCCATACTTTGGAATTTTTAGTAGTTTTTCTCCTGTAATTGACATCTAATCTTACTGCATTGTGGTCAGAAAAGATGCTAGGAATGATTTCAATTTTTTTTTTGAATTTACTAAGGCTAGACTTATGGTCCAGGATGTGATCTATTCTGGAGAAGGTTCCATGAGCCCTTGAGAAAAAGCTGAAATTCATTGTTTTGGGGTGAAATGTCCTATAGATATCAATTAGGTCTAACTGGTCCATTGTATCACGTAAAGTTTGTGTTTCCTTGTTAATTTTCTGTTTGGTTGATCTATCCATAGGTGTGAGTGGGGTATTAAAGTCTCCCACTATTATTGTGTTATTGTTAATTTCCCCTTTCATACTTGTTAGCATTTGTCTTACGTATTGCAGTGCTCCTATGTTGGGTGCATATATATTTATAATTGTTATATCTTCTTCTTGGATTGATCCTTTGATCATTATGTAGCATCCTTGTCTCTTTTCACAGCCTTATTTTAAAGTCTATTTTATCTGATATGAGTATTGCTACTCCTGCTTTCTTTTGGTCTCTGTTTGTGTGGAATATCTTTTACCAGCCCTTCACTTTCAGTCTGTATGTGTCCTTTGTTTTGAGATGGGTCTTTTGTAGACAACATATATAGGGTCTTGTTTTTGTATCCATTCAGCCAGTCTTTGTCTTTTGGTTGGGGCATTCATTTACATTTAAGGTAATTATTTATAAATATGATCCCATTGCCATTTACTTTGTTGCTTAGGGTTCGAGTTTATACACTCTTTTTGTGTTTCCTGTCTAGAGAATATCCTTTAGCATTTGTTGGAGAGCTGGTTTGGTGGTGCTGAATTCTCTCAGCTTTTGCTTGTCTGCAAAGCTTTTGATTTCTCCTTCGTATTTGAATGAGATCCTTGCTGGGTACAGTAATCTGGGCTGAAGGTTATTTTCTTTCATCACTTTAAGTATGTCTTGCCATTCCCTCCTGGCCTGAAGAGTTTCTATTGAAAGATGAGCTGTTATCCTTATGGGAATCCCCTTGTGTGTTATTTGTTGTTTTTCCCTTGCTGCTTTTAATATTTGTTCTTTGTGTTTGATCTTTGTTAATTTGATTAATATGTGTCTTGGGGTGTTTTGCCTTGGGTTTATCCTGTTTGGAACTCTCTGGGTTTCTTGGACTTGGGTGACTATTTCCTTCCCCATTTTAGGGAAGTTTTCAACTTTTATTTCGAGTGTTTTTTCATGGTCTTTCTTTTGTCTTCTTCTTCTGGGACTTTTATGATTTGAATGTTGGGGTGTTTAACATTGTCCCAGAGGTCTCTGAGGTTGTCCACATTTCTTTTAATTATTTTTTCTTTTTTCCTCTCTGCTTCATTTATTTCTACCATTTTGTCTTCTACCTTATTTATCCTATCTTCTGCCTCCATTATTCTACTGTTGGTTCCCTTCAGAGTATTTTTGATCTCATTTATTGCATTATTCATTATATATTGACTGTTTTTTATGTCTTCTAGGTCCTTGTTAAACCGTTCTTGCATCTTCTCAATCTTTGTCTCCAGGCTGTTTATCTATAACTCCATTTTGTTTTCAAGATTTTGGATCAATTTTCCTATCATTTTTCTGAATTCTTTTTCAGGTAGACTCCCCATCTCCTACTCTTTGGTTTGGTTTGGTGGGCATTTATCCTGTTCCTTTACCTGCTGAGTATTTCTCTGCTTCTTCATCTTCTTTAGATTGCTGTATTTGGGGTGCCCTTTCCATATTCTGGTAGTTTGTTGTTCTTCTTTATTGTTGAGGTTCCTCACTGTGGGTGGGGTTGAATGGGTGGCTTGTCAAGGTTTCCTTGTTAGGGAAGCTTGTGTTGGTGTTTTGGTGGGTGGATCTGGATTTCTTCTCTCTGGAGTGCAATGAAGTGTCCAGTAGTGAGTTTTGAGATGTCTAAGGGTTTGGTGTGACTTTGGGTAGCCTGTATATTGATGCTGAGGGCTATGTTCCTGCACTGCTGGAGAATTTGTGTGGCATGTCTTGCTCTGGAACTTGTTGGCTCTTGGGTGGTGCTTGGTTTCAGTGTGGGTATGGAGGCTTTTGGATGAACTCTTATTGATTGATGTTCCCTGGAGTCAGGAGTTCTCTGGTGTTCTCAGGTTTTGGACTTAGCCTCCTGCCTCTAGTTTTCAGTCTTATTCTTACAGTAGCCTCAAGACTTCTCCATCTATACAGCACTGATGATAAAACATCTAGGTTAATGATGAAAAGTTTCTCCAAGTGAGGGACACCCAGAAACGTTCACAGAGTTACATAGAGAAGAGAAGAGGGAGGAGGGAGAAAGAGGTGACCAGGAGGAGAAGAGGGGAAATCAAAAGAGGAGAGAGAAAGCTAGCCAGTAATCACTTCCTTATGTGCTCTCCACAGTCTGGACCCCTCAGAGATATTCACAGAGTTACACAGAGAAGAGAAGAGGGAGAAAGAAGACAGAGGTGACCAGGAGTAGAAAAGGGGGAATCAAAAGGAGAGAGACAGATCCAGCCAGTAATCAGTTTCTTAAGTGTTCTCCACAGCCTGGAACACACAAAGAGATTCATAGAGCTGGGTAGAGAAGAGAAGAGGGAGGGAGGAGATAGAGGTGACCTGGTGGAGAAAAAGGAGAGTCAAAAGGGGGAGCGAGCAGCCAAGCCAGTAATCACACTCCCAAGTAAAAATGGGTACTGAAGATTGGGTTCTTAAATGTACAAAATTTGATAACAAATACCAAAAAACAAAGATTAAAAGTCTAGAGTAGAGGTTTAGTTCAGTTCAGTCGCTCAGTCGTGTCCGACTCTTTGCGACCCCATGAATCTCAGCATGCCAGGCCTCCCTGTCCATCACCATCTCCTGGAGTTCACTCAAACTCATGTCCATCGAGTCGGTGATGCCATCCAGCCATCTCATCCTCGGTTGTCCCCTTCTCCTCCTGCCCCCAATACCTCCCAGCATCAGAGTCTTTTCCAATGAGTCAACTCTTCGCATGAGGTGGCCAAAGTACTGGAGTTCCAGCTTTAGCATCATTCCTTCCAAAGAACACCTAGGGCTGATCTCCTTTAGAATAGACTGGTTGGATCTCCTTGCAGTCCAAGGGACTCTCAAGAGTCTTCTCCAACACCACAGTTCAAAAGCATCAATTCTTCGGCGCTCAGCTTTCTTCACAGTCCAACTCACATCCATACATGACCACAGGAAAAACAGCCTTGACTACAGTAGAGGTTAGACTCTCAAAAATACAATATTAAAAAAGCAAAACAAAGTCACAAAAATTATAAAATATATATATGATGTTTGCTTTAAAAATAGGGTCTTTTTGCAAGGTAATAGTAGGTTATAAAAATGAAAATTAAAGGAGTAATAGAGAACTTAAAAATAAAAATTTTAATTTAAAAAATGATAATAGTAAAAATATATCTAGGAATTTCTCTGGAGCTCTTGCGGACAGTGTGGGGTCAGTTCAGTTTCAGATAATTCCTTGATCCGGCTTATACTTCTCAAGATCTATAGACCCCTTCCAATGTAGTCAGTGCTAACTACAGGGTTTTCATCTATTGCACCTGGCACTTCCAAAGCGATTCCCTCTGTTCACTTTAGCTTTTTCTGTTTGCTGGTCTCTTCAGTGTCTAATTCCCGCCCTGACACAAGGAGGCGGTGGTAGACACTTATTTAGGCTCCCTTGTTCAGTCCTGCAGTGGGGAGGGAGGAACACTGCAAACAAATATTACTGGCGTGTGTGGGGAGTGCTCATAGTGTCTTGGCTGCACTGGGTTTGCCCCCGCTCATGGTGTGTGTGCTTTCATGTTCTACACTTCTCAGGCTCTAGGTTGCTCTTCTGGGGAACTGTCTAAGGCGGGCCCTGGATTGTGTGCAGTTCCCAGGTCTAAGCCACTCAGGTTCAGGTTCTCTGGCACTCCACAAAGGTGCAGACTCGGTTGGGCCTGCATTTTGGGCCCTTCCCAGGTCCACGCAGCTCAGGTGACCAGGTGCTTGGCAAGCACAGTCTTCCCCCAGGTTGGGGGTGAGTCTTATGGCCTCCTCCATCCCAGCTGCTCAGTTTTCTGGGTGCACAGCGAGAGCGCTGTCTCAGATGGGCCGTGTATCTCTTCTGGTGAGCTGATCTCTGGCTGCAACCCTCCTGGAGGGTGTCAGCCATCCAGAATCCCAAGAACTCTTGGTTAGCAATGGGGTCTGCTTGCAGTTTGGTAGAGGATCTCTCTCTGGGGCTGAGATTGCCCCTTTCTGGCTCTGGCTGCCCCCTGCCTGCCTGTCTCCAGAGGGGGATGGGCTGGTCCGCAGCCTGCTAGCTCTCCTAAGGTATTCACTCAGTCCTTTGTTCTGTGACCAGGCCTGGCAGTGACTTAGGTTAGGGCTTTTCATGGGATATTTCTCTCTCTCCCCACCCCCCACCTCCACTTCCCCCACCGCCCCCCTACCCCCGCCCCCCCCCACCCCAGCTATCCCACAGTTTTGGTTGCTATCTCACATTAGTTCCTTCAGGTTGCCTTCAGGGCATTTGGTCCCTGTCGGTCCTTACCTTACTAAGCAATGCAGCCTGCACCTTCCTTTTCAGCCCCCGCTTGCTCGTGGTGGCTGCAAGCACTGGCAGTTGCCGTTAGGCATGTAATCTGTGAGTTTTATTTATTTATTTATCCATCCATTCTCCTGGTTATGTTGCCCTCTGAGATTCCAAAACTCCCCACAGACCCGCCAGTGAGAGTGCTTCCTGGTGTTTGGAAACGTCTCTTCTTTTTTTTTTTTTTTACACTTCACAAAGATTTGTATAAGTATTTGGAATTCATTCTAGTATTTCTTTTTTTTTTTATTTCTTTTTTTTAATTTTTTATATATATATTTTTATTTTTTAAATTTTAAAATCTTTAATTCTTACATGCATTCCCAAACATGAAGCCCCCTCCCACCTCCCTCCCCATAACATCTTTCTGGGTCATCCCCATGCACCAGCCCCAAGCATGCTGCATCCTGTGTCAGACATAGACTGGCGATTCAATTCACATGATAGTATACATGTTAGAATGTCATTCTCCCAAATCATCCCACCCTCTCCCTCTCCCTCTGAGTCCAAAAGTCCGTTATACACATCTGTGTCTCTCCCTGTCTTGCATACAGGGTCGTCATTGCCATCTTCCTAAATTCCATATATGTGTGTTAGTATACTGTATTGGTGTTTTTCTTTCTTTTTATTTTTACTTTATTTTACTTTACAATACTGTATTGGTTTTGCCATACATTGACATGAATCCACCACGGGTGTACATGCGTTCCCAAACATGAACCCCCCTCCCACCTCCCTCCCCATAACATCTCTCTGAGTCATCCCCGTGCACCAGCCCCAAGCATGCTGTATCCTGCATCGGACATAGACTGGCGATTCGTTTCTTACATGATAGTATACATGGGAAACTTCTCTTTTAAGACTCCCTTCCTGGGATGGATTTCCATCCCTACCTCTTTTGTCTTTCTTTTTATCTTTTATATTTTGTCCTACCTCTTTTCGGAGACAATGGGCTTCCCTCCTGAGTGCCTGATGTCCTCTGCCAACATTCAGAAGTTGTTTTGTAGAATTTGCTCAGCGTCAAATGTTCTTTCGATGAATTTGTGGGGGAGAAAGTGGTCTCCCTGTCCTATTCCTCCACCATCTTAGAACCTCCTCCTGGAGATTGCTTAACAAACTACCATGTGACCCAACAATCCCACTTCTGGGCATATACTCTGAGAAAACCACAATTCAAAAAGCAATGTGCCCCAGTGTTCATTGAAACACTGTTTACAGAAGCTAAGTCATGGAAGCAACCTAGATGTCCACTGACTGATGAATGGATAAAGAAGCTGTGAGATATATATATATATATACACACAATGGAATAGTCAGTTCAGTTCAGTCACTCCATTCTGTCTGACTCTTTGTGACCCCATGGGCCACAGCAGGCCAGGCCTCCCTGTCCATCACCAACTCCTGGAGATTACCCAAAATCATGTGCATTGATTCGGTGATGACATCCAACCATCTCATCCTCTATTGTACACTTCTCCTCCTGCCTTCAATATTTCCCAACATCAGAGTCTTTTCCAGTGAGTCAGCTCTTCACATCAGGTGGCCAAAGTATTGGGAGTTTCAGCTTCAACATCAGTCCTTCCAGTGAACACTCAGGACTGATCTCCTTTAGGATGGACTGGTTGGATCTCCTTGCAGTCCAAGGGACTCTCAAGAGTCTTCTCCAACACCACAGTTCAAAAGCATCAATTCTTTGGCACTCAGGTTTCTTCACAGTCCAACTCTCACATCCATACATGACTACTTGAAAAACCATAGCCTTGACTAGAAGGACCTTTGTTGGCAAAGCAATGTGTCTGCTCTTTAATATGCTGTCTGAAAGTGAAAGTGAAAGTGAAGTCGCTCAGTTGTGTCCGACTCTTTGCGACCCAATGGACTGTAGCCTACCAGGCTCCTCCCTGCATGGGATTCTCCAGGCAAGAGTACTGGAGTGGGTTGCCATTTCCTTCTCCAAATATGCTGTCTAGGTTGGTCATAACTTTCCTTCCAAGGAGTAAGCATCTTTTAATTTCATGGTTGCAATCACCATTTTGGAGCCCCTCAAAATAAAGTCAGCCATTGTTTCCACTATTTCCCATCTATTTGCCATGAAGTGATGGGACTGGATGCCATGATCTTAGTTTTCTGAATGTTGAGTTTTAAACCAACTTTTTCACTCTCCTCTTTCACTTTCATCAAGAGGCTCTTTAGTTCTTCTTCACTTTCTGCTATAAGGGTGTTATCATCTGCATATCTGAGGTTATTGATATTTCTCCCAGCAATCTTGATTCTAGCTTGTGCTTCCTCCAGCCCAACGTTTCTTGTGATGTACTCTGCATATAAGTTAAATAAGCAGGGTAACAATAAACAGCCTTGACATACTCCTTTCCCAGTTTGGAACCTGTCTGTTGTTCCATGTCCAGTTCTAACTGTTGCTTCCTGGCCTGCATACAGATTTCTAAAGAGGCAGGTCAGGTGGTCTGGTATTCCTATCTCTTGAATAATTTTCCACAGTTTGTTATGATGCACACAGTCGAAGGCTCTGGCACAGTCAATAAAGCAGAAGTAGATGTTTTTCTGGAACTCTCTTGCTTTTTTGATGAACCAAAAGATGTTGGAAATTTGATCTGTAGTTCCTCTGCCTTTTCTAAAACCAGCTTGAACATCTGGAAGTTCATGGTTCATGTATTGCTGAAGCCTGGCTTGGAGAATTTTGAGCATTACTTTACTAGCATGTGAGATGAGCGGAATTGTGCAGTAGTTTGAGCATTCTTTGGCATTGCCTTTCTTTGGGATTGGAATGAAAACTGACCTTTTCCAGTCCTGTGGCCACTGCTGAGTTTTCCAAATTTGCTGGCATATTGAGTGCAGCACTTTCACAGCATCATCTTTTAGGATTTGAAATAGCTCAACTGGAATTCCATCACCTCCACTAACTTTGTTGGTAGTAATGCTTTCTGAGGCCCACTTAACTTCACATTCCAGGATGTCTGGCTCTAGGTGAGTGATCACCTCATCGTGATTATCTGGGTCATGAAGATCTTTTTTGTACAGTTATTCTGTGTGTTCTTGCCACCTCTTCTTAATATCTTCTGCTTCTGTTAGGTCCATACCATTTCTGTCCTTTATTGAGCCCATCTTTGCATGAAATGTTCCCTTGGTATCTCTAATTTTCTTGAAAAGATCTCTAGTCTTTCCCATTCTATTTTTTTCCTGTATTTCTTTGTACTGATCACTGAGGAAGGCTTTCTTATCTCTTCTTGCTATTCTTTGGAACTCTGCATTCAGATGGGTATATCCTTCCTTTATTTTTCGCTTCTCTTGTTTACACAGCTATTTGTAAGGTCTCCTCAGACAGCCATTTCGCTTTTTCACTTTTCTTTTTTCTTGGGGATGGTCTTGATCCCTATGTCCTGTACAATGTGTCATGAACCTCTGTCTATAGTTCATCAGGCACTGTGTCTATCAGATCTAGTCCCTTAAATCTATTTCTCATTTCCAATGGAATATTACTCAGCCATAAAAGAGAACACATTTGAATCAGTTGTATTGAGGTGGATGAACCTAGAGCCTGTTATACAGATTGAAGTAAGTCAGAAAGAGAAAAACAACTATTGTATATGTATATCTATATATATATGTGTGTGTGTGTGTGAAATCTAGAAAAACAGTATGAGGAACTAATTTACAGAGAAGAATTGGAGATGCAAATGTAGAGAACAGACTTGTGGACACAGCATAGGAAAGAGAGCCTAGGGAGAATTGAGAAAGTAGCACCGACATATATACACTTTCATGTGTAAAACAGATTACTAGTGGGAAGGTGCTATATAACATAGGGAGCCCAGCCTGGTGCTCTGTGCCAAACTAGATGGGTGGAATAGGGTGGGGTGGTTCATGAGGGAGGGGAGATTCTACCCTAGAACCATCAGTGAGAGCTTGGCCCTATGGTTGGTTTGATTTCAGATTTCTAGCCTCTGAGACTGTGAAACTATAGATTTCTGTTGTTTTAAGACACTTTGGTTTTGGTACTTTGTTATAGCAGTCATAGGAAAGTAATATAAGTGGCCTAAAATGAATTAAGATGAAATTCTCCAAAATGAACCTAAAGAATGAAAAAAACTGGATAAGGAAATTACAAAATTGAATAGCTCTTTTGAAAGATTCTTTTTACTGATAAATGTAAGTACACAGATGCTTAAAATAAAAAGCTAATGAGCCTTTGCTTAAAGATGTCATATTTTCCAGCATTCAGTGAATGGAACTTAACATAGGGCCATTTGTGAAAATGTGTTTTCCCTTTTGAAATTATTAAAACATACATTGTTGCTCTTTATGTTAGTTTTATGATGCATAATGGAATTCCAAATTAAATATTGTTTAGATGCTTATGCACTAAGAATTCTTTCGCAAGGGGACATGAGACTGGATGGAAGAATATCTTTTCATATCAAGGCAGTGAATCCTTAGTCAATGGTCAAAATGTACTTTACAGTAGGATTTTATTATGATATAAAAATATTTTTATAGGCAAAAGACTGCGAATACAGAAAGACCTCTGTGTTCTATGAATCCTAATAGCAAGCACATTTGGCAAGAAGTCAGACACTGCCTTTTAAAACATGCTCATATCTTTTGTTTTATTCTTTGCTTCTGTGTCAGTATACCTGGCAGTGCTAAATCCAAGGGACCTGGAAACCTTTTCATATTTCCTCTGCTGATAGCCCCAGATGAAAGTACACATGCTAACTTGGCTGAGCTTTTTCATCAGTTCCTGAAGTTTCTACAAAAGCATGTTGCTGACCAGGAAACTGGGTCAGGCAACTGTTCGGCAATAAAGATGATCTTTTGAAGTGTCTCAGCAGCCGCCTACCTTGAACAGGAGTCCCGTGGATCATGCTCTTCACAAATTGTGCCTCAGGCCTCAGATATTATTTCTCCTGCTTTAATAACAATGAAAAAAAGCTCTGCCCCTTTCCCCACCCCCACCTTCCTTTGGGCTTTCCAGTTGATGAACCTGTTCATTTAAACAGAGTTTTAAAAATTGCTTTAAAAAATACAACCACTTCCTGAAGTATATTTGTAAAAGAAAGCTGTCTCTTGAAACTCTGTGAAGCTAGTACATAAGAAATATTACCATGATGCTATAGGACAAGAAATATTACCATCACTGACTTGAGCAGAATTTTCTAAGAGGCAGTCTGATTTTAACTTGAACAGGAGTTGATTGTTCAGACTCAGAGGCATTTTCCAGGCCTTGGGATTTCCCATCTACCCCCAGCAGAGGCATTTTCCCCCTAAATTCCTCAGTAAAGAAAGAAATAAGTTGTGGTTTTCTTTTTATGTAATCTGACAATATTAGCATATTCAGAATGAAATACATAAAAATCATTGGATCAGATACCCTTTAACAGGGACATGAATTATGAATCAATGAAAAAAGCTGTCACCAGCTATGTTACCTTGATATTAATAGCATGACTAGTCAATATTGGAAGTATTTGGGGCATATTTGCCATTAAACCCATCTTGTCTTTCAAGAATGAGATAGAGACAGAGAAGGGAGAGAGGGGTGCAGGGTGTGAGAGTGGGATAGAGATCGAGGGATGATATTATTTATGAGGACCTTTTGACATCCAATGGAATTCAAATAACTCACCTGTTAGGAGTCTCAGGCTTATGCAGGTTGACTCACATCATGCAATCTGAAAAAAGAGATATCATCACTAAATTAACCTTCATTGTCTACAAGGGCCAGAAGCCTACAGTTGCTGCTTCTTTTTGCAGTCTGAGAGCAAATATGATTTTCACATTTTTAAATAGTTGAAAAAATAAAATGAAGAATATTATTTTGTGACATGAAAAATTCATAAAACTCAAATTTCAGTGTCCATAAAGAAAGCTATATTTGAACACAGCCATGATCATTCCTTTATGTATTATGACTCATTTGAAAAGACCCTGATACTGGGAAAGATTGAGGGCAGGAGGAGAAGGGGATGACAGAGAATGAGATGGTTGGATGGCATCACCAACTCAGTGGACATGAGTTTGAGTAAACTCCGGGAGTTGGTGATGGACAGGGAGGCCTGGCATGCTGCGATTCATGGGGTCCAAAGAGTCGGACACGACTGAGTGACTGAACTGAACTGATAGATGTTTTCCTATTGTAATGGCAGAGTTGAGTAACTGTGACAGAGACTATATGGCCTTTAAAGCTTAAAATATTTACTACTTATCCCTTTGCAGAAAAAAGTTCACGAATTCCCTATATATTCAAATACATGCTTTTATAGATGTGTATTGGCAACCCACTTCAGTGTTCTTGCCTGGAGAATCCTAGGGACGACGGAGCCGGTGGGCTGCCGTCTATGGTGTCACACAGAGTTGGACACGACTGAAGCGACTTAGCAGCAGCAGCAGCATGTGCTACATGCATGCTAAGTCGTGTCCAACTCTGTGAGACCCCATGAACTCTAGCCATCCAGGCTCCTTTGTCCATGGGATTCTCCAGGTAAGAATACTGGAGTGGCTTGCCATGTCTTCCTCCACGGGATATTCCCAACCCATGGACTGAACTCACATCTCCTGCATCTCCTATATCAGGAGGTAGCTTCTTTACCACTAGTGCCACCTGGGAAGCCCAATATATATGTATATGTAAATATAAAAATCTACCTATCTAATCTACATAGCTAGTAGTTTTCTTCCGAACCTAACCAAATCTTCCCTGTAGCATGTACTTCTTCTAATCAAAGTAATATAAGCTGTGAACCATAGCAACTATACATCTCTATCCTCATACTCCATTTTCATGGTTAAAAACAAAACTGGTTCAGTGCATAAAGAAATGCTTTATTCTACCGAGTGCACACCTTGATGAAGCTCAACATACTTGATATTTACTCTGACTGACAGGAAAGTATATTCACCCAAGCACTGGGTCATAAAGGTATCTGATATCCCCACAATAGCAACTTCAAAGGTGACATAAAAATGTTAGTAGTTAATATATTAATGCCTCAAATGCCCATCTGGGGTGGCAGAATTCATTTCCTATCATCTGTAGTTAAAAAAAGACTTAAATTGAGGCTTTTAACTGGGGATTATTTAAACTGTGTTTTAAATTTTCAAGAAAGAGCTTAAAGATTATTACTTCCAGTGGGAGAATTTTGATCCAAGAATTGAAGATCCTTTCATTTAATTTTTACAAAATGACTAAGAGGAAGCTGGAAGTGGCCAACTCAGCTCAGTTTGACAAATGTGTCTCAGATGGTGTGATATAATAAAGAATACGTCCAGTCTTTGTCCCTGGTTCCTAGCACAGAGCTTTAAGCACTTGGAATTTTCCTGGTATGAACATCCATTTTTATTCATTAGAAGCCCCTTTCCACCATACCTGAGTTTAAACTACAAAGTGATCATGGTGGGCCCCTAGATCATTTCCAGTGAGGGGCTGACCATGATAGAAATTAGAGAACTGGAGCTTATAGTACTGCCCATCCCCACCCCGCCAAACTCCACGGAGGAAAGAGGGACTGAAGACTGAATTCCAACATGTGACCAGAGATTTAATCACTCATATCCACCTAGTGAAACCTCAATAAAAACTCTGAAAAATGAGGCTCAGGGAGCTTCCAAACTTATGAACAAATCGATCAACGTACTGGGAGGGTGTCACACCTTTGAGTCCACAGAGATGGAAGCTCTGTAGCTCACTTCCCCAGACCTTTCGCCTCTTCCGTTGGACAGTTCTTAAGTTATAACTTTTATAATAAAAAGGTAATTGTATGTGGAGTGCTTTCAGTCAGTTTTGTAAGTCATTCTGGTGAATTATGAATATTAAACGGTATTGTGATAGCCCTCAAATTTGTAGTCAGCTGGGAAGAAATGCAAATAGCCTGGGGACACCAGAGACCTGTGGCTGGCCTCTGAAGTAGGGACGGTCTTACAGGACTGAGCCCTTAACCTGTGGAGTTTGTGCTAATTCTAGGCAGTTAGTGTCAGAATGAAATTGAGTTATATCTACTACACTTCAATAAAAAGAGAATATAATAGAATTGAAAGACATTCAGTTAGTGTCACAAAATGGTTGCTAGAATGCATGGCTACTTGGGCTAGGCAATGTAATACAAGGTGCTGAGGATGGAAAAATGGGTAAGGCAGTTCTTGATCTCAAAGTGCTTACAACATGGTTGTATAACTGTTTAATAAGATGAACATATGATCTTAGCCTGAGAAGGTGAACCTAATTAAGAAGGGAGTGAGAGGAGTGGAACATAAACTTGTTTTTAGTGTTTATGAGTAAACGCACTGTAAACTATGAAAGCTGGGGCTCTCTTCCTGTGTCCATTGTGCAGTTTTATGTGTGTTAATTCTCATTATCTGTTACTGAGTTTGTGTTCTTAGGGTACTGTATGAGGGATTTGTAGTGTGTGGAACTATTTGACTCTGGGAAAAAAAAAGGAGATATTTTTCCCAAAGAGAATGGATGCAGAAGCTTTCACTGGGGTAAATTATTCACTGGGGCTCAGTGAGTGTCTATAAATCATTTGTAAAGCATCCTTCCTAATGAGAAATGGAAACTTTGGGGTGGTTTATAACCTTGAGGGAATTGAGAAGCAAGAGGTATAGCCCTGAACTCTAACTCTTGCCTTGAGAAAGGAAACATCATTAAATCATTTTCTAGTACAGACTGGGTAGGGCTGGAGTGAGAAGGATAGGGAACCAGGAAAAGGGAAGATGTTGGCCAGAGAATAAGATGACCACAGTGACAACAAAGCTGCAAGAAAAGGGTGCCAAGGGGATTGTACCACTATTATTCTAGTTATTTTAAACAGAAAAGAATTTAATACTAGGGCTTGGGTTTTCACAAAACTGTGGTTGGGCTAGAACAATGGGTTCTAGACTGGGCCTTTCGGTACTGATTTTAAGTATAATTTTGTAGAAGTAACACACACAAATAGTAGCTGCTTCTGCAGCATAGATGGACATTAGAGCAGATACTGAACAAATGAACCAATTGACCATAATTTCTGTGGGGTGGTGAAAGGGTACCAGGACATGAGGACTTCTTAATCTTGCCGTCAGATACTTGTACTTGAGAAACTTTGTTAATTTTTATGTTCTCCACAGTTTTTGACAGCTATTGTGAGAGTGTACAGGGAAGGAGATTTCAGTCCATATCTGAGGTAGGATTTACAAAAGGAAGTAGGATTTTTCTGGAGGCCATACAATCTGGTTGGTGGCAGCAGAAACATTCTCACATGGAGTGGGAAAGAGGGTAAAAGAACTGAGGACCAGGTTTATAATGATTTCTTTTTACCTAGGAACTCTAATCCTTAAGTTGCTGTCTTCAGCTTCAGATCAATTTACACTGTTTTAATAGAGGTCACTTCCTCATACTTCCATGTATGGATATGCTCAGTGTCACAAGTCAAACTTCCAACAGGTGAATCCTCCTTTGAGCTCTAGACATGCTTAACACAATAATTAAATAATGGATATATTTAAGCATGAGCATGTTGTTCATTTATCCATCAGTTTTGTGACCTTTAATTTTCACTCTCATCTAACAGACATTTATGAAGCGCCTATTGTGTGCAAAGCTCAAGGAAGAATAGAGACAAAAGATTAGTTTCTGACCTCAAATTGCTCACAGTTTAGTAAGAGAGATGATAATAAATATGCCAAAACACCAGAGTGTTACTAATTGGTAGTTATTAGTTAACATTTATGAAGAACTTACAATGATTTGGGTATTGTGCTAAGATCTTTACTTATATTGTTGCATTTAATCTTGACAGTAATCTTTGAGTATGGTTCAATTAGTATCCTTCTTATAGATGAGGAAACTGAGGTACAGGTAGGTCAATAAATACTTTAAGTGGGCTCAACTATTAAGTAGCTAAAGGATAGTTTAAACCTTGCTGTGTAACTGCAGAATTGAGCTCTTGACCACCTGCTGGGCTACAGTCACTGGTGATAACACTAGCCCCTAGTTTTCATTCAGTCTGGGTAAGACGATTTGGAGAATTGACCCACGATAAGGAGATACAACAGTTAGAACTGGACATGGAACAACAGACTGGTTCCAAATAGGAAAAGGAGTACGTCAAGGCTGCATATTGCCACCCTGTTTATTTAACTTATATGTAGAGGACATCATGAGAAATGCTGGGCTGGAAGAAGCACAAGCTGGAATCATGATTGCCAGGAGAAATATCAATAACCTCAGATATGCAGATGACACCACCCTTGTGGCAGGAAGTGAAGAGGAACTAAAAGCCTCCTGATGAAAGTGAAAGAGGAGAGTGAAAAAGCTGGCTTAAAGCTCAACATTCAGAAAACTAAGGTCATGGCATCTGGCCCCATCACTTCATGGAAAATAGATGGGGGAACAGTAGAAACAAGTGTCAGACTTAATTTTTTTGGGCTCCAAAATAACTGCAGATGGTGACTGCAGCCATGAAATTAAAAGATGCTTACTCCTTGGAAGGAAAGTTATGACCAACCTAGATAGCATATTCAAAAGCAGAGATATTACTTTGCCAAAGCAGAGATATTACTTTGCCAAAAAAAGTCCGTCTAGTCAAGGCTATGGTTTTTCCTACGGTCATGTATGGATGTGAGAGTTGGACTGTGAAGAAAGCTGAACGCCGAAGATTTGATGCTTTTGAGCTGTGGTGTTGGAGAAGACTCTTGAGAGTCCCTTGGACTTCAAGGAGGTCCAACCAATCCATCCTAATGGAGATCAGTCCTGGGTGTTCACTGGAAGGACTGATGCTGAAGCTGAAATTCCAATACTTTGGCCACCTCATGCAAAGAGCTGACTCATTGGAAAAGACTCTGATGCTGGGAGGTATTGGGGGCAGGAGAAGAAGGGGATGACAGAGGATGAGATGGCTGGATGGCATCACCGACTCGATGGATGTGAGTTTGGGTGAATTCCGGAGTTGGTGATGGACAGGGAGGCCTGGCATGCTGTGATTCATGGAGTCACAAAGAGTTGGACATGACTCAGCCACTGAACTGAACTAAGGAGATACAAATTGATATTTCAGGTTGAGTTGAATGGAACTGGCCAGCTAAACAACTGAGGGACCATTTTGGGGGCAGAAGGCAGGCCCAAAAAATGTGAGGGTAAGGCATATTTTAGAATTTGCAAGTAGTTTTACATGATACACAGAGTGGAGCTGTGTACGGGACTGGTGAGAATAATGCTCTGTGAGCCTTGGCAAAGAGTTTTAAAACTAAAATCAGAAGACATGGAAAACTTTTTAGCAAGTGAGAGCTAAGATCCTTCAGAAAAGGTTCTCTGGTAATATCTTACATTCAGGGCATGGATCTGGGAGCAAGAACTCCAAAACAAAAGTAAAATCATTACCTGCTATTTCTTGGAAAGGATTTAATATCATACAGATTGAATGTTAACACATAACATCTTGATTTTTAAATCTCATCAAAGAACTCAATCTCCCTTTGTTTTTTTTTTTAAACAATTTATAGGTACTCTTTATTTTTATATAAATTTTTTATTGGAGTAGACTTGATTTATAGTGGTGTGTTGTTGACTGTTTTCTAGGACTAATTACAAACTATTTAGGGAAAGCTGATCCAGACCCAGGGAAAGTTGAGAAGGATAATATAACAAGCATGCTTCTTCAGTCTCCAATCTCTGTGTGAGTGTGCTCAGTTGCTCAGTTGTATCTGGCTCATTGTGACCCTGTGGTTTGTAGCCTGCCAGGCTCTTCTCTCCATGGAATTTTCCAGGCAAGAATACTGGAGTGTGTTGCCATTTCCTACTCCAGGGGATCTTTCTGACCCAGGGATTTAACCTGCATTTCTTGCATCTCCTGCACTAGCAGACAGATTCTTTACCACTGTGCCACATGTGAGTTTCCTCCAATCTCTACCCACCCCTTAGTGAGATGAGCTGGCTGTTAATTTCTCCTCATGTGTAGAAACTGATGTGCATTGATGAGATCTGGGATGGGCTACATTCCCCTCTTCTCAAAGTCTTCTGTGTCCATATCTACTAGTGGACTAGGTCCTCCCCTCTGAGATCTATAGATTGAGAGATACCCTCCTGCAGGACATATTGATCCCACATGGCTGCTAAGGCAATGTTAGAAGTTAACAGCCCATTCTAGCTCTTTCTGTTCCACTTCTTCAGATGAACCAAGCAGAGCACGAGACTTGGAATTCAAAATATGGAGGAGGAGGTTCTATTAAACAGTGGTGCTGTGCGGGGATTAAGCATGTCACCTCTGGATTCAGCAGAACATGAATTCAAATATTAGCCTAAGCACGTAGCAGCTATGTTAACATGTGTAAAATATTTAACCTCCCTTTAAGACTTGATCTTCTTTGGCAGAAACCAACAAAATACTGTAAAGCAATTATCCTTCAATTAAAAAAAAAAAGACTTGATTTTCTTTGACCATATGGGGTAAAAATAGCATGTCCTTGACAATAATATGGGAGGGTAAAAGAGATAATCCAGGTAAATATCATCACAGTCCCTATCACAAAGTATCTACTCAATAAAACAATTGTTTATTATTATTATTGTTGCTGTGGACAAAGAAGGACTTGGTACAACTGGCCAAATTTCACTTCTCTCACATTCTAACCCAAAAGAATTTTAAGCAGATGAGATAATCTCAGGATCCTGGCATTTTCTTCCCTAGAACAAATGTGGATAGCAGTGAAACTACTTTGGGAGATGTTGCCCCAAGCCATTTCTTGACTAGTTTTATCCAGTCCCACTGTTCATTCAAAGAAAAGTGGGATACAAAATGATCTATAGATTCAGTGCAATCCCTAGTAAAATTATGATGGCTTTTTTTAACAGAATTAGGAAAAACAATTCTAAAATCTGTATGGAACCACAAAAAATCCTGAATATCCAAAGCAATCTTGAAGAAGAACAAAGCTAGAGACAGCACATATCCTCATTTCAAACTATATTACAAGGCTATAATTATCAAACCTGTGTGGTACTAGCATAAAAAAGGCATATCAATCAATTAAACAGAATAGAAAATCCAGAGATAAACCCAAGAATATATGGTCAACTAATTTGTAACAAGAGAGCCAAGAACACACAATAGGGGAAAGGATAATCTCTTAAATGGTGCTGGTAAAACTGGATATGCACATACCAAAGAATGAAATTAGACTGCTACATTATACCAGACAGAAGAATAAACCCAAATGTATTAAAGACTTAAGTGTAAGACCTGAAACTATAAAATTCCTAAAACAAAACATAGGGACATTGGTCTTGGCAGTGATTTTTTTGGATATGACACCCAAAGCATAGGTGACAAAAGCCAACATAGACAAGTGGGACTGCATCAAACTAAAAAGCTTCTGCATAACAGAGGAAACGGATGCAGTGAACAGGTGACCTAGGGAATGGGGGGAAACATTTGCCAAACACACATTCTGTAAGGGGTTAATAGCCAGAATATACAAGGAACTCACATAACTCAATAGCATAAAAACTAAATAATGAGTAAAGGACATGAATAAACATTTTTCTAAAGAAAACATACAATATTCAACAGGTAAATGAAAAGGTGCTTAATTTCACTAATCATCAGAGATATGCAAATCAAAACTACAATGACATATCACCTACTTGTGTTTGTATATCTCTGATCAAAATGATAAGAGATAAAAAATGCTGGTGAAGATATGGAGAAAAAGGAACTCATACAATATGGTGGGAATGTAAACTGGCATAGCCACTAGGAAAACAGTATGGCATTTTCCCAAGATATTAAAAATAGAACTACCTATTATTTAGCAATGTACTTCCGGGAATATCTGAAAAAAAAAAAAAACAAACCCCAAACCCAAATCATTATTTCAACTAACACCAGGAAAAAAAAAAAGAAGTCTTTTTTATTATAGGGAACTGAAATGCAAAGTGGGAAGTCAAACGATAGCTGGAGTAACAGGCAAGTTTGGCCTTGGAGTACAAAATGAAGTGGTACAAAGGTTAACACTTTTGCCAAGAGAACACACTGGTCATAGCAAACACCCCAACAACACAAGAGGTGACTCTACACATGGACATCACCAGATGGTCAATACCGAAATCAGATTGATTATGTTCTTTGTAGCTGAAGATGGAGAAGCTTTGTGCAGTCAGTAAAAACTAGACTGGGAGCTGACTGTGGCTCAGAGCATGAATTCCTTATTGCAAAATTCAGACTTAAACTGAAGAATGCAGGGAAAACCACTAGGCCATTCAGGTTTGACTTAAATCAAAATCCCTTATGATTATACAGTGGAAGTCACAAATAGATTCAAGGGATTAGATCTGATAGAGTGCCTGAAGAACTATGGATGGAGGTTCATAACACTATGCAGGAGGCGGTGATCAAAAGCATTCCCAAGAAAAAAGAAATGCAAAAGGCAAAATGGTTGTCTGAGGAGGGCTTACAAACAGCTGAGAAAAGAAGACGAACGAAAGGAAAAAGAGAAAAGGAAAGTAATACCCAACTGAATGCAGAGTTCCAGAGAATAGCAAGGAGAAATAAGAAAGCCTTTTAAAGTGCACAATGCAATAAATAGAGGAAAACAATAGAATGGGAAAGACTAGAGATCTCTTCAAGAAAATGAGAGATACCAAGGGAACATTTCATGCAAAGATGGGCACAATAAAGGACAGAAATTGTATAAACCTAACAGAAGCAGAAGATATTAAGAATAGGTGGCAAGAATACACAGAACTATACAAAAGAAGATCTTAATGATCCAGATAACCATGATGGTGTGATTACTCACCTAGAGGCAGACATCCTGGAGTGTGAAGCCAAGTGGGTCTTAGGAAGTATCACTGCAAATAAAGCTAGTGAACGTGATGGAATTCCAGCTGAGCTATTTCAAATCCCAGAAGATAATGCTGTTAAAGTGCTGCACTCCATATGCTAGCAAGTCTGGAAAACTCAGCAGTGGCCACAGGACTGGAAAAGGTCAGTTTTCATTCCAATCCCAAAGTAGGGCAATTCCAAAAAATATTCAAACTACTGCACAGTTGCACTCATTTCACATGCTAGCAAGGTGATGCTCAAAATTCTCCAAGCTAGACTTCAACAGTATGTGAACCGAGAACTACCAAATGTTCAAGTTGGATTTAGAAAAGACAAAGGAAGCAAGGATTAAATTGCCAACATACCTGGATCACAGAAAAAGCAAGAGAATTCTAGAAAAACATCTATTTCTGCTTCATTGACTCCACTAAAGCCTTTGGCTATGTGGATCACAACAAACTGGAAAATTCTTAAAGAGATGGGAATACCAGACCACCTTACGTGTCTTCTGTGAAACCTGTATGCAGACAAGGAGTAACAGTTAGAACCAGACATGGAACAATGGACTGGTTCCAAATTGGGAAAAGAGTACATCAAGGCTGTATATTGTCATCCTGCTTATTTAATTTATATGCAGAGTACATCATGTGAAATGCTGGGCTGGATGAAGCATAAGCTGGAATCAAGATTGCCGGGAGAAATATCAATAACCTCAGATATGCAAATGACACCACCCTTCTGGCAGAAAGTGTAGAGGAACTAAAGATCCTCTTGATGAATGTGAAAGAAGAGAGTGAAAAAGCTGGCTTAAAACTCAACATTCAAAAAAAAGAAGGTCATGGCATCCAGTCCCATCACTTCATGGCAAATAGATGGAAAAACAATGGAAAAAGTGAGATTTTATTTTCTTGGGCTCCAAGGATGATGACTGCAGCCATGATATCAAAAGATGCTTGCTCATTTAAGAAAAGCAATGACAAACTTAGACAGTGTATTAAAAAGCAGAGACATTACTTTGCCAACAAAGATCTGTATCGTCAGTGTTATGGTTTTTCATGTACAGATGTGAAAGCTTGACTATAAAACAGCCTGAGTGCTGAAGAATTGATGCCTTTGAACTGTGGTGGTGGAAAAGACTCTTGAGAGTTCCTTGGACGGCAAGAAGATCAAACCAGTCAATCCTAAAGGAAATCAACCCTAAATATTCATTAGAAGCACTGATGCTGAAGCTTCAATAATTTGGGCACCTGATGTGAAGAGCCGACCCATCAGAAAAGACCCTGATGCCAGAAAAGATGAAGTCAGGAGAAGAAGGGAATGACAGAGGATGAGATGGTTGGATGGCATCACTGACACAATGGACATGAGTTTGAGCAAAGTCTGGACGATGATGAACAGGGAAGCCTGGCATGCTGCAGTCCACAATGTCGCAAAGAGTCGGACATGACTGAGCAGCTAAACAACAACAACAACATTATCTCAAAGAGGTATCTGCACTTTCATGTTCATTATAGCATTATTCACAGTAACCAATGTGTAGAAATAACATAAGTTGCAATCATTGGATGAATGGATAAAGAAAATGTGACAGATAAGTCATTTAATTTCAAAAAGAAGGAAATACTGCCATTTGTGACACCATAGATAAATCTGTAGGGCTTAATGCTAAGGAGATTAAGCCAGACAGATAAAAGCAAATGCTGCATTGCTTATATATGAAATCTAAAAGAGAAAAAAAAATCAATTCATAGAAACAGACAGTAGCATGGAGGGTACTAGGGCTGACGAGGTGGGGGAAATGAGGAGAGATTGTTAAAAGGGCATAAACTTTCATTTATAAAATGAATAAGCTCTAAGGATCTAATATATTACAAAGTGACTCTAGTTGATAAGTCTTACTGCATAACCGAAATTTGCTGAGACAGTAACTCAAAACTGCTCTCATCACACCAAAAGAAAGGTAAATATGTGAGGTGATGGATGTATTAACTTGATTATAATCATTTCACAATATATGGGTCTATAAAACCATCCCATTGCACACCTTAAATATATAAATTTTTATTCATCAACTATATGTCAATAAACCTGGAAAGAAAGTAACAGCATTAAATAAAAATCAATTATTACAATGCTTGCAAAAAAAGACAAAACAAAACAACCAACCAAACAAAAATATAAAGAAAATGGGTTAGTGGGGTCTCAGCATATCCTCTGAAAGGGACTTGCTGGTTGCAGCAATTCCTCCCATCCCCTGATAGAAGGTGTAGTCTTAACTTAATATTAAATAATGTCTTCCTCTTCTCTCTACTTTTGCCCCAACATCTTAACCCTCGAATCAAAACACAATCAGCTGCCTATTGGTACACTGAAAATGATGCTTGCTTTTTATTGGTTTATTTTCTTCTAAGGTCTCTGTAAAGACTTTGGCACCTCATCAATGAACCATCCATTTTAACTTGATTAAATCATAGCAGATTGACTATTAAAAGATTAAGCAGTCAAGATTAAACAATATTAGATTTTAAAAATAAATGTCAAATTGCCATGTGCTTATCAGAGTAGAATTATTTTGGCCTCTGTTAATACCGTACACACTAAGTCAAAAACACTAAATATCTAAACCTAAACTTATTGGGAGCAATTTTTACTTCTTTTCTCAAGATGCTGCTGCTGTTAAGTCGCTTCAGTCGTGTCCGACTCTGTGCGACCCCAGAGACGGCCGCCCGCCAGGCTCCCCCGTCCCTGGGATTCTCCAGGCAAGAACACTGGAGTGGGTTGTCGTTTCCTTCTTCAGTGCATGAAAGTGAAAAGTGAAAGTGAAGTCGCTCAGTCGAGTCCGACTCCTAGCGACCCCATGTACTGCAGCCTTCCAGGCTCCTCTGTCCATGGGATTTTCCAGGCAAGAGTACTAGAGTGGGTTGCCATTGCCTTCTCCATTTCTCAAGATGAGATGGTCATAAATATTTCCAGAACTCCATATCACCACTGTCACCAACACAGATGCTAATATCTGCCTTTTCCTTATCTCCAGTATAAGATGGTCAAAAACATAGAACTCACCCACATAGAACACAAGGAGGAAATGTCAAGACAATAACCAACACATCAATAGGCAGTAAGATAAGGTCAAAAGAAAAACTGGGCAGAGGAAGCCAAGGTAAGAAGAGCCTTTGGCAAACTCATTAAATAATTTCAGTTTGCTTCTTGTTTTCTGTACCAAGTATTTTTCAACAAATATGAAGACCAATTTTAGATGTGCTGGGAATTTCGAAGATAAATGTTTACTTTTTGAAAGAGTTTATAAACCACGTTCTGTCTTTGGCACCCTATTAAACTGACCAATCCTCTGCCTCACTTCCTCTAGCTCAAGATGACAACAAGCTAATCCGATAACATACTAACCTAATATGTGACCTTCCTTTCTCTCTTTATTTGCAGTGTGAAAGGAACCTGAATAAATTGTGCTAAAGTCTTACTTCCAAGGAATGCCTCTAATGGGGTGTCAAGCTTATGGACAGATATTTTTGAGCAAGTACTGACTTCTTTGCTTATATGCAGGGCTGATCAAGTTGCAGAGTAGGATGACTGTGACTGGAGAAAGTGGCGAGGTTTAGTTCTTTTTGATCAGTCTGCAAAAGCACAATTTCAGATACCGCACAGATCTACAGATGTTAAGTTCTTCTGGGTATTTTATGACTTCCTGGGAACTCAAATGCTGAATTGTGCTAACTTAGAAAGGCAGAAGGAACTTTTAAGCAGTAGTGTTGAATCACAAGTCAGAATTAGAATGCCAATGGTAAAGATCAGTCAGAAAGTTTCTATTTTATGGGAGCTTTATTACTTCAATCAACAATCGTTCTTTTTATTTTCAAGAAACAGAAAGAAGCAAACAACAAGAAGAAGCAATGGAAAGGGAGTGGATTGCAGATTGCAAAGTAGGTACAAAACACTTGAACATGCAAAATATGAGAGTAGGAAGGGATGCATCATAGATTTTGTGATGCTAATCTAGGTCACGAATTTACAGTATATGATCAGCATGGAATGAAATACTCTCTCTAAAATCCTGCCTTTTGATAGATTGCATTCTGAGATCTCTTAAGGGAAGCCATAGACATCTGCATCGTTATCTCCATAGCAACCTGTGTGGGGACTTCAAAAGGTGTATGTGAGGGAAGTGGGGATAAATCATTTCCTGAAATATTGAAAATAAAATATAGAAAAGGAAAGATTTAGTAGATGACCAAGTCTATAAAGGGACTGGTAAGACTGGGATCTCATAGTGAAATTTTGTATGATGTTACCCAGTTTGGGGTTATTTTATCTGAATGGACCTAGGTATTTACATTTGTAAACAAACTTCCCCAGTGAAATGGGTGCAGGCTTTTGGAGACACATTCTCAGAAGCAGATCTAAGATCTGTGATGACCTTCTTTGTGGTCAACACTGCTTGCTTTCACAATACTAAGCAAGGCAGTAGTGCAGAAGTGTTTCTAAGCCTTCCACACTTTTCTCTTTGTCACAGGTAAAGATAGCTCTGCCTTTCCCAAGTATCTGCTCCTAGGTTGAAATTTGAGATAAGTTCCCTGAAGCTTAGAAATTAAGCCAAATTGGAATTTGACAATTACCTAGAATGTGGCTGTACAAAAATGGATGTGAACATAGATGATGGCTTGAAAATAACAAACTTTTTAATTTAGTCATAGCAAGAAAGACATCAATGTCACTTTTCAATTTGACTCTCACTTTTGATTTAGCTCAAAGTTTCCATGAGTGCTCACATCTTTCTTACCCATTTTAATGACCTGTATACTTTCAGTTCTGAGACCATAGCTGAATGATTCCAACAAAATAAATGAAAGCCCAAGGAGCAATTGTATTTTCTGTTTAATCTTTTGCATCCTCTAAAGCAATAGACTCTAAATCTGAATCCTTTGCTTTTAAATCTCCTGAATGGAAGATCATAATTTTGGAAGGCTAGAAGTTAGAAGTAAAGATTTTGACAGTTTTCATACTATGCTTCAGAGTAAGCTGAGTTAAAAAAAATGTAATTATGTGCAACTCTTAAATTCAGTTTTCTAAGAGCACTCAAAATATTTTTTTTATTTCCATGAGAAATTCTTTTGCCTTGAAGTGAAAAGAGTGGTTTAATGAAATTCAGCTATTAATGAAATAATGGAAAGAAAAATTATTAATAAGACCCCTGGCCCAGTGCATTTGCAAAGGTGTCAATTAGAAAGGGGGCAAAGGTGATGTTTCTGACAAGGTCATTGGCTTTCAAAGTCTGGGGAACAGACATTGAAGCTCAATAATTTTATCCATGCAGAATAAAAATGAGCAAGACTGTATGGTACTTTTGAAGTAAATCTTGTAATAGGAAAAACAACAATTAAGCTATTAAAACAGCAAAGACTGAAAAAAAAAGAAAGTGTAAATAGAGCCTGTTCATTCTGCCTCCTGCTGTTAGAGGTCCTGTATCCATAGTTCTGGAGGGTAATTCAGTGCTGCTAAGATATACTTAAAAATTAACTCCAACCTCTAAACAAATTAGGTGAAGAAGGGTAAAAGTTTTCTTGGATTCGTTTCAAATTCTTGACCTTGGAAATCATTGCCTCACGTTGGGAATTCCTTCTAAGAACAAATGTTTAGATTTCTTCTAATATACTGCCTTCTATTACCAGGATCTTAATGTTTTTGGGTCTTCCCATGTTTCTAAAATTTAACCCAATGATAGAGATTCCTGAAGACAGAGATGCAGAGTAATTTAGGGAATACAGACAGGTGGATGTGGTTTCTCAGGTTAGGCTTCAGTACTCGGTGGGGATTCAAATTCTAGTTAATTGACAAGGAAAGAGAAGATTCAGAAGCACAAAAAAGATCATTCTTCAAATGTCTAAAAGTGTCTAACAGGAAATGAGTGTTGGATTCATTCTGGATTATCTTAATGGGTCATACCAACCCATTAAAGTTATATACAGAGATTTATTTATTTTTTTGCCTCAGTTTAAGAGAAACATTTCTAAAAGTTAGAACATTTTAGAATCAAAGTCTCTTTGGGAGAGAATGTTTAACCATGCAAGATGACTATTGGAAAGTTTTAGCAAAAAGTTATGATACATTGGATGATAAATTGGAAAAATGACCATTTCTGGTCTCTTTAACATTGGGATTATAAGATTACATGATACTATGATTCTAAAAGGCAACAAACAGTATGGCCATAGAGACATTTCTTTATACTTATGTATGATTAAAATGTTATTATCTTCCCCCAGGCTTCTGTGGCTTTTACTAGTTTTTAAAAATAAGAACCCTATTCATTATTTTAATTTTGAACTTACACTATTCTATAGTAAACCATTTCATGGATAATCATTGAGACATCCTCAAATGTTCTATAGCATTGTTATTATTATTGGCACTGGGTTATCATGTAGGATCATTAGACATTCACCTGGAAATGTCATCATGTTGCTGGCCTGGAACACGAATGTATTTATGTGTTCCTATGTGAAAAGTCATATATTAAAAAAAGAAGAGAGCTGAAGTACCTATATTTAATAAATAATAGAAACATTTAATTTTAAAACTAAAAATAAATACAAATCTGCATTTATAAAAAGTCATATATTAGCCTCTTTATCTTCATGATATGTTCTTATAATATGAATTTAATGGGAAAATAGTTATAACTATAGCCAGTTGTGAGCTTGTTTACAAAAAGGAGCTTCTTTAGGGAGTGTGAAAATAAATGAAAATTAAATTAGAAACATAACTCACTTGAGTTAAAAATGATAACCTCCAATCTTTAATAGTCAACAGATATTAATATATACTATGTATAACATGTTGCAGTATATATCATGAAGATTATAAAGAGGTATATGACATGAATGTGGTATCAAGAACCTTGTAATTTAGTGTAGAAAGTGTGAAATTTAGTATCATAAAGCAAAGGATACATAGTGGGAAGTGAGTGACTGATTACTGAGGCTGAGTTACTATAAGATGGATAAGGATTTTTATCTTTTGTCATCAAATAAATACAAAATATGGTTTAAAATAATACAGAAAGACTTCCAAACAAAGGAAGTCACTCTGAAGTACCCTGAGATCTACTCTCCAGAGTCAGCTGCTTTTAATCACTTCTTCTTTTTCTCTTTTGATGTTAAGAGTATCTCCTAAACATATACACACACACTTAGACACACACATACACACACGATTGATTTATTAACTACAGTTTTGTCTATTAAATCTTGCTATGTGGATGATGATCTAGCTCACTTACAACACCACATCTCAGCCATTGGGTAAAGACCACATTCAGACTTTTGATACTGAAGTGCTTTATATTGAAAAGTGAGTGAGATATTTTATTCATTGATTTCTATCATTCTATATGTATGGGCTTGTAGTCTAGTTCCCCAAATATCCTTACTGGTAAAGTATTACTTATGAACATGAAGTATAACCTCTTCATTCTTGCATTTATTTATTAATTCAGTCAATAAATCTTTATTCAGTGCCTACTGTATGCCAGGAACTAGGTTGGGTATCAGGAATAAAGTCCAGAGCAACATTTTCCCTCATGGAGCTTATTTTTATTCTGAGCTGACAGCCTCTTTGCTTTTATCTGTAGTCTAGACAGTGAGACAAGTAATGAACAGATAATTATAATTGTGCTGTGTGCTATGAAGAAGAGTAGGATAATTTGCAAGTGTAATAAAGGGGTACCTCCAAGTTACCCTGAAGGTCAGGGAATTTATTGATGATTAAACTTTTATCACTTTCTCCCAGCATCTTACTGCTTTCACTGGTTTTAAAGAAATAAGAATTCCAAACTGGTCAACCACTTGTAAAAGAATGAAACTAGAACAGTTTCTAACACTATACACAAAAATAAACTCAAAATGGATTAAAGATCTAAATGTAAGACCAGAAACTATAAAACTACTACAGGAAAACATAGGCAAAACACTCTCTGACATAAATCACAGCAGGATCCTGTATGACCCACCTCCCAGAGTAATGGAAATAAAAGCAAAAATAAACAAATGGGACCTAATTAAACTTAAAAGCTTTTGCACAATAAAGGAAACTATAAGCAAGGTGAAAAGACAGCCTTCAGAATGGCAGAAAATAATAGCAAATGAAGCAACTGACAAATAATTAATGTCAAAAATATACAAGCAGCTCCTGTAGCACAATTCCAGAAAAATAAACAACCCAATAAAAAAGTGGGCCAAAGAACTAAACAGACATTTCTCCAAAGAAGACATACAGATGGCTAACAAACACATGAAAAGATGCTCAACATCACTCATTATCAGAGAAATACAAATCAAAACCACAATAAGGTACGATCTCACACTGGTCAGAATGGCTGCTATCCAAAAGTCTACAAACGATAAATGCTGGAGAGGGTATGGAGAAAAGAGAACCCTCTTACACTGTTGGTGGGAATGAAAACTAGTACAGCCACTATGGAGAACAGAGTGGAGATTCCTTAAAAAAGTGGAAATAGAACTGTCATATGACCCAGCAATCCCACTTCTGGGCATACACACTGAAGAAACCAGAATTGAAAGAGACACATGTACCCCAATGTTCATCACAGCACTGTGTACAATAGCCAGGACATGGAAGCAACCTAGATGTGCATTGGCAGACAAATAGATAAGAAAGCTGTGGTACATATATACAATGAAATATTACTCAGCCATTAAAAAGAATGCATTTGAAGCAGTTCTAATAAGGTGGATGAAACTGGAGCCAATTATACAGAGAAAAGTAAGTCAGAAAGAAAAACACCAATACAGTATACTAACACATATATATAGAATTTGGAAAGATGGTAATTATGACCCTGTATGTGAGACATATAAAGAGACACAGCTATATAGAACAGTCTTTTGGACTCGGAGAAGGCGAGGGTGGGATGATTTGAGAGAATAGCATTGAAACATGTATATTATCATATGTGAAACAGATTGCCAGCCTAGGTTCAATGCATGAGACGGGGTGCTCAGGGCTGGTGCACTGGGATGACCCCGAGGTATGGGATGGGGAGGGAGGTGGGAAGGGGCATCAGGATGGGGAACACATATACACCCATGGCTGATTCATATCATTGTATGGTAAAAACCACTACAATACTGTAAAGTAATTAGCCTCCAATTAAAACAAATAAATTACTTTAAAAAAGGAAATAAGAATTCCAATAATTATTTTAATTTTGACTTTATACTATACTATCCCTGGCCTCCATGAGATAACGGCACTTCATTTGATATGTGAAGGATGAAGAGGAGGTGGATGACAAGTCACAAAGAGTAGGAAGAGGATTCCAGACAAAAGGAACCATTATGAAGTGAGAATGAACATGGTATGTGGATAAACAGGAAGTGACTCCTCAATTTGATAGAACTTTAAAATCAGAAATGCATTTACTTCATTCTTTAAGTGCTCTTTACAATTCTTTAAGTCTTTAATTTCTTTAAAATAGAATTTGCCAGTAAAGAATACAATGATATTCTTCTATTCAGATAGGAAAGGAGGTGAAGTTGCTCAGTCATGTCTGACTGTTTTGCAACCCAATGGACTGTAGCCCACCAGGCTTCTCCATCCATGGAATTTTCCAGGCATGAGTACTGGAGTGGGTTGCCATTTCCTTCTCCAGGGAATCTTCCCGACCCAGGGATTGAACCTGGGTCTCCTGCATTGCAGGGAGATGCTTTACCATCTGAGCCACCAGGGACTTTCCTAGGAAAGGAGGTAATAGATATCAAATGATACTTGTCAGACATCCCTCTCAGATCTTTCAAAAACTGTGAGGCACATGTCCTAGCTCCCCTTTGATGGACAGCCAAACCCTGGCACCCATTTACAAATGGGTTTGTTGTATTATTGTAGATGAATCCAAATATCTAATAAACATTATCTAACTCAGAGGCTGAAAGAAAGCTGCTCTAAGAACGTGTACTGAAGTAGAAACAAGGTGCCATTCAGAATTCAGTCAAAGATTTTCATGTCCTTCTGCATGTCACATGCAGGATCCAAGAACTGGGAGAGGGTTGAGTGAACATGAAAAGAACACTTTTAAAGACTCTGTTCCTGCCTCTCCTTCAGCGACTCCCCCCGCCCCACTGCTGCCCGCCCCAGCACTGAAGAAGCACTGGTGACAAAGGAGACTCGTGGATTGAATGTGAGTACCAATACAGCACTTTTAAGTGCTATTTCCCCCTTTAAGCATCAGTGAATTTAAGAGCTAAGAAAAGGAGAGTGTGCAGGTATGTAACCTCCCACTTGTTCTCTCTCTAAAAACCCTTTACAGCTCCATCTTCTCCCTCCTTCCTTCTGATTTAATATTTAATGTATGATGAGACAGAAAGAGAAAAAGCTCTTCATGATAAAAAAATAAATTATAATAGTTCTACCTGCCTACTTCCATTTTCTTGGGAGAATTCTGGCATTTGTTATTAGATCAAAGGCCTACATGGAAAAAGTGTTCACTAAAGAGCTGAGAGGAAAATAAATGAATAAATAAAGAGCTGAGAGGAATGTAAGAGGTGACGTGTATAGGCAAAATGCGATCATGTGGTTATAAGACCCATGGATATCATATAAAATATGGACTTACGGTATATGTTCATGGTTGAAATGTTTAACTCTCCTATATTGTTTTGCTAAAGTCACATGTCAACCTACAGTGATTTAATCTTCAGTGTTCTTGCCTGGAGAATCTCATGGACAGAGCAGCCTGGCTGGCTAGGTACAAGTAAAGTAAACAGAACTTGCAAGTGAAGAATACTACGCCAACCTTCTACTCATACAGGAAAGAAGGTAGAAGATATTAAATAATATTTGTCAGACATCCCTCTCAGGTCTTTTAAAAACTGTGAGGTATGTGTCCTAGCTCCCCTTTTATGGACAGTCAGACCCTGGCACTCACTCACAAATGGGTTTATTGTAGATGAACCCCAATATCGAATGGGGTACAGTCCATGGAGTTACAAAGAGTTGGACATGACTGAGCAACAAACACTGATAGGTAATCATATTTATTCAAGCAAATTTCTTAAATTTTTATCTGGTACTAATGAAATAGAATGAAAGGCAGTTTACTCATAATGTCTAGGAAATGCATGATCTCCCAGTTAATGGTATTTCTAGAGTTCATTTATTTAGTTCTAAGTCTAAATGAGTGCTGTCTAGTAATATTTGGTTAGCCAAGAAGTTCACTCAAGTTCCATGACATCTTATGAAAAAACCTAAATGAACTTTTTCATGTTTAAAACCTAAATGAATGACCCAATATAATTTATGGCACATATATTTTGAAAAGTGTTTGTAGTCATATTAAAAATGTAATAATAAATAGATAAAATTAACTTTTAGGATGTGTATTGTTTTATTCCATACAATTGAGCTGTTATTATTTCAACGTGTAATCAGTATGAAAAAGTGAGATGCTTTACTTTTTTCATACTAATCTTCAAAATCTAATTTGTATTTTACACTTAAAACATTGAGAACAAATTGAATGCTAAGTTTTTATTGAAATACGTGATCTGTAAACTCATAAAATTCAGAGTTGAAAAAGTAGATTCATATATAGAGTAGAAACATCAGTGGTTACAAGGGGTTGAAGGGAAGGAAGAGAAAGCAAAAAGGGGGTTTAGGGCAGTGAAACTATTCCATATGATAATATAATGGTGTGTGTGTGTGCCAAGTTGCTTCAGCCGTGTCCAACTTTGCAATCCTATGGACTGTAGCCTGCCAGGCTCTTCTGTCCATGGGATTCTCCAGGCAAGAATATTGGGCTGATTTGCCATGCCCTCCTCCAGGGGATCTTCCTAACCTAGGGATTGAACCTGAGACTCTTAAGTCTCCTGCATAGGAAGATGGGTTCTTTACCACTAGCATCACCTGGGAAGGCCTAATATGATGGAGACATGCCATTATGCATTTGTCAAAACCCACAGAATATACATCAACAAGAGTGAACCTTAAAGTATGAACTTTGAGTGATAATTAGTTGTCAATGTAGGTTCATTTTGAACGGTAACAAATGTCCCACTCTGGTGCCAGATATTGATAGTGGGGGAGGTTGCATATGTGGAGAGAGAAGATGGGGTCTATGAAAACTCTGTACTTTCTGCTCAGTTCTACTGTGACCAAACAAAGCTGCTTTAAAAAATGAAGTCTATCAAAAATTATGAACTGACCAGTGAATTTTCTCATCAAACTTTCATTTGTATCTCTTCTGTGAAACTTATGTTTACATACTGCAGTATACAGTTTGGCACTTGCAGAATATCTTGTAATTAAAGAAATTCTTCTTTTCCCTTTTAGTTATGTCAATTGCTATGTAATAGAACTTTGTTAAGGCCAGACCCCTGTTTCATAAGCTTGTGTTCATATATTGGGCTTATTACATTGAATTTACCTTCCAATCTATTATTAGTAGAATAGAACATATATCTTTAAAACCATCAACACATCAAAGTAATAGACCTTGCAGTCCCCAGTAACTGAATCTAAGAGAGTAGTGGGGAAAGTTTTGTTTTTTTTTTTTTTCTTCTTTTATACTTGATTTTGTGATTATAAAGGCATGGACTTTAAAGTGGATCAATAAAAAAAAATTGACTCTTAAAGTTTATGGTATTAAATTCCTAGGTAAAATCCTATTTCTGTAACATAAAATGCTGTTGTTCCTTCATCTGAGCTATCATCTCTCAGAATCTATGGGGAGTGTTAGAAGAAACAGATTCCCAGAGCATTCCTTTAAGAATTAGCATTTGTCAATCCTCACAATTTTACTTGGGGAGGTAGGCAGGAAAATGCATATTTAAACAAAGTGTTTTCAAAATAAGTGATTATACACCTGCTTCAGGGATTAGCAATACCTGACTACAGACAAATTAGATGTCTGGATCAATAGCATATACTGTGAAGTCAAGTGTTAAGTGAGGGCTACCTTCTGGATCCTTCTGTTATATTACAGTGATTTCAAATAACATGGTCCATTCTATCAGGGTTTTTCAGACACAGGTTGGCCAGAGCAATAAGTATCAAGCCATTCAGTTCACTTCAGAGAGCACTGATTGGAAACACGAGACATTGATTTGTGTGCCAAACAGAAGTGAAAGTGAGTGAGACAGAGTCCCTGACTTCAAAGAGCATTGTTTGTCTGAAAGTTGAGTTCTCTAAGGAAGACAGGAAATTGCCAGTATACTTTTACATTAATAGCGTCAAATTTTAGGCTCTAGGGGAAGCCCTTTTTTCTACTTTTCTTCCTTATAATGAGAAATGGGGATTAAAATGCTACCTGATGTTCAAGAACACTGTCTGCCATTCCTCATGTCTTAAAAAGTCTGGGCAGAATTGAATTGGAAAAGTCCTTTCAGCACCCATTATCTCTTGAGTTGAAATCCAAAATCTTTGCCAATCCCTTCTAGGGCACTAACTGGAAGATCTCTTATCTATCTCTCCAGCTTCATCTCTCTCTGGGTATGAATACACTTGTCTTCAGCCACACTAGTCTCTTGATCTTCCTCAAACATACCAAAGGGCTCACGACCTTTGGATTTGCTGCTTCCCTCTACCTGGAAGTTTTCTTCATAGAACTGACTTCTTCATCAGTCAGTTTTGTTCTGACAGGACATTTCTTCAAGGAGTCTTTCTCTGACCGTTTTTTCTAAAATAACTTTCCTCAAGCCCTGTTTCTCTTTAACCTTTAAAATTTTCTCTACAGGACTTATTTCTTCCTTTTAAATCTTCTGCACAGGATTTATTACTACTTAACTCATTTGTTTCCTTTCCCCTCTACTGGAGTCCAAGGTTCATGGTGAAAAGGGCTCTGTCTTATCCAGGCCACAAGAAAGCAGTAGTCATCTCATTAGGGTGCTCAGTAAGTGGTTGCTAAATTAATGAATGTTTTGCTCATCCATTCACTGGTTGTGGGGTTCTGGATAAGTCAGTTTACATCTTTTAATCATAGTTTCCTCTTTCATGAGATTTTTGCCTAGATTTAATAAGATAACACCTATGAGAAAATAATGAAAGTTGTTAAATATCACACAGATATTAAGGAAGTATTGTTATTTTTCCTTCTGAAGTTCTCCAAACAGCTATCAAAATTCCTTAGATTCAGAGTAGAAAACACCAGCATCTGCTCTGAACAGCAAAAATGAGTCTCTGCACTTCAGCCAGCAAATGGAGGTATTGTGGGAGGCACACCATGAAGATTTTCCACCTCTGTACAACCACAGTGTTGAGTCCTTTAAAGAAAAAACAAACTAGAATGTTGTAAGACTCATCCCCAAGGATGCCATGGTCTTTTGTGACTGTGTCTGTTGGGAAGGCAAAATCTCTTACGGCATTCCCATATACCAGTCTCAATTACTTCTTGTCTACAAAAGTATTTTTTATTTAGCTACTATTTTTGTCAGCTTAGGCATTATTCAGCTTCTGAAGGGTGCATGTAAGAAAACTGAAAATGAAAGGCAGTCAGCTCCCACTTTCTTAGATGATAATAATAATGTGGTAAATTGGTATATTCTTCAAGGAAATATGTAGGGAGGTTCATTTTAAGTAAGCTACCCATATTAAATAGGATCTACTTAAAATAATCATACAGCTCAGATGGTCATGATATAGTCATATTAAGAGTTACATATAAATACTTCAAAATAAGGGTAGCTGAATTCTGCTTTTGAATCTCCAAAATGTTCATATAATAATAGGAAAGAAAATAAGGGATTAAATTATTAGCTGACAGTGCATATTAAATGCAAAGTCACTAAAACCTTTTCATTTACTTAAACTGATGGTATTACAAGCTACGTGCTAATAAACAGAGGAGAAGCAGCTTGCTGTGTACAGTCACTCCTTAGTAAGGTTAACAAACTACATTAACCAGTCACTCATCTGTAACTCATAATTAATCACTCCTTGAAAATTACATTGTATAATAAATGAGGACAGACATGATTCATTAAAACTTCTAATTAATTCTATTTAATACTATTTCATAGTTCATTGATAAGTGCTGAGAAAAGATTACACTGTAGGATATTTGATGCATTACTGCTGAAGAAGTAAATAGGGGGAACATTATCTAAAATGAAACATGAATACTTGCAAATGAAAATGTCAGATGTTTATCACCACAGAGCCTAGTTCTGTACTCAAGGGTTTCTTGGCATCACCAGTGGAAAACTCCATTTTCAGAGCTGAATCAATTGGTTATGAAAGCTTTTCTGAGTTCAACCTTGATACTCAGCATCTCAGACTGGAAAAGAGGGCTGAGACCACCTGTTTTTCTAATAACTGTCCATGTGCCTGTTTGAGGGCTAATGGCAGGACTCTTGTTAAGCAAGTATTTCCACATTTGGGAAAAGATAATTTACATAAGATAAGTGCTTAACAGGCAATTATGGTTTAGGGTTGTTTAATTGCACTGTGTATTTGTGTTTATGCATGTGTGCGTCTGTGTGTGTTAAATTAGATATTAATATAGCAAGGATATTAGAGTCAAGAAAATCCCTGTGCATGAACTATAATGTACTATTTTCAGAGAAGAGGAGGCTGTAAAGTATATAGTTTATAGCCTAGGCTGAGGAGAAGATAATCACTGCTAATAAGTGAATAATGTATTGAGTTGGCCAAAAGTTCACTTGAGCTTTTCCATAAGATGGTACAGAAAAACCTGAACAAACTTTTTGGCCAACCCAATATATTATAAAATAGTGGGATAATGCATTATTAATTTTTCTTTTGCTTTACCAGTTATATAATATGCCTTAAAAATGGGTTATAGTGGCTTCATGGCATCAGTAGAGAGAACTCTTAATGACAGACAATATTCACAAAGCAGACACCTAGTAAAAGCTGTATCCTGAATTCATAAATAACTTCTACAATTCAATAATAAGATAATCAACTCAATAATTTGAACAGACACAAATAAAAGGAGATGCACAAATGGTGCATAAATATATAAAAATATATTCGACTATCAATCATTGAGGAAATGATATAACCATACTAGAGCAATATATACTCATTAAACTTGTGAATATTTAAAAGGCTGATAACACTGAGTGCTGTTAAAGATATGGAACAGCTGAAATGCTCATATACCACTGATGGAGTATAAAATGGAAAATCACTTTGGAAAAAATTTTGATAGTTTAAAAAAAACAGACATACATACATCTACCATACAACCCAGCTATTCTACTCCTAGGTATTTACAGAAGAGTAATAAAATTTTTGTTTACACAAATACTTGTATGTGAGTGTTCAGGGAAGCTTCATTAATAATGGCCCCAAATTATAAACAAACCAAATACCCATCAATAATCAAAAGGATAAACTAAATGCAGTATATTCATACAATGGAATACCACTCAACAGGAAAAAGCGAAAAAACAAAAAAACTGTCAACATGGGTGGAAAAGGTTGGAAACAAAATCCTCAGAGTATATGAAAATCTAGAAAATGTAAATTAATATAGCATGACAAATAGTAGACAGAATATTGCCTGGAGCTGCGAGCTAAGGGAAAAAGTGAATTATACTTGAGCCTGAGGAATTTTCGGGAGGTAAAATAAGTGTTTTGTATTATGATAATGGTGATGGTTCTTTGGTGTAACTGTCAAAACTCATGAAATTTTATTCTTTAAATGGATATAGTTTATTGTAAGTTAATTATGTTTTAAATAAAGTTGAATTTTTAAAGTGGGTTATAAAATTGGTTGATACATCTCCCACTCAAAATAACAGGACTTTTAGTAAAAGAATTATTTTGAAGCTTCAACTAAATTCTATCTACATAAGTGGCAGGTAGGATGGAGAAGGATAGTACTTTAGGAGGAATAGCCAGTTTTAAAGCATACATTGGTCATTTCTGGTCCTGAACAGGTGGGCATCAGCGTGTTTCATTCTGCAGGAAAGGTGATCTGCAACTTTTCCTCAAGGTAAGTGATTTGAAAATGCTGGAGTCAATGTGCCTCCAAACGTTATCCTTTCCTGAGTTTAAGGAGGAACTGGTTGAAGCAGTCACTGCATGTAATACAAAGAATGGTAGTTTAGGTATTAGATCTGCATTTTTGTGCCTGCTTCTGCCTGTGAAAAGCTGTGTTATTTCAAGCTCTGACATCTTTGGACACATTTCCTCATCAGAAGAGAAAGGACTGAGCTAGTTATTTTTGGAGGCCCAAGGATTGTGTTATTTAACTTGTATGCAAAGTACATCCTGAGAAATGCTGGGCTGGAGGAAGCACAAGCTGGAATCAAGATTGCTGGGAGAAATATCAATAACCTCAGATATGGAGATGACAACACACTTATGGCAGAAAATGAAGAAGAACTAAAGAGCCTCTTGATGAAAATGAAAGAGGAGAGTGAAAAAATTGGCTCAACATTCAGAAAACTAAGATCATGGCATCCAGTCCCATCACTTCATGTCAAATAGATGTGGCAATAGCGGCTGCCTGTTTTTTTCTGGGCTCCAAAATCACCGCAGATGGTGATTGCAGCCATGAAATTAAAAGACCCTTACTCTTTGGAAGGAAGGTTATGACCAACCTAGACAGCATATTAAAGAGCAGAGACATTACTTTGTCAACAAAGGTCCGTCTAGTCAAAGCTATGGTTTTTCTAGTGGTCATGTATGGATATGACATTTGGACTATAAAGTAAGCTGAGTGCAGAAGATTTGATGCTTTTGAACTGTGGTGTTGGAGAAGACTCTTGAGAGTCCCTTGGACTGCAAGGAGATCCAACCAGTCCATCCTAAAGGAAATCAGTCCTGGATGTTCATTGGAAGGACTGATGTTTAAGCTGAAACTCCAACACCTGGCCACCTGATGCAAAGAGCTGACTCTTTTGAAAAGACCCTGATGTTGGGAAAGATTGAAGGCAGGAGGAGAATGGGATGACAGAGGATGAGAAGGTTAGATACCATCACTGACTCAGTGGACATGAGTTTGGGTAAACTCTAGGAGTTGGTGATGGACAGGGAGGCCTGGCGTGCTGCAGTTCATGGGGTTGCAAAGAGTTGGACACAACTGAGTGACTGAACTGAACTGATTGTTGCAAAAACATTAAAAAAAAATTAATCACAGCACTAGATTCTTTCTAGCCAATGTTATATACCTCAAAACAGGAAGAAACTCATTAAAATATTTGTTTCATTAATATTTTTATTGTTGGAATAATTCACTGTTTCAATGAATATCACTTATAATAATACTATCAAATTTAATTCATACTTTCCTAGAGGAAAAGCTGACAGCCTCAGAGTTCTTCAGTGGTTTACTCTAAAGAACACTTTAAAGGCAGATCTTTGCAATTCTCAAAACCAGAGTTAGTTGTTTTGAAAGACTAGTATAAACATGTAGAAAAAAAGATGTAAATCTTATATGATGCTAAATTAATAAGTTGACCTATGTTTCTCTCCTTATAGAATTGACCTTTTAGTGGTCTGGATTATCCACTCATTTTTAATTAAGTTTCCATATGGCAAATTGAAGCTGACCCTGTTAAAATTAGAAAACTACACAGAAGAAGGAGGCCATAAATATTGTGAGATAAATTATATTTTGTTCATTATGTACTTAGACTTATAGAGCCAGTTTTAAAAAAAAAGGAAGAAAGAAAAGGAAAAAAAAGAAATGAAGAGTTGTCACAATACACTGGATAAAACAGCCAATAAGTTAATTGATCATATAATTATATACTTCTCTCATATCAAAGTCTTATTTGTTCCAGTTTCATGGGCAATTGATGTAATTTCCCTAGGTAGGTTGTGAAGATATTTTATTTAGGTGTTTAATAAGTATTTTAATAAGTTTAAATTGTTATTAAGAGGCAACAAAGTAGGAAAAAAACACACCTAAAAGGAAGTCACTTGGCTTTTCAATTGGGTTCTACAGTTTACTAACCTGGGCAAGTCATTTATCCTCTCTGCACCTCAGTCTTATTATCTCTCAAGTAGGAGTGATACTACTTATGTTTCTGGGGAGTCATCAGGATTAAAGGATGCAATATATGTGATAGCCTGTAAAACTAATATATTGATATTAACTTTTGCATCTAATAAAATAATTTCTCACATTGCTTCATAGGTTTCTAGTCCTTTTCAATGTTGAGATAACCTGGGGGATCCAGACCAGATGGTGACATAAGAGGCTTCTGAATTTCCCTCCCATGGATGGAAATTCAGCCACATGAAGAGAAATCCAGAAATGAGGCTAGTGACCCTTAAACATCAAGTGATTGAAATTACTCACATCAAAAAAGGTAGTCGCAACACTGTTTATAATACCAGGACATGGAAGCAACCTAGATGTCCATCAGCAGATGAATGGATAAGAGAGCTGTGGTACATATACACAATGGGGTATTACTCAGCCATTAAAAAGAACACATTTGAATCAGTTCTAATGAGGTGGATGAAACTGGAGTTGATCATACAGAGTGAAGTAAGCCAGAAAGAAAAACACCAATACAGTATACTAATGCATATATATGGAATTTACAAAGATGGTAATGATAACCCTGTATGCGAGACAGCAAAAGAGACACAGATGTATAGAACAGTCTTTTGGACTCTGTGGGAGAGGGAGAGGGTAGGATGATTTGGGAGAATAGCATTGAAACATGTATAATATCATATAAGAAACAAATTGCCAGTCTAGGTTCGATGCAGGATACAGGATGCTTGGGGCTGGTGCACAGGGATGACCCAGGGGGATGGTACGGGGAGGGAGGTGGGAGGGGGGTTCAGGATTGGGAACATGTGTGCAACCATGGCGGATTCGTGTTGATGTATGGCAAAACCAATACAATATTGTAAAGTAATTAGCCTCCAATTAAAATAAATAAAAATTTTTTTTAAAAAGGTAGTATATGCTGTGACACTGTTACCATAAAACCCACCCCTGGCAGAGTGCTGTATAATCAGCTGCCTCTCAGCTTCTCCCTGAAGAGTGAAGGATTTGGACCACAGTCTTCTGTGTACCAACTTTTAAGGGTACCACCCAAGGTACAGGCACCTAAATACACAGCTTTGAAAGTGAATAAGGCTTGCATTCACAAGTCCCTCAGGACTACAGTAAATGAAGAACCAGTTAGTAAAGAGCATATAAGCACTTGCCACAGCTATGGTCCCAGGGTTTAGTGCAGTGATAGCAGGCAAAAACACTTATCTCCTAGTCTTTCCCTGGAAAGCATGTGACTGCATACTTCACAAGCTGCTGGTTAAGGATACTGAAACCCTAACAGATACACACATATGCAATTCTACACAATAGCAGTAACCCAAATTCTTCTAAGAATACTCATGGAACATCTTACAGGATAGATCATATGTTAACCCAGGAAACATTTAATAAGACTGAAATCACATCAAGCATCTTTTCTGAATAGAAAAATAGAAATCAATTACAAGAGGAAAACTGGAAAATTCACAACATATCCCTAATCAATCAATGGGTCAAGGAAGAAATCAAAAGAGAAATTAGAAAATAAATCTTGAGACAAAAATAGATATACAAAACACCAAAACTTACAAGATGCAGCAAGAGCAGTACCAAGATGAAATGTTATAGTGATAAACTCCTACATTATGAAAAAAGTTCAGTTCAGCTCAGTCACTCAGCCATGTCTGACTCTGAAACCCCATTGATTGCAGCATGCCAGGCCTCACTGTCCATCACCAACTCTGGGAGCTTACTCAAACTCATGTCCATGAGTCAATGATGCCATCCAACCATCTCATCCTCTGTTGTCCCCTTCTCCTCCCACCTTCAATCTTTCCCAGCATCAGGGTCTTTTCAAATGAGTTACTTCTTCACATCAGGTGGCCAAAGTTTTGAAATTTCACCTCCAGCATCAGTCTTGATTTCCTTTAGGATGGATTGGTTGGTTCTCCTTGCTGTTCAAGGGACTCTCAAGAGTCTTCTCCAATACCACAGTTCAAAAGCATCAATTCTTTGGTGCACAGCTTTCTTTATAGTTCAACTCTCACATCCATATATAACTACTGGAAAATAAACCATAGCTTTGGCTAGATGGACCTTTTTTGGCAAAGTAATGTCTCTGCTTTTTAATATGCTGTCTAGGTTGGTCATAACTTTCCTTCCAAGGAGTAAGCATCTTCTAATTTCATGATTGCAGTCACCATCTGCAGTGATTTTGGAGCCCCCCCAAAAAAGTCTGTCACTATTTCCATTGTTTCCCCATCCATTTGCCATGAAGTGATGGGACCAGATGTCATCATCTTAGTTTTCTGAATGTTGAGTTTTAAGCCAACTTTTTCACTCCCCTCTTTCACTTTCATCAGGAGGCTCTTTAGTTCTTCTTCACTTTCTGCCATAAGGGTGGCATCGTCTGCATATCTGAGGATATTGATATTTCTCCCAGCAGTATTGATTCCAGCCTGTGCATATTCCAGCCCAGCGTTTCTCATGATGTACTCTGCATATAAGTTAAATAAGCAGGGTGACAATATACAGCCTTGATGTACTCCTTTTCCTATTTGGAACCAGTCTGTTGTCCCATGTCCAGTTCTAACTGTTGCTTCCTGACCTGCATACAGATTTCTCAGGAGGCAGCTCAGGTGGTTTGGTATTCCCATCTCTTTTCCCCCACAGTTTATTGTGATCCACACAGTCCAAAGCTTTGGTGTAGCCAATAAAGTAGAAATAGATGTTTTTCTGGAACTCTCTCGCTTTTTTGATGATCCAATGGATGTTGGCAATTTGATCTGTGATTCCTCTGCCTTTTCTAAAACCAGCTTGAACATCTGGAAGTTCATGGTTCACATATTGCTGAAGCCTGGGTTGGAAAATTTTGAGCATTACTTTGCTAGTGTGTGAGATTGAATGCAATTGTGTGGTAGTTTGAGCATTATTTTGCATCGCCTTTCTTTAGGATTGGAATGAAAACTGACCTTTTCCAGTCCTGTGGCCACTGCTGAGTTTTCCAAATTTGCTGGCATATTGAGTGCAGCACTTTCACAGCATCATCTTTTAGGATTTGAAATAGCTCAATTGGAATTCCATCACCTCCACTAGCTTTGTTCATATTGATGCTTCCTAAGGCCCACTTGACTTTGCATACCAGGATGTCTGGTTCTAGGTAATTTCAAAGAAACAATCTAACTTCACATCTCAAAGAATTAGAGATTGAAGAACAAACTAAGCCCAAAGTTATTGGAAAGAAGTAAGTAAAATGAAATAAATGAGCAGAGACAAGATAGATGATGGAAAAAGTCAATAAAAGCAAGAGCTGTTTTTTGAAAAGATATATAAAATTGACAATCTTTTAGGTAGACTAACAAACACTGAAAAAATTCAGAAATGAAAGAGGAAACATGACAATACCACAGAAATAGTAAGGATCATAAGAAACTACTATAAAAATTATATGCCAACAAAGTAGACAACCTCTACGATATTGAGTAATTGCTAGAAACATATAATCTACAAGGACTAACTCATGAATAAATAGAAAATCTGAACAGAACAATTACCAGTAAGGAGAGTGAATCAGGAATCTAAAACCTCCAAACAAAGAAAAGTCTAGGGCTTTCAGTGGTGATTTCAACTAAACATTTAATTAACAATTAATACCAATCTTCTCAAACTCTTCAAAAAAACACAACAGGAGGAAACACTTCCATACTCCTTTTACAAGGCCAGCATTGCCCTGATGCAAGCCAAACAAAGGACACTAGAAGTAAAGAAAACAATAGGCCAATATTCTTGACGAATTAGATGTAAAAACTCTCAACAAGGTATTAACAAACCAAATTCAACAATACATTCAAAGGAAAACACAACATGACTAAGTGAGAATTTATTATGCAAGAATGATTCAGTATATGCAAATCAATAAATATGATATACCACATGAACAAAATGAACACAAAATAATCATATGATTATCCAAATAGATGCAGAAAAGCAGGTAACAAAATTCAGTATCCATCTGTAATACAAAGTCCCAACATATTGTGTATAGGAGAAATGCTGTTGTTTAGTTGCTAAGTAATGTCCAACTCATTTGCAATCCCATGGACTTTTGCCTGCCAGACTCTTCTGTCCATGGGATTTCCTAGGCAAGAATACTGGAGTGGGTTGCCATTTCCTTTTCCAAAGGATCTTCCTGACCCAGGGATTGAATCTGTATCTCCCTCTTGGAGGCAGATAGTTTATCAACTGAGCCATGAGGGAAGCCATGGAAGAAATGTGCCTCACTATAACAAAGGCCATATACGACAAGCCCACAGCCAAAATCATATTCAGTGAAAAGCTGGAAGCTTTTACCTTATGATCAGGAATCAGGATACCCATTCTCATCACTTTTAGTCAATATAATGATGGAAGTCCTAGCCAGAGCAATTAGACAAGAAAAAGAAATAAAAAATTTTTTAATACAGAAAGGAAGAAGCAACATTATCTCTGCTTGCTGATGATGTGTTGTATATAGAAAATCTTTGTTGTAATGATAAATGAATTAAGTATAGCTATGGCATACAAAATTAATATACAAAAACCAGTTACATTTTGATACAGTAATGACAAACTATCAGAAAAAGAAATTAAGAAAACAATTCCACTTACAGTAGCATCAAAAATAGTAAAATACTTAGAGGTAAATTTAACCAAGGAAGTGAAAGATCTGTACACTGAAAGTATAAAACATTGATAAAAGAAATTGAAGAAGACATAAGTAAATGGAATGCTATTCACATTCATAAATTAGAAAACTAATACTGTTAAAGTATCTATACTACTCAAAGAAATCTACAGATTCATTACAATTCCTACCAAAATTCTAGTGGAATATTTCATAGGTAGGAAAAATAACCCTAAAATTGGTATAAAATCACACAAAAAATAGCCCCAACAGAAAAAAAAAACATTCCTGAGAAAGAACAAAGCTGTAGACATCACAGTTCCTTCCCTCAAATTATATTACAAAGCTATGGTACACAAAACAGTATGCTGCGGACATAAAACCAGACACAAAGATCAATGAAACAGAATAGAGAGTCCAGAAATAAACCCATGCATGTATAGTCATTTAATTTTTAACAAAGTCACCAAGAATATACAATGTGGAAAGGATAGTTTCTTCAATAAATGATTCAAGAAAATTGGATATTCATATGCAAAAGAAGGAAACTTCACCATTATCTTATACAATAAACAAAAAACAATTCAAAATAAAGATTTGAACAAGGACCTGAACTTAGAAAATTTCTAGGAGAAAACATGGGGAGTAAACTCATTGACATTAGTCTTGGTAATAATTTATTGGATCTGGCAGCAAAAGCAAAAATATACCACTGGGACTACATAAAACTAAAGAGCTTCAGTACAGAAAAGAAAACCATTAACAAAATGAAAAGGCAATCTGTAGAATGAGTAAAAATATTTGCAAGACAAGTATCTAATATGGGGTAAATATCCAAACTATATAAGGAACTCATATAATCAAGAGCAAAAAAAGCAAGTAACCCAATTAAAAAATAGACAAGGACTTAATATTTTTCCAAAGAAGACATAAGAATGGCCAAGCAGAAATGTGCTCAAAATCGGTAATCACCAGAGAAATATGATTCAAAACCACAAGAAGATATCACCTTATACTTGTTAGGGTATCTATTAGCAAAAATGCAACAGATAATAAATGTTGCAAGAATATGGAGAAAAGGGAACCCTTGTATATTATTGTTAGGAAAGTAAATTGATACAGCCACTATGAAAAACAGTAGGGAGTTTCCTCAAAAAATTAAAAATACAGCTACCAATATGATCCAGCAATGTCACTTCTGCATCCAAAGGAAATAAATTTATTATCTCAAAGAAATATCTGTATTTCCATGTTCAGTTCAGTTCAGTTCAGTTGCTCAGTTGTGTCCGACTGTTTGCAACCCCATGAATTGCAGCACGCCAGGTCTCCCTGTCCATTACCAACTCCCGGAGTTCACTCAGACTCATGTCCATCGAGTCAGTGATGCCATCCAGCCATCTCATCCTCTGTCGTCCCCTTCTCCTCCTGCCTCCAATCCCTCCCAGCATCAGAGTCTTTTCCAATGAGTCAACTCTTCTCATGAGGTAGCCAAAGTACTGGAGTTTCAGCTTTAGCATCAGTCCTTCCAAAGAACACCCAGGACTGATCTCCTTTAGTATGGACTGGTTGGATCTCTTTGCGGTCCAAGGGACTTTCAAGAGTCTTCTCCAACACCACAGTTCAAAAGCATCAATTCTTCAGCACTCAGATTTCTTCACAGTCCAACTCTCACATCCATACATGACTACTGGAAAAACCATAGCCTTGACTAGATGGACCTTTGTAGGCCAAGTGATGTCTCTGCTTTTGAATATGCTATCTAGGTTGGTCATAACTTTCCTTCCAAGGAATAAGTGTCTTTTAATTTCATGGTTGCAATCACCATCTGCAGTGATTTTGGAACCCCCAAAAATAAAGTCTGACACTGTTTCCACTGGTTCCCCATCTATTTCCCATGAAGTGATGGGACTGGATGCCATGATCTTCATTTTCTGAATGTTGAGCTTTAAGCCAACTTTTTCACTCTCCTCTTTCACTTTCATCAAGAGGCTTTTTAGTTCCTCTTCACTTTCTGCCATAAGGGTGGTGTCATCTGCATATCTGAGGATATTGATATTTCTCCCGGCAATCTTGATTCCAGCTTGTGCTTCTTCCAGCCCAGTGTTTCTCATGATGTACTCTGCATAGAAGTTAAAGAAGCAGAGTGACAATATACAGCCTTGACATACTCCTTTTCCTATTTGGAACCAGTCTGTTGTTCCATGTCCAGTTGTAACTGTTGCTTCCTAACCTGCATATAGGTTTATCAAGAGGCTGGTCAGGTGGTCTGGTATTCCCATCTCTTTCAGAATTTTCCACAGTTTATTGTGATCCACACAGTCAAAGGCTTTGGCATAGTCAATAAAGCAGAAATAGATGTTTATCTGGAACTCTCTTGCTTTTGCGATGATCCAACAGATGTTGGCAATTTGATCTCTAGTTCCTCTGCCTTCTCTAAAACCAGCTTGAACATCAGGAAGTTCATGGTTCATGTATTGCTGAAGCCTGGCTTGGAGAATTTTGAGCATTACTTTACTAGCGTGTGAGATGAGTGCAACTGTGCAGTAGTTTGAGCACATGTTCACTGCATCTTTATTCACACTAACCATGTATGGAAACAGCCTGTTTGTTAATGGATAAACGAATACAGAAACTGTGGTGTGTGTATGTATACAATGGAATTCAGCCTTAAGGAGAGAAAACTTTCCATTAGCTATGACATAGATGAAACTTGAGGGCATTATGCTAAACGAATTAAGCCAGAGAGAGAAAGAAAAATACTGCATAGTACCACTTATATGTGAAATCTTAAAAAATGTTGAACTCAGAAGCAGAGTGTAGAGTGGGTTTCCATAGGTAGGGGGTGAGGGATATGGGGAGAATTTGTTAAAAGGATACAAACTTTCTGTTATAAGATGAATAAGGTCTGATTACTAATGTATAATATGGTGAATATAGTTGATAACACCATATTGTATAATTGAGATTTGCTAAGAGAATAGAACTTAAGAGTTTCCAACACCACTAACAACAAAAGGTAAGAACAATAAAAAATAAAGTATTTGAAAAGTATCCCATAAAGACCAAGTGTGGATAGTAGGGTATTACCTAAGGGTGATGCCATGAACACATACCTGAGAAAATGGTATTATCTATTTAATTTTAGTCTAGTTACCCTTCCCAGCCTGCAGCAGGATCAGACCAAATCTATACTACTCTCAATTTCATCTTATCCTTTAGTACATTTGGCTAACAACCTCAGAGGAAAAGTCTCCTCCTTTTCCCCATTTATCTCCCCTTCACCAGCTAGTCACAGAAATTTCATTACCCGTGATTGGCGAAATGCATTGTATACCACTACAAACATGAATTTGACAGGCAGGTGTCCTGGGATGACAGAGGTGGGCAAGTGACCAGACCATGTTGATAATTATGCCATAATCAAAGGCTTCATTGTAATGAAGCCACTGCAATCAGGCACTCTTGCTTTCTCTGGGTAAAATTCATAGATTTATACAGTCATAAAAAATTTAGATTTTGCAATGTCACAACACGAGAATTAGGAGACTATTACAAGTGTTTTGAAACATAGGCAATTTTCTCTTAAATAAAAAGGAAATTTAACTGTCTATTTCATCAGCTGAATTTTTACAATTAGAATTTTGCAAGTAGTCTACTAGAAAATTTGGGGGGATTTTTGGTTTAACTTCTCTGGGTTAGGTTTCAAATATTTCCTTGAGCTAAAAATTATAATTATCATTCTTCTTTTCAGTAAATGATATAACTAGTTTGGCCACTTACTAATTTATTGCCTTTCAGCTTCAAATTCAGCCTTTGTTCCCTGCTGTGTGACAACATTACTCCTTTGCAATGGGCACGACGATAAGGTTTGTCAGTAGAGGGCAGAGGAGAGACAGTGAAAGAGGAAGTGACTCCTTGGTTTCATTGGTTTCTTAGTTTTCCTGTATGGCTTCCAGTTGCATATTTGATGGGGACAGCCAGCATGCCCTGCTCAACTGTGTACCTGAGGTGTGCAGGCCCTAGGAGAATTTGAGACACTAGCCCTGGCCCAGTGATCTCTCTATGCTGAGACTCTACCAAGATGGACACTGTGCTCCAGACTTCATGCCACCCGGACAATAGGCAGGCTCCTGATGTCTCAGCTTGCTCTGTGGGCTCGCTCCTCAGTGTCAGTCAACCTGTACCCTAGAAGGTTGTTGCTCATGGCTCTTGCATACAATGTGTACAGATTCTCACACAGTCTTGTAGGTAAGGAAGGCACCAATGCCTTAATTCCATCCACATAGCCATCTACCAGTCTTAGCCATCTGTGCCCCAGACAAGTGTTTCCTGCTTACCCAGTGATGCTGAACCAGCTTTGGCTTATGTATTCCAGTGAAATTCTTCATTATCCATCAGTTGCAACCATTCCTTCACCAACAAGGTCTGAATGCCAGACTTGGAGAGGATTACCCATCCCTCACTTCTGAGTTTGTTTTTTCCTTGGGCACTTCTGCTCAGCCTAGGACATTTTTCAGTTTTCTTTAAACCTTTATAGTTACACCCCTGCTGTTGTTGTTCAGTCACACAGTTGTGTCCGCCCCTGTGACCCATGGACTGCAGCATGCCAGGCTTCCCTGTCCTTCACCACCTCCCAGAGCTTGCTCAAACTCATGTCCGTTGAGTTGGTGATGCCACCAAACCATCTAATCTTCTGTTGTCCGCTTCTCCTCCTGCCTTCAATCTTTCCTACCATCAGGGTCCTTTCTAAAGAGTCAGTTCTTTGCACCAGGGGCCAAAGCATTGGATCTTGAGCATCAGTCCTTCCAATGAATATTCAGGATTGATTTCCTTTAGGATTGACTACTTTGACTAGATGAACCTTTGTTGGTAAAGTAATGAAACAGAAGAGTTCAAAATGAAGTACTTGGGTGCAATCTGAAAAATGACAGAATGATCTCTGTTCGTTTCCAAGGCAAATCATTCAACATCACAGTAATCCAAGTCTATGCCCCAACCACTAATGCCAAAGAAGTTGAAGCTGAATCGTTCTATGTAGACCTACAAGACCTTCAAGAACTAACACCAAAAAAAGATGTCCTTTTCATCATAGGGGACTGAATTCAAAAGTAAAAACTCAAGAGATATCTGGATTAACAGAAAAGTTTGGCTTTGGAGTACAAAATGAAGCAGGGCAGAGCTAACAGAGTTTTGCCAAGAGAATACACTGGTCATAGCAAACACCCTCTTCCAACGACACAAGAGATGATTCTACACATGAACATCACCATATAGTCAATATCGAAATCAGATTGATTATATTCTTTGCAGCTGAGGATGGAGAAGCTCTAACAGTCAGCAAAAAAAAAAAAAAAAAAAAAAAGACCGGGAGCTGACTGTGGCTCAGATCATGAATTCCTTATTGCAAAATTTGGACTTAAATTGAAGAAAGCAGGGGAAACCACTAGACCAGGCAGGTATGACCCAAATCAAATCCCTTATGATTATACATTGTCAAAGTGGAAGTGACAAATAGATTCCAGGGATTATTTCTGATAGACACAGTGCCTGAAGAACTATGGATGGAAATTTGTGACATTGTACAGGAGGCAGTGATCAAGACCATCTCCAAGAAAAAGAAATGCAAAAAGGCAAAATGGTTGTCTGAGGAGGCCTTACAAACAGCTGAGAAAAGAAGAGAAGTGAAAAGCAAAGGAGAAAAGGAAATATATACCCATCTGAATGCAGAGTTTCAGAGAATGGCAAGGAGAGATAAGAAAGCCTTAAGTGAACAATGCAAAGAAATAGAAGAAAACAATAGAATGGGAACAATAGAACAGAACAGAATAGAATACAGATCAACAATAGAATAGAGAGCTCTTCAAGAAAATTAGAGATACCAAGGGAATAGTTCATGCAAAGATGAGCAGAATAAAGGACAGAAATTGTATGGACCTAACAGAAGCAGAAGATATTAAGAAGCTGCTGCTGCTAAGTCACTTCAGTCGTGTCCGACTCTGTGTGACCCCATAGATGGCAGCCCACCAGGTTCCCCCGTCCCTGGGATTCTCCAGGCAAGAACACTGGAGTGGGTTGCCATTTCCTTCTCCAATGCATGAAAGTGAAAAGTGAAAGTGAAGTCGCTCAGTCATGTCCGACCCTCAGCAACCCCATGGACTGCAGCCTTCCAGGCTCCTCTGTCCATGGGATTTTCCAGGCAAGAGTACTGGAGTGGGGTGCCATTACCTTCTCCAGATATTAAGAAGAGGTGGCAAGAAAACACAGAAGAACTGAAAAAGATCTTAATGACTCAGATAACCTCAACGGCATGATCATTCATCTAGAGCCAGACATCCTAGAGTGTGAAGTCAAGTGAACCTTAGGAAGCATCATTACAAACAAAGCCAGTGGAGGTGATAGAATTCCAGCTGAGCTATTTCAAACCCTAAAAGATGATGCTGTGAAAGTGCTGCACTCAATATGTCAGCAAATTTGGAAAACACAGCAGTGGCCAGAGGACTGGGAAAGGTCAGTTTTCATTCCAATCCCAAAGAATTGGGATGCAAAAGAATCCAATTTCATTCCAATGCCAAAGAATGTTCAAGTTATTACACAATTGCACTCATTTGACATGCTAGCAAAGTAACATTCAAAATTCTCCAAGCTAGGATTCAACAATATGTGAAACAAGAAGTTCCAGATGTTCAAGCTGGATTTAGAAAAGACAGAGGAACCAGAGATCAAATTGCTAACATCTATTGGCTCATAGAGAAAGCAAGAGAATTCCAGAAAAATATCTACTTTTGCTTTATTGACTACACTAAAGCCTTTTGACTGTGTGATTCACAAAAAATTGTGGAAAATTCTTCAAGAGATGGAAATATTAGACCACCTTACCTGCCTCCTGAGAAACCTGTATGCAGGTCAAGAAGCAACAGTTAGAACCAGACATGGAACAATGGACTTGTTCCAAATTGGGAAAGGAGTACGCCAAGGCTGTATATTGTCAGTCTGCTTATTTAACTTATATGCAGAGTACATTATGTGAAATGCCGGGCTGGATGAAGCACAAGCTGGAATCAAGATTGCTGGGAAAAATATCAATAACCTCAGATATGCAGATGACACCACCCTTATGGCAGAAAGCGAAGAGAAACTAATGAGCCTCTTAATGAAGGTGAAAAGAAGAGTGAAAAAGCTGATTTAAAACTCAATATTCCCAAAATGAACATCATGGCATCTAGTCCCATTACTTCATGGCAAATGGATGGGGAAACAATGGAAACAGTGACAGATTATTTTCTTGGGATCCAAAATCACTGCAGATGGTAACTGCAGCCATGAAATTAAAAGACACTAGATCCTTGGAAGAAAAGTTATGACAAACCTAGACAGCATATTAAAAAAAAAGAGACATTACTTTGCCAATGCCCCTGTTACCAGTAACAATTACTTGTATTAAAATTTTTCATGTTCAAATTACTGTGTGATTTCTGTCCTCTGTTTAGACTTTGAATGATATATAATTGGTAAGGAGAGTGGTCCCAGGATACAGACTTACAAAGATGTGATTTGATGTGATTTGGGGATTAGGGGTGTTTGTGCCCTTGGGCTTAAGTACTGTGCTGAACTCTTTGCCAACAGGAAATAGGATAACAGTGACCCAAGGTATGCAGGGATATTGTAATAAATCAAACCATCAGCAGTGTTAGATTGTGACGAAGCATGCATTGCAGCAAATACCTTGAGATCCCAAGGGGTTAGTCCATGTAACGATTACAACAGTGCAATGACAACTTCAAGAACTCTGGTGTGGGCACTTGTGTACACACAGAAAGAACATAAGAATCTTATTTCCCCTAGCATTCAAATCAAGTCATAGTTTGAGAAACAGAGTTTCTATGATAGCCTTAAATATTCTGTAACTTCTTGTAGCCTCAGAGTTATTATTGCTTAAAATCAAATACAAAATTTAGTTGCATAGATTGTTGCATAGACAGTTTTATTCAGAATCTTGTGAGGCTTCATAGGTGAAAGATAGAATATAAACATAAAATAATGAGACCCTGAATCTTGGAATGAGGCTATATTGTTGGATTCAGAAAAAAAAACTTGTACTTTGGACCCTGGGTTGTCCTGAGCTTTTCTTACTAGTAGAAATAGCTTAATTCCTCAATGTCTGAGGAAACTAACTTTACTTTGTGTGAAAAGCCTCTACAAATCTCATTGGGGAAATATGTCTTGTTCTCTTCAAGACACACCACAATCACCCACTGTGGCTACCTGGCCTATGTTGTTATTTTTGTTTAGTCGCTAAGCCGTGTCTGACTGTCTGACTCTTTTACAACGCCATGGACTGTAGCCCACCAGGCTTCTCTGTCCCCAGGATTTCCCAGGCAAGAATACTGGAGTGGGTTGCCATGCCCACCTCAGGGGATATTCCCAACCCAGGGATCGAACCTGAGTCTCCTGTGTTGCTGGGAAGATTCTTTACGACCAGGGAGGATCACCAGACATATAGCCAGAGTCAAATATGACCAGGATATAGGGGGCAGGAACTTACTATGACCTAGGAAGAGACATTTTACTTACCAAAAAGAATTTTAAGACTTTCCTAATATGTATTAGGAAATTAAAAGATGCTTGCTCTTTGGAAGGAAAGCTATGACAAACCTAGACAGCATATTAAAAAGCCGAGACCCCATTATGCCAAAAAAGGTATAGGTAGTTGAAGTTATGGTCTTTCCAGTAGTCATGTACAGATGTGAAAGTTGGGCCATAAAGAAGGCTGACTGTCTATGAATTAATGCTTTGGAACTGTGGTGCTGGAGAAGATTTTTGAGAGTCCCTTGGACTGCAAGATCAAACCAGTCAATCCCAAAGGGAATCAACCCTGAATATTCATTGGAAGAACAGATGCTGAAGCTGAAGCTCCAATACTTTGGCCACCTGATGTAAAGAGCCGTCACTTTGGAAAAGACCCTGATCCTGGGAAAGGTTGAAGGCAAAAGGAGAAGGGGGTGGCAGAGGATGAGATGGTTAGATCTTAAATGGTTAGCATCACTGACTCAATGGACCTGAGTTTGAGCAAACTCTGGGAGTTAGTGGACAGGGTAGCCTGCCATGCTGCAGTCCACAGGGTTGAAGAGCTAGACATGGCTTAGTGACAGGACAAAACAACAAAATGTGTATCAGCAGAAAGCTGTAGAAAATGTGTGGAAATGGAGTCTAGGGGTCTCACACCAAAGATGGCAGAATATAACTCTAGATTGGTATGAACTCTTTTGGATATAGTATATTTACTGAGATTTTGTGTTTAACATATTAGTTCATGCAGCTGTAAGGTAGCTCTAAAAGCTAATTAGTTGATAGGTAAAAAATTGGATTTCATGGTAAACCTCTGGTTAAAGAAATTGAGATTCCAGAGCTTCCCTATCATGTTATATGCGTTATAGAAGAGAAAATCCTAAAGGCTTTGGAGAGAATCCCAACAGTAGGTTGACTTTGTCATGTGTGAGCTGTACCTTACCCCCTCCCAAGTATCAACCCTGAGAAAGCCCAGAGGCACCTCCTTCACCAACTAAAGCATTTGGGGATATATTAGTGGAAGGAGCACTGGAAATGTTCCACGTCAACTTTCTTTGGCGACTAGGTACACCTGTATAAGTAGGCTCCTGATTTCAATGGGGATAAGGAGGACCCAGAGTAGCAGAGGCCAAAGCAGTTCCTAATCGCCAGAGAGAAAAGGTGGTGCATCTACCATAAGGGGCAGCAAAAAATGTCAGTAATCAGAATTGTTTAGCCTGCAGAGATACTTGGCAGAGGATAACTGATAACAGTGTTTCTAGAAACAACACTAGGTGAGCAGCCTGTTAGAGTATTGCTGGATACATAAAAGAGGAAGATGATTTCTCAAAGCCAAAAACCTGATCTGTGGACAGACGAAATAGGCACAGATTGAGAAGATATTTGTGCTCCACATGAATATCCATTACAGTAGACAGGATTCCAAATAACCAGTGGATAAAATGATATTCTCAGTAGACATCAGTCAACCTTTGGTCATAGTCACCCAGTGCTTGCTCAGTGGACCCAAGTGGCCAAGGTGACAGGGATGTAAGCTATGCACAGGCTCACAAACAAATGGGTTTTCCTTCACCAAGGAAAGTCAGTGCATGACATGGCTCGTGCAGTGCCAAGTGTCTAATTTATCAAAAGCAGTTCACATTCCATTCAAAAAAGACACGAACGGAGGTCCCATGTAAACCTAGTCCCTCAGCTTAGATGTTGAGTGGAGTCAGTTATAGAAAATGCTTCTCTCTCTCAGGTTGAAGCAGTAGAAATTTTTAAGCTCTCTAAGTGATTCTACTTGGAAGCCAAGGATAAGAAAAACTATGTCAGTAAACTCCAGTACAAGCATATAATCCAGTCATCTTTTTTCTTCTGGCAAAATATGACTCTTAGCAATTGAAAAACTCTAATTATTGTTTCAAAGCAAATTTAAGTCAATATAGAGCAAGATTTAAATTAATACAGAGATTTAAATACACATTGATAGATTTTACCACTAATTCTGCCTTATCAATTACTGTTTAACTTGACTTCCTATTCTTAAGCAAATTTTTTCTATTTAGAATCTTTGCAGCTTTGGGGCATTCATAAAACCAACTGACTAACCTGAGAATCCCTTATCTGTGTTTGCTTTGTAATAAACAGGTTGAGCAAAGATTTAAAGCCTGGAGTGGGATACAAAGCAGCTGCTGGTGTTGTGAATTTTTGATGACTTCCTCAAGCCAGTGCAAGGTGATTAAGCCACAGAGGCTGCCTGCCTGGGTGTGAATCAAAATTCTGGCCCACTTATATAGGATCATCTCATAGCCTTGTGAGGAGGAATCAATGGCAACCCACTCCAGTATTCTTGCCTGGAGAGTACCAGGGATGGAGGAGCGTGGTGGGCTGCTGTCTAGGGGGTCTCACAGAGTCGGACACAACTGATGTGACTTAGCAGCAGCAGCAGCATAGCCTTGTGACCCTATAGAAAACAGATTAACCTCTCAGCCCTTCAATTTCCTTATCAGTGAAATGGGGCATGCCCTGCAGTGTGAGTCTGGTTCTGTGTGAGGCCCCGCAGACAAGCAGCTGGATGGGGTAAATTTGAGCTGCCTCCCTGGACATCCACAGCCTGACTCACCACTTCCCACCCCTCCAATGTACTGGCTAGGGGCCAGGCTCAGCCCATACTCATCAGACTTGCTGGGCCCACCTCCAGGTCAGCCCTTCCTTGGCTTTGTCCAGCCATCTTCACCATGAAGCAGAGGCCAGGCTGGGCCCCTGGTTAAGTGTACAGGGTCTGGCCCTTGCTTGCTGCCCTGGGCCCTCAACTCTGGGCCTGTCACTCAGGACCACCATGCCCCATTCTCAGTACTGCAATCTCCTCCACTGGAAACCATTTCCTCTCCAAAATGCCCCCACATCCTTTGAGAACCTTACTCAACCTTGAGGACCTTCTAGAACCTTACCCCCTTCACCACAGTCTCTCAGTCGGTAGTACAGCCTTGCCCACCAGAGTGTCACATGTGTATCCCCAGCATTCCCCATGGGTCTGGGTCTCACTGCGTCTCCAGAACCCACTGTCTGGCCCACAGAAGGGACCAAGAGACTGACAATGGGTGGGTGGTCGGGTGGGTGGTCAGGTGGTTTCAGTGTCACATCTATATCTGCAAATAATAGTAATAATCTCAGAGATTTGGGGGGGGCATAATAAATGGAATATTATAGGTAAAAAAGTTTAAAAAAGTACCTGGTACATATTAAGTGCTCACTGTTATTAGCTCATTAATTCTTAGAGAATTTCTTTTAAACACTGGTATACCTTTAAATCATTCCACTTCCCATCCCCTATTACTCTGTTAGGAACTGAGCAACCACTACTCATACACATAAACACAGTAAGGTCAATTCCAATATAATGAGAATATGCACCTTAAAAACTAAGTTTTATGTTAGCTGCCTCATGGAGTATCAGCTACAGCTTGAGTAGGGAAATCATGAAATGGAGCACAATCTAGAGGAAAGGGCAAGTAAGGAAAGATTTGGATGGGAAGGAGAAAGTAAGGAGAAAACCAAAAAGGGATGCAGAAAGGCTAAACACTTAGTCTGCTTCAGTCTTTGTCCCATCATATATGGAAGCTTTCCCTTGAAATAGTAAGTACAAAAGGAAGAAACATTAACCAAAACTGAAAAATCTGTGTTTCATTGATGCTGTAAGCTTTGGGGAAGAAACAAACATTGCAATCATGGCTAAAGCAAATCTAAGGAAGACACTTCATAGAAAATATGTCTAATCAGGTCAGAGCATTTTATGCTCCAAACAAGCACTATCCACTAGAACTTTGAGTGCTGACATAAATGTCTATAATCTGTGTTGTCCTATATGGTAGCATTAGTCATGCTTTGCTCTTGAGCACTGGAAATATGGCTAATGCTGCTGAGAAAGCAGTTTTAATTGCATTTAATTTCAATTAATTAAAATGCAAATGTGAATAGCTACACATGGATAATGGCTACTGTGTTGTACAGTGCAGTTCTAAACCTTGAAAGAACACTGAAGGAAAAAGCAAAATCTCTATAAAGCTTTAAAAGCTATGAAAGGACTTTCCTGGTTGTCCAGTGGTTAAGAATCTGCCTGTCAATGCAGGGGACATGGATTCAATCCCTGGTCTGGGGAGATTCCACATGCCACAGGGCAACTAAGTCAGAACACCACAACTACTGAACCTGAGAATATTGAAGCCCAAATGTCTAGAGCCCATGCTCCATAACAAGAAAAGCCACCACGCACTGCAACAAGAGTAGTCTCTACTTACTGCAACTAAAGAAAGTCTGAGGGCAACAGTAAAGACTCAGCACAGCCAAAAACATGTAAATAATTTAAAAACTTGGAAAGGTATGAAATTATTAATAATGTTTTCTTTGCCTCCTTCAAAATGGTTGAGGAGGCCTTACAAACAGCTGAGAAAATAAGAGAAGCAAAAGACAAGGGAAAAAAGGAAAGATATACCCATCTGATTGCAGAGTTCCAAAGAAGAGCTAGGAGACATAAGAAAGCCTTCCTCAGCCTATCAATGCAAAAAAATAGAGGAAAACAATAGAATGGGAAAGACTAAGGATCTCTTCAAGAAAATTAGAGATACCAAGGGAACATTTCATGCACAGATGGGCACAATAAAGGACAGTAATGGTATGCACCTAACAGAATCAGAAGATATAAAAAGAGGTGGCAAGAATACAAAGAAGAACTATACAAAAAAGATCTTCATGACCCAGATAATCACGATGGTGTGATTACTCATCTAGAGCCAGATGTCCTGGAATGTGAAATCAAGTGGGCCTTAAGAAGCATCATTATGAACAAAGCTAGTGGAAGTGATGAAATTCCAGTTGAGCTATTTCAAATCCTAAAAGATGATGCTGTGAAAGTGGTGCACTCAATATGCCAGCAAATTTGGAAAGCTCAGCAGGGGCCAGAGGACTGGAAAAGGTCACTTTTCATTCCAGTCCCAAAGAAAGGTAATGCCAAAGAATGTTCAAACTACTGCACAACTGCACTCATCTCACACACTAGCAAAATAATGATCAAAATTCTCAAAACCAGGTTTCAATAGTACATGAACCATGAACTTCCAGATGTTCAAGGTGGATTTAGAAAAGTCAGAGGAACCAGAGATCAAATTGCCAACATCTGCTGGATCATCAAAAAAGCAAGAGAGTTCCAGAAAAACATCTACTTCTGCTTTATTGACTACACCAAGGCCTTTGACTGTGTGAATCACAACAAACTATAGAAAATTCTTCAAGAGATGGGAATACCAGACCACCTGACCTGCCTCCTGAGAAACCTGTATGCAGGTCAGGAAGCAACAGTGAGAACTGGACATGGACAACAAACTGGCTCCAAATAGGAAAAGGAGTACATCAAGGCCGTATATTGTCACCCTGCTTATTTAATTTATATGCAAAGTACATCATGAGAAACACTGGGTTGGATGAAGCAGAAGCTGGAATTAAGATTGCTAGGAGAAATATCAATGACCTCAGATATGCAGATGACACCACCCTTATGGCAGAAAGTGATGAAGAACTAAAGAGCCTCTTGATGAAAGTGAAAGAGGAGAGTGAAAAAACTGGCTTAAAACTCAACATTCAGAAACCTAAGATCATGGCATCTGGTCCCATCACTTCATGGCAAATAGATGGGAAAACAATGGAAACAGTGACAGAGTTTATTTTGGGAGGCTCCAAAATCACTGCAGATGGTGACTGCTGCCATGTAATTAAAAGACTCTTGCTCCTTGGAAGAAAAGCTATAATCAACCCAGTTGGCATATTAAAAAGCAGAGACACACATGAAAAAATGCTCAACATCACTCACTAGCAGAGAAATGCAACTCAAAACCACTATGAGGTACCATCTCATGCCAGTCAGAATGGCTGCTATCCAAAAGTCCATAAGCAATAAATGCTGGAAAGGGTGCGGAGAAAAAGGAATCCTCTTACACTGTTGGTGGGAATGCAAACTAGTACAGCCACTGTGGAGAACGGTGTGGAGATTCCTTAAAAACTGGAAATAGAACTGACATACAACCCAGCAATCCCACTGCTGGGCATACACACTGAAGAAACCAGAAATGAAAGAAACACGTGTACCCCAATGTTTATAATAGCCAGGACATGGAAGCAACCTAGATGTCCATTGGCAGATGAATGGATGAGAAAGTTGTGGTACATATACACAACGAAGTGTTACTCAGCTGTTAAAAAGAATACATTGAATCAGTTCTAATGAGGTGGATGAAACTGGAACCTATTATACAGAGTGAAGTAAGCCAGAAAGGAAAACACCAATACAGTATACTAATGCATATATATGGAATTTAGAAAGATGATAACGATGACCCTACATGTGAGACAGCAAAAGAGACACAGATGTAAAGAACAGACTTTTGGACTCTGTGGGAGAAGGCGAGGGTGGGATGATTTGAGAGAATAGCATTGAAACATGTATATTATCATATGTGAGATAGATCGCCAGTCCATGTTCGATACATGAGGCATGGTGCTCAGGACTGGTGTACTCGGATGACCCTGAGGGATGGGATGGGGAGTAAGGTGGTAGGGGGGTTCAGGATGGGGAACACATGTACACCCATGGCGGATTCATGTGAATGTGTGGCAAAAACCATCACAATACTGTAAAGTAATTAGCCTCCAATTAAAAAAAAAAAAGCCAAGACATTACTTTGGCAACAAAGGTCTGTCTAGTCAAAGCTATAGATTTTCCAGTAGTCATGTATAGATGTGAGAGTTGTACTATAAATAAAGCTGAATGTCAAAGAATTGATGCTTTTGAACTGTGTTGTTGGAGAAGACTCTTGAGAGTCCCTTGGATGTCAAGGAGATCCATCTAGTCCATCCTAAAGGAAATCAGTCCTGAATATTAACTGGAAGGACTGATGCTGAAGTTGAAACTCCAAAACTTTGGCCACCTGATGCGAAGTACTGACTCATTTGAAAAGACCCTTATGCTAGGAAAGATTGAGGGTGGGAGGAGAAGGGGATGACAGAGGATGAGATGGTTGGATGGCATTGTCGGCACAATGGACATGAGTTTGAGTAGACTCCGGGAGTTGGTAATGGACAGAGAAGCCTGGCATACTGCAGTCCATAGGGTTGCAAAGAGTCAGACATGACTGAGCAACTGAACTGAACTGAACTTGTCTCCTTCAAACCCATTCTACCCCACTCTCATGGCACAGCAGCCAGGGGTTTGGGTAGACTTGTCCTCACTCAAGTAACTTCTGTTCTATTGGGAAAATTTATACTCAGACCAACTAACACATGGCATCTGATCATGAGGATAGGTTCAGATTGTCCAGTGAGTGCAAAGTTCATTGACTGTAGGAAGCCCCTCTCACAAGGCTCCACTGATACAGGCAACCACCTTGCAGTTGAGGAGGAAACTAGTGTTAAAGTTCAGCTGACAGAGGAGGAAAAGTGGCAAGAATTACAGAAAGGTGGAGGCATGCCCTCCTTATGCTTGAAGTTCACCCTCTCCGCTTTTTGCATTTTCTCATGGTATGCTGTTTTAAAATGTCCTTTTCGAATGGTTCCCGTGTCACCCCATCCCTCACATCATACCAGTCAACCAAGAATGTTCTTTGTGTGAAGATCAAACATATTTTCCTTTCCTTTTTTCCCTAACCATATACATTGTTCAAAACCATGCTGAATTTCAGATTCATATTGGCTCTACAGTTTTCTTGTATAGTCTTTTCCTCCCCTGGAATTTGATTGCTGTTTTCCTTGGGAGATGACACATATACCTTTCTCATCATATACCCAAATAACCTTACTTCTTATTCATTTTGCATTTTCCTAAAATCATTTTATTTTTCTTAAAGATATTTTACTTGAATCCTACTGATTTACTTATCTAATGCGATGGTCAACTTGCCAAATACTAATATTATCAAATAGTTGATTTTCAGGGAATTTTTCTTTCCCTGATGAAAGCTTAATATCTACTTTTTCCCCCCTGTCCATCCTGCCCCTGCTTGCACTCTTATCATTTTATAAAGAAACAAATAAATGGGCTTCCCATTAACCCTGTTTACTGGCTTTTCTATTTGTGTGAATTTCATGTCCATCCTTGCCCTGGCTATGGCAGAACTGGGATGACAAAGAATTTCAGAGCAAGACAGAAGATGGAAAGAGCCTCAGTCAGTAGAACACCCCAGGGGATTGCATTTCAAGAACTCATACAATTAAATAAAGGGTCAGCAATTGGAGCAAAATAAACATTCCAAAAGAGGAAATCCTAACATTTGCAACAACATGAAGAGGTAGGGAAGATATTAGGAGGAGTTCAACAACTCAAAGTATTCTCTTCAAAAAGGGTTCCAGAGAAGTAATTTTTTAACATGATGCCTTATTGAAAAGAACTTCTTTTTGCCCTCATTCTCCAAGCCAGGCTTCAACAATATGTGAACTGTGAACTTCCAGATGTTCAAGCTGGATTTAGAAAAGGCAGAGGAACCAGAGATCAAATTGCCAACATCTGCTGCATCATCAAAAAAGCAAGAGAGTTCCAGAAGAACATCTATTTCTCCTTATTGACTATGCCAAATCCTTTGACTGTGTGGATCACAATAAACTGTGGAAAATTCTGAAAGAGATGGGAATACCAGACCACCTGACCAGTCTCTTGAGAAACCTATATGCAGATCAGGAAGTAACGGTGACAACTGGACATAGAACAACAGACTGGCTCCAAATAGGAAAAGAGTACATCAAAGCTGTATATTTCACTGCGCTTTTTAAACTTATATGTAGAGTACATCATGAGAAATGCTGTGCTGGAGGAAGCACAAGCTGGAATCAAGATTTATGGCAGAAAGTGAAGAGGAGCTAAAGAGCTTCTTGTTGAAAGTGAAAGAGGAGAGTGAAAAAGTTGGCTTAAAGCTCAGCATTCAGAAAACTAAGATCATGGCATCTGGTCCCATCGCTTCATGGGAAATAGATGGGGGAACAGTGGAAACAGTGGCAGATTTTATTTTGGGGGGCTAGAAAATCACTGCAGATGGTGATTGCAGCTATGAAATTAAAAGACGCTTACCCCTTGGAAGGAAAATTATGACCCACTTAGACAGCATATTAAAAAGCAGAGACAAAGGTCTGTCTAGTCAAGGCTATGGTTTTTCCAGTAGTCATGTATGGATGTAAGAGTTGGACTATAAAGAAAGCTGAGCAGTGAAGAATTTATGCTTTTGAACTGTAGTGTTGGAGAAGACTCTTGAGAGTCCCTGGGACTTAAGGAGATAAGGGACTTCCCTGAGACGTGAAGGACTTCAACCAGTCCATCCTAAAGGAAATCAGTCCTGAATGTTCACTGGAAGGACTGATGTTGAAGCTGAAACTCCAATGCTTTGGCCACCTGATGTGAAGAGCTGATTCATTTGAAAAGACCCTGATGCTGGGAAATATTGAAGGTGGGAGGAGAAGGGGATGACAGAGGATGAGATGGTTGGATGGCATGGTCAACACAATGGACATGAGTTTCAGTAGGCTCTGGGAGTTGGTAATAGACAGAGAAGCCTGACATACTGCATCCCATGGGGTTGCAAAGAGTCAGACACAACTGAGCAATTGAATTGAGCTGAACTGATCCATCTAGAAATCAGTGAGATTTAGAATTACATGTTCTAAATAATTTTACTTTCAAAGTTTGAAGGACAGAATTGCTGTTTTTAGCTTGTATTTATTCTGATGAAAAATCTGATCCAATCTGATTAACATTTTTAGAGGTCCCATATGCCAAGCATTTCTTTATAGTCTTTTGTTGGCAGACATCTTCATGCTGGCTCCTGTCACTATTAGGAGTTACCATTATGGATTTAGAGAAGAGAGAGAAGACAAATGGTTATGCTCAGCCCACTTGTTGAAAACCTAGCTCCTCCTGATTTGCCTTAATAAAGTCAGCTCCTGTGGTTTACATAGTGTATAAGAGTGTATAAATGTCTACATTCAACAATAGATTATGTGACAATGGAGGGAAAATTAGGTCACTTTGGATCAATCCAGTTGGGTCAATTGTAAATTACACTGTCTTGAGAGAAAACCTGAAGCAAAAAGGTACTTAAGAAATGAGAGGAGAGTTCATGTTTGCACAAGAAAAGTTACTAAGGAGAAGTTGAACTGAAGCCATGCCAAAGAGTAATTTTGTAGTGTTGCTGTTCTGATCAATATTTATGCCAGGCCCTGGCTAAGTGATAATTGCATCATGCCACGAGGGAAAGATAAATAGAAATAAGGAAGAAGCGAAGTTTGACTGTAAGTTATTTCGTGTTTCCTAAATTACTTCACCCAGATAATTTGCTTGATCAGAGCTCCCACCAGATTGAATGCAAATGAGTTGTAGTAAAAGTGAGCTGGGAAACAAAAGTCCTGAGTTTACAAAAAAACACCTGTTCTGCAATAATTTGTGAACTCTCTGTCAGTCCAGACCTAGTGTCTCTGAATTTAAAAAGAAAAATTCCACTTTAAAATAAAAAGAGGGCACGGTATTCCCTGATGTAACATTATATCCTGAGTTCTAGAAACACTTCCCTTCTATTTTCCAGTAAAAGCCCATTTACATTGATTAATTAAAAGAGACGTTTTCTTTTGGCAACAGTAACACTGATTGCCCCCTATTTAGTGCCTTATTAATAAAAAATACTGGGCAGGAGGTACACATTAGCAGAACAACATTTCAGTGCTAGGGCAAGGCTTTTGGCCTCATGCCTTTGAATGGCTGGCCTTCGAAGTTGTAACTGTCTGTGTTCCCTTCTGAGACTCAGGGAGACTCCTGAGATTCTGGTGGAGTCAGTAGCAAGGCAAAGACTTTCCTTCATAGTTAAACCATTAAAAAATTAACAAAAGGATCTGAGAAGAAAACACAACACCAGAAACTGTTGGTTGGGTGAAAATGACCCATCAACTAGAAAGTTATGTGGGAAAAAATAAGTGAGAAAGGAAAAATGACACCTGAAAAAAGATTTTTGTAGTCTATGAGAAAAACAAGGTAACTACCGACTCCCACAGCTTCTGTAATACAACAGCTATGAGACCCACTGAGAGGCCGGAGAAGATGGCTGATGTCCCTTCTCAAAGAAATCAAAGTGGCGGGGACCTTCTCACTAGCGCTGGGCAGGCCAAAAGGAACACAAATACGTGGGTCACAGTATAACTGTACTAGGAACTAGTTGGAAACGGTAATGCATAAAAGGGATACAACAGAAAAAGAGACTGTTTATGACCTCAGAGGCCAACAACAGCCTCTTCTCATCCCCGGTCATCGGTCATCTCTATTGTTACAACAGAAGGGATATGTTTTTTTGTTTTGTTTTGCTTGTTCTGATTAGGGTTATATGCAAAGCATAGACAGATATACATATTCAAAAGGTACGATTGTCATGCCTCAAAAGAACATCATGCCTCTCTGCTTTCCTCCCAATATTTTTATGAAAAGAGTACTATAACTCCATTAATTAATTTTCATCACTGTGTTCAAAAGAAACCTTACACATTACACTTGATATTATTAAATGTCACCCCACGTGATGTTTTACTTAGTAAAAAAATAATAATTAAAATCATTTACTCATTGTAGACCATCCACATTAAACATGGTTTATCTACACAATAGGGAATTTATTTTGTCTCTTGAAATTACCTTTGGGGAGAATTTATAAAATGATTCTTTTAAATGATATGTTAAAAAAAGGTAGATTTATTTGCATATAAAGCATGATTTCAAATACTGATATATAAAAAAGTACCAAAATGTTATTGTAAAAGATGGCTTTTTAAAAAACATTTTTCTTAAATCTTCTCTGCAAGCTTTTAATACTTTTAAGTTTAGGAAAAAAAATCATTTTATCTATAACCCTAGGAGTCTAGCATAAATGAAACTGGTTTCATTTTGCCTATTTCTTTAATAAGAGTATGTATTTTTATTCATCAACTCTGTCTTCGAAAGCAGATAATTTGGTAGATTAGAATCATTAATGCTAAGTGCCAGTGTTGAGCTCATAATGGGGTGGTTAGTTTCATTCCTTGTCAATGACATGGAATTCCTCCTGGATTCTGACTAGATATTCCAAACAAAGAGAAAAAGCTTAAAAATGTATGAGGGCCAGAAAAACCTTGCCCCATTTTGTCAGCATTTTCACCCCTATATGCAATGAAGTGTATTATAAACAAAAGTTTCAATACTAGAATTGATGCTATACACAATCACCTTGAGGAACTAATTAGTAGGTTTGCTTTGCTCCTCCATATGAAATATAATACATCTAAAGGCACCAGGATGATATTTAGTACTGATGTCGTGGGAGGGAAGATTTATCTGATAAGATCATGAATCCTCTGAAACTGTTAATTTACTTAAATTACTTGTAAAAATAACTTTGTACAAAAACAGAATAAGTAAAAGAGAATACTAAAGAAACATGAGGGGAGGTTTCCCTTTGAGTACTGCTTCTGTTTTATAATCAACCAAAAGTGCCCATGTCTCCAGATGTTTGTGGGAACCCTGGCAGGACCAAAATATAGCCCATAGATATTCTGCACCCAGTTACCACAGATGGAATTGTGTTGCTCAGGTTAGAGAGTCATAGAAGTGAGAAACCCCTTAAAAATGGTCATCTGAAATTCTACTCTCTAATTCCCATCTAGGTAAAGACAGAGCATTCTTACTTGCTTCTATTACATTCAGTTCAGTTCAGTCACTCAGTCGTGTCTGACTCTTTGCGACCCCATGAATTGCAGCACGCCAGGCCTCCTTGTCCATCACCAACTCCCAGAGTTCACTCAAACTCATGTCCATCGAGTCAGTGATGCCATCCAGCCATCTCATCCTCTGTCATCCCCTTCTCCTCCTGCCCTCAATCCCTCCCAGCATCAGAGTCTTTTCCAGTGAGTCAACTCTTCGCATGAGGTGGCCAAAGTACTTCTATTAGACTCACTCAATTTGGGAAATTAATGGTGGGTACCGTCATTATGTCACCTCTCTCCCAAACAATAATCCTAGATGTCATTTAGTCAAGATTGTGGCTTTTTGATTGACATGAAAAACAATCAAAAGCCCCCAAACCTCTTTTTTTTTCCTTCAGGAAACACAGTGTTACACTCTTGTTTGGACCATTATGGAATAGAAAGATATAAGACAGGGATGATAATACATCATTTATTGGATTGCTGTAAGATTTGGGGATAAAATATCTCCAGGTTTGAGATCTTCCTACACTTTTAGATTTAAAGACAAGTCCTAATGCTTCCATTCCTTGTTGTACATGAAGGGCAAAGCCATTTTTAAGTTCTTGGGAACTTCATGGAGTGCTACTATCCTGTGTGAGTTCTGTGTCTGAGGTTCAGCTTTGGATAAATCCCCCTAATTCTTCATATCTGATAACTGTCCTCTACACTGACTCCATTCTGATGCTGCAGAGCTTGAGCTCTTCAGCTCATAGGTTGGCAGGAGACAGGGGTTCGATCCCTGGGTTGGGAAGATCTTCTGGAGAAGGAAATGGCACCCCACTCCAGTACTATTGCCTGGAAAATCCCATGGACAGAGGAGCCTGGTAGGCTAGAGTCCATGGGGTCGCAAAGAGTCAGACACAACTGAGCAATTGCACTCACTCACTCATGGCCTGGAAAGTTCATTGGCTCTATATGTTCTTTATATTGCCCATTTTTCTGACTCCTGCAAAACAGGATCCTTTGGGAAGACACTTTTATTAGCTTATTATCCTTCCTTCCATTTGAAAGTAGACCTAACGAACTTTCTTAATGACACATCGATACCTCTAAGCCAGGTGTATCTTTGCAACTCTGGAAGACACTTTCTGTCAGTCTTTCCAGGTCTTCTCCTCTATCGGTCTTTGAAAGAGGGAAAAAGAGCAGACTTATTCAGCCACCCTTCCATGATATGGATTAAACCAGCCATCCGAAAGGGCAGAAATGGTGAAAGCCCATATGAGATTTAAATAATAGTCTATTGGCTCCATTATAGCAATAAGCCCATTGAAACCTTGACAGAAGTCATCTCCTTTGAGAGGAGTTCAATAAATGGTGTTTATGATGACTATTTCTCTTTATCACACTTCATAATCGGCATTCTGTGGTTGTTCTTTATAATGTTTTAAACAAAATCTCTTTCCACTATAGAGAACATTCTAGTTCATTACAGACTATGGTCAACAGTTGGAAAATACCTTCATGCTGGGAAAGATTGAGGGCAGGAGGAGAAGGGGGTGACAGAGGATGAGATGGTTGGATAGAATCAATGACTCGATGGACATGAGTTTGAGCAAACTCTGGGAGATAGTGAAGGACAGGGAAGCCTGGTATGCTGCAGTCCATGGGGGTGCAAATAGTCAGACATGACTTAGCAAATGAACAACAACAATGTTCAACAAAAAATAGATGCTGCAACAAGAATAAATCCCTCTGGATTCTAGCCCCTACATTTTATACATCAAGAAAACTGAAGACCAAAATACTTCCAACCTACCCAAATACACAAGTAGTTGGTAATAATCTGAATAAGAGACTAGGGCTCTTAGCCCACTCTATTTAGATCTGCAAATCAAAGACTAACACACAAAGGGTACTTTGAACCAAGACCCATGAGTTCTGTGGTTTCTTTTCCATAAATATGTTTATTATGTGCCAAAGTCTATCCTATTATCCTATCTACCTGCTATTTAAAAATAAATTAGGTTAATATAATTTGATAAAATCTATGAATTCTCTCATTTTTCCAGAATCATATTGTTTTGCACATAAATTAATTATATAGGAAAACTTTACAATCTGATATCTGTAAAATGCCAGTCAACTTTGTATGTGAGAAGGAAAAATGATGAGGAAAATACTGAAATTAAAACGAAACACAGCATATATAGAGGACAATGTAGCTTCAGCTCTGTTCAGTTTCTTAGTTGTGTCTGACTTTTTGCAACCTCATGGACCACAGCACACCAGGCTTCCCTATCCATTACCAGCTCCTAGAACTTACTCAAACTCATGTTTGTTGAGTTAGTGATGCCATCCAGCCATCTCATCCTCTGTCATCCCCTTCTCCTCCTGCCCTCAATCTTTCCCAGCATCAGGGTCTTTTCAAATAAGTCAGCTCCTTGCATCAGGTGGCCAAAGTATTGGAGTTTCAGCTTCAGCATCAGTCCTTCCAGTTAATATTCAGGACTGATTTCCTTTAGGATGGACTAGTTGGATCTCCTTGCAGTCCAAGGGACTCTCAAGTGTCTTCTCCAACACCACAGTTCAAAAGCATCAATTCTTTGGTGCTCAAATTCTTTATAGTCCAACTCTCACATCCATACATGACTACCGGAAAAACCATGGCTTTGACTAGATGGACCTTTGTTGGCAAAGTAATGTCTCTGGTTTCAGTATGCTGTCTAGGTTGGTCATAGCTTTTCTTCCAAGGAGGAAGTGTTTTTTAATTTCATGTCTGCAGTCACCATCTGCAGTGATTTTGGAGACCCCAAAAATAAAGTCAGTCACTGTTTCCATTGTTTCCCAGTCTATTTGCTATGAAGTGATGGGGCTGAATGCCATGATCTTAGTTTTCTGAATGTTGAGTTTTAATTCAGCTTTTTCACTCTCTTCTTTCACTTTCATCAAGAGGCTCTTCAGTTTTTCTTCACTTTCTGCCATAAGGGTGGTGTCATCTGCATATCTGAGGTTACTGATGTTTCACTGAACAATCTTGATTCCAGCTTGTACATCACGAGGTCTGGCATTTCACATGATATACTCTGCATATAAGTTAAATAAGCAGGGTGACAATATACAGCCTTCATGTATTCCTTTCCCTATTTGGACAAGTCTGTTCCATGTCCAGTTCTAACTGTTGCTTCCTGACCTGCATACAGATTTCTCAGGAGGCAGGTCATGAGGTCTGGTATTTCTATCTCTTGAAGAATTTTCCAGAGTTTGTTGTGATCCACACAGTTAAAGGCTGTGGTGTAGTCAATAAAGCAGAAGTAGATGTTTTTCTGGAACTCTCTTGCTTGTTCGATGATCTAGCAGGTGTTGGCAATTTGATCTCTGCTTCCTCTGCCTTTTCTAAAACCAGCTTGAACATCTGGAAGTTTATGGTTCACATATTACTGAAGCCTGCGTTGGAGAATTTTGAGCATTAGTTTGGTAACGTGTGAGATTGAGTGCAATTGTGTGGTAGTTTGAACATTCTTTGGCATTGCCTTTCTTTGGGCTTCCCTGGTGGCTCAGATGGTAAAGCATCTGCCTGCAATGCAGGAGACCTGGGTTTGATCCCTGGGTCAGGAAGATCCCCTGGAGAGGGAAATGACAACCCACTCCAGTACTCTTGCCTGGAAAATTCCATGGACAGAGAAGCCTGGTAGACTACAGTCCATGGGATCACAAACAGTTGGACACAACTGAGGGACTTCACTTTCTTTGGGACTAGAATGAAAAGTGACTTTTTCCAGTACTGTGGTCACTGCTGAGTTTTCCAAATTTTCTGGCATATTGAGTGCAGCACTTTCACAGTATCATCTTTTAGGATTTGAAATAGCTCAACTGGAATTCTACGACTTCCACTAGCTTTGTTCTTAGTGATGCTTCCTAAGGCCCACTTGATTTCACATTCCAGGATGTCTGGCTCTAGGTGAGTGATCACACCATCATGGTTATCTGGGTCATGAAGATCTTCTTTGTATAGTTCTGTGTATTCCTGCCACCTCTTCTTACTATCTTCTGCTTCTGTTAGGTTCATACCATTTCTGTTCTTTATTGTGCCCATCTTTGCATGAAATGTTCCGTTCTAATTTTCTTGAAGAGTTCTCTAGTCTTTCCCATTCTATTGTTTCCTGCATTGATCATTCAGGAAGACTTTCCTATCTCTCCTTGCTAGTCTTTGGAACTCTGCATTCAAATAGGTATATCTTTCCATTTTTCCTTTGCCTTTCGAATCTCTTCTTTTCTCAACTATTTGTAAGGCCTCCTCAGACAACCATTTTGCCTTTTTGCAGTTCTTTTTTTTGGGGATGGTTTTGATCCCTGTCTCCTATACAATGTCACGAATCACCATCCATAGATCTTCAGGCACTGTGTCTCTCATATCTAGTCCCTTAAATCTATTTCTCACTTCCACTGTATAACCGTAAGTGATTTGATTTACGTCATACTTGCATGGTCTAGAGGTTTTCCCTACTTTCTTCAGTTTAAGTCTAAATTTTGCAATAAGGAGTTCATGGTATGAGCTACAGTCAGCTCCCGGTCTTTTTTTTTTGCTGACTGTTAGAGCTTCTCCATCTTTATCTGCAAAGAATATAATCAATCTGATTTCGGTGTTGACCATTGGTGATGTCCATGCATAGAGTCTTCTCTTGTGTCATTGGAAGAAGGTGTTTGCCATGAGCAGTGCGTTCTCTTGGGAAAACTCTATTAGCCTTTGGCCTGCTTCCTTTTGTATTCCGAGGCCAAATTTTCCTGTTATTCCCAGTATCTCTTGATTTCCTACTTTTGCATTCTATTCCTCTGTAATGAAAAGGACATCTGTTTTCGTGTTAGTTCTTGAAGTTCCTGTAGGTCTCATAGAACCGTTCATCTTCAGCTTCTTCAGCATTACTGGTTGGGGCACAGACTTGGATTACTCTGATATTGAATGGTTTGCCTTGGAAAAGAACAGAGATCTTTCTGTCATTTTTGAGATTGCATCCAAGTACTGCATTTCAGACTCTTTTGTTGACTATGAGGGCTACTCCTTTTCTTTTGAAGGATTATTGCCCACAGTAGTAGATATAATGGTCATCTGAGTTAAAGTCTGGTGTTGTAAAGAACAATATTGCATAGGAACCTGGAATATTAGGTCTATGAATCAAGATAAACTGAAAGTGGTCAAACAGGAGATGGCAAGAGTGAACATTGACATTTTAGGAATCAGTGAACTAAAATGGACTAGAATGGGTGGATTTAACTCAGATGATAATGTAGCTTATGTAAGACAATTTAATAGGAGAGCAGGTCATCTGGTTTTTGGCTTCAGCAGGTCACAAACTTTAAGAAAAATTCTGTCTAAGGTGTAGGTTATAACATCTTACTTCACTGTAAGCAAGCATTCACAGGATGGAAAAACTGCCTGAAATTTCTCCATCATAGGAGCATGCATGAGCACTCATAGCCACTTCTGTACGGCATAAAGTCCCTGAGGCCAAAGGGCCTTCTTGTTTCTCTGGCTATTTCCTACCAAATAGTGTTCCCAAGTCTGGTTGCCTGGCCACACAGCTCAATTGGTTTATCTTACATTCCTTGACTATTGTAAGTAGAGGCTCTTGGGATCCAATTATTACTGTTTCTTCCTCCCTGATAGAGTTATTAGACCTGTGAGCTGTGGGCAGCCTCTACAGGATTCTTGGGGGATACTTCAATACAAAGATTGGAGTTCAGCTTCCTATCCAGGGATAAGGTAAAAGGACATCACCAGAAGAGAAAGGCTTGAAAAGCCTATTAAAGTGTCAGAACCCCTAGTATTGGTGAAGTAAGATATTACTCTCCAGATTTTTACCTTCGATTATCCACTTAAATCAATCATTTTACCTTACTCATTTACTCCAGGGCTAATCTCTTTTAAAACAGTTTAGATGACTTTTTTTAAAAACCTTTGAGACATTCTTTTTTTCTTTTTTATGTATATGAAAAAATGAATATATCACGGAATTGTCGCTTATTAGTCTCTGCATGAAAGAACAATTAAGTATTTGACCAGTCAAAACACACGATGTAATCTCTGAAGCTCTTTCTGTACCGAAGGATGACTTGGAGCTTGCTGATTGGGCATTCTTAAGTTATTAGGCTACACTCGTTCTAAGATTTAGACTTGCATGGATGTGAGGAATTGGCCATACTTAAACATCACACCAAAGCATGAATTCCACTGTGTGAAGTAGGACCTGAGATACTGATCCATTTTATTGTTTTTAGTTAAGTTGTCCTCAATTTAAATTGACTAGCTGGTTATGTGAGCTTTGTGCAGTATCCTGGAACTTGAATTAGCTCTTAGGGGTTACAAGTGGGAATTTAATGATATCCAGTAAAACAATGACAAAACGGTCCAATCAAGGACTTCTTGAGGCTTTTGCAGATGATTATAATGCTTTTTCAGTAAGAAAGGCCCTGCCAGTTAGCCACCTAATTAAGCAAAATGACTTGTCTGATAAATTCAACCCTCTTAATGACGACCAGATGCCCACCAAAGCCACTTGAGATTTTATGAGTAATGATTATTAAAAACTGTTATTATCTATTTCACACTAGAATTTTCTCTTCCTTCAGAGAACTAGGATTACATTTTAAAATGAAAGGAGCAAATAGAAATATGATTTAAAAAAATACAGATTTGTATGATGTAGGAGATCAAAATCCCCAAACCAGAAACCTGGTGAGCACTGTATGGGATGTAGCTGCTTAGACGCAACACAAGGCGACATCTCCAACTATTCATATTCAAAGTTAGCCTCCATGTAATAAGGTACTATTTCAAAGCATGAGTTGGTATAGCTCCTCTAATGGATTTGTCACTTAATCAGTGCCTCAGTTTCCTAGTGGATACAATGGAGTAATAATTCCTACACTATTTGCGAACATTTTTCAGAAGGAAAAAGCATTTTTGAATTCTGCAGCACATTAGGCTTTCATGGAAATAATGCAGAAGTTTACAGATATTTCCTAATGTGTCATGGGTTCCTGTGCCACTGAATGGATAGTTTTGCAGTACACTTAGCCTGAATGCCCATCCAGAAACCTGGCACAATCTCTGCTGAAAAAACTTAGAGAGTAGCATAAACATTCAAGTGAACTGGCCATGTACTCTTTGTTTTTACCTGGGGTGGGATAAGACTGGGTGAAGAAAACAATCAACAATTAGTACCATTACATGTCATAACGTGAAAAACTCCATATTAATATGGCTCACTGTTGTGGGGGACACACTGCCTCTCTTCCCCAGATGACCATCCTCTCCTTTCAGAGCCAGTTCAGCATAGGCTCTGGTGAGCACTACGTGTGTTCTTTCTTTGTCTCTCTCTTTCTGAAATAGAGCTGGATCCCAAGCTTTATCCCAAGCTTTATCCCAAGGGGCTATTTTCTTGACTTCCAGGGTATTCTAGTTCCCTAATATGCTCCCATTTGGCCATAAGGAAAACATACAAATTGTCTTGGGCTTTCTGAGAAAAGCTGTATTACCCTTGGCCAGCTTGGATGAAGGAGGGTTTTCAGTAAAGCATGATTTGTGAAAGGATATAATTGACACGTTGGTGAATCTTTTTTCTCAGCTCTGCATACCCAGCTTCCCTCTTCTCCAGTCTTTGCTGCTTGTCACTTTCAGATATTGGCACTGGAGCCAACCCCATATGTAGAGAGATCAAAATGTCTGGGAGTTTGTTAACACCCCTCCCACATAACCAGTGGCTGTGTGGGATGCTGGCAGCACAAAGACCCAGCTCCCTTAATTTGAGGCCAAACTGTGATGTAATGTATACTCCCGGGCTCCTATGAGATTTCTCCTGAAATCACATCTTTGCTTGGCTTCCACCCCATCCCTAGTCTGCTCCCTTTTGCTTCTTGGTTTGGTTTCTCAGGGAGCACTTTCATAAGAAATCACTTGCATGTGAATTCCTGATTCAGAGTCTGCTTCTAAGAGGACCTTACCAAAGAGCCCAGTTCAGTTCAGTTAAGTCGCTCAGTCATGTCCAACTCTGTGACCCCATGAACTGCAGTACACCAGGCCTCCCTGTCCATCACTAACTCCTGGAGTCCACCTGAACTCGTGTCCATTGAGTCAGTGATGCCATCCAACCATCTCATCCTCTGTTGTCCCCTTCTCCTCCTGCCCTCAATCTTTCCCAACATCAGGGTCTTTCCCAATGAGTCAGCTCTTCACATCAGATGGCCAAAGTACTGGAGTTTCAGCTTCAACATCAGTCCTTCCAATGAACACCCAGGACTGATCTGCTTTAGGATGGACTGATTGGATCTCCTTGCAGTCCAAGGGACTCTCAAGAGTCTTCTCCAACACCACAGTTCAAAAGAGCCCAGGGGAAGGGGAATTAGAGAAGGGGATGGAGAGAAGGAAGCCTTCTCTTTCATCCTACTAAGTGAACATGGTACTAGTGGGGGAAGTTCAGTTCAGTTCAGTCGCTCAGTACTGTCCGACTCTTTGTGACCCCATGAATCGTGGCACGCCAGGCCTCCCTGTCCATCACCAACTCCCAGAGTTCACTCAGACTCACGTCCATCAAGTCAGTGATGCCATCCAGCTATCTCATCTCTGTCGTCCCATTCTCCTCCTGCCTTCAATCTTTCCCAGCATCAGGGTCTTTCCCAATAAGAAATCTCAGGGCTGATCATCAGAATGGCTTGGTTGTATCTCCTTGCAGTCCAAGGGACCCTCAAGAGTCTTCTCCAACACCACAGTTCAAAAGCGTCAATTCTTCAGCACTCAGCCATCCTCACAGTCCAACTCTCACATCCATACATGAACACAGGAAAAACCATAGCCTTGACTAGACGGACCTTAGTCGGCAAAGTAATGTCTCTGCTTTTGAATATGCTATCTAGGTTGGTCATAACTTTTATTCCAAGGAGTAAGCGTCTATTAATTTGGTGGCTGCAGTCACCATCTGCAGTGATTTTAGAGCCCCCAAAATAAAGTCAGCCACTGTTTCCACTGTTTCCTCATCTATTTCCCATGAAGTGATGTGACCAGATGCCATGATCTTCGCTTTCTGAATGTTGAGATTTAAGCCAACTTTTTCACTCTCCTCTTTCACTTTCATCAAGAGGCTTTTAGTTCCTTTTCACTTTCTGCCATAAGGGTGGTGTCATCTGCATATCTGAGGTTATTGATATTTCTCCCAGCAATTTGGATTCCAGCTTGTGTTTCTTCCAGTCCAGCATTTCTCATGATGTACTATGCATATAAGTTAAATAAGCAGAGTGGCAATATAGAGCCTTGACGTACTCCTTTTTCTATTTGAAACCAGTCTGTTGCCCCATGTCCAGTTCTAACTGTTGCTTCCTGACCTGCATACAGATTTCTCAAGAGGCAGGTCAGGTAGTCTGGTATTCCCATCTCTGTCAGAATTTTCCTCAGTTTACTGTGATCCACACAGTCAAAGGCTTTGGCATAGTCAATAAAGCAGAAATAGATGTTTTTCTGGAACTCTCTTGCTTTTTCCATGATCCAGTGGATGTTGGCAATTTGATCTCTAGTTCCTCTGCCTTTTCTAAAACCAGCTTGAACATCTGGAAGTTCATGGTTCATGTATTGCTGAAGCCTGGCTTGGAGAATTTTGAGCATTTCTTTACTAGCATGTGAGATGAGTGCAATTGTGCGGTAGTTTGAGCATTCTTTGGTATTGTCTTTCTTTGGGATTGGAATGAAAGCTGACCTTTTCCAGCCCCGTGACCACTGCTGAGTTTTCCAAATTGAGTGCAGCACTTTCACAGCATCATCTTTTAGGATTTGAAATAGCTCAACTGGAATTCCATCACCTCCACTAGCTTTGTTCATAGTGATGCTTTCTAGGGCCCACTTGACTTCACATTCCAGGATGTCTGGCTCTAGATGAGTGATCACACCTTCATGATTATCTGGGTCGTGAAGATCTTTTTTTGTACAGTTCTTCTGTGTATTCTTGCCACCTCTTCTTAATATCTTCTGCTTCTGTTAGGTCCAAACAATTTCTGTCCTTTATTGAGCCCATCTTTGCATGAAATATTCCCTTGGTATCTCTAAATTTTTTGAAGAGATCTCTAGTCTTTCCCATTCTGTTGTTTTCCTCTATTTCTTTGCATTGATCACTGAGGAAGGCTTTCTTATCTCTTCTTGCTATTCCATGGAACTCTGCATTCAGATGCTTATATCTTTCCTTTTCTCTTTTGTTTTTCATCTCTCTTCTTTTCACAGCTATTTGTAAGGCCTCCCCAGACAGCCATTTTGCTTTTTTGCATTTCTTTTCCATGGGGATGGTCTTGATCCCTGTCTCTTGTACAATGTCACGAACCTCATTCCATAGTTCATGAGGCACTCTATCTATCAGATCTAGGTCCTTAAATCTATTTCTCACTTCCACTGTATAATCATAAGGGATTTGATTTAGGTCACACCTGAATGGTCTAGTGGTTTTCCCTACTTTCTTCAATATAAATCTGAATTCAGTAATAAGGAGTTCATCATCTGAGCCACAGTCAGCTCCTGGCCTTGTTTCTGTTGACTGTATACAGCTTCTCCATTTTTGGCTGCAAAGAATATAATAAATCTGATTTTGGTGTTGTCCATCTGGTGATGTCCATGTGTATAGTCTTCTCTTGTGTTGTTGGAAGAGGGTGTTTGCTATGACCAGTGCATTTTCTTGGCAAAATTCTATTAGTCTATGCCCTGCTTCATTCCACATTCCAAGGCCATGTTTGCCTGTTACTCCAGGTGTTTCTTGACTTCCTACTTTTGCATTCCAGTCCCCTATAAATAAAAGGACATCTTTTCTGGGTGTTAGTTCTAAAAGGTCTTGTAGGTCTTCATAGAACCATTCAACTTCAGCTTCTTCAGCGTTACTGGTTGGGGCATAGACTTGGATTACTGTGATATTGAATGGGTTGCCTTGGAAATGAATAGAAATCATTCTGTCATTTTTGAGACTGCATCCAAGTACTGCATGTCGGACTCTTTGGTTGACCATGATGGCTACTCCATTTCTTCTGAGGGATCCCTGACCGCAGTAGTAGATATGATGGTCATCTGAGTTAAATTCACCCATTCCATCCATTTTAGTTTGCTGATTCCTAGAATGTCGATGTTCATTCTTGCCATCTCTTGTTTGACCACTTCCAATTTGTCTTGATTCATGGACCTGACATTCCAGGTTCCTATGCAATATTGCTCTTTACAGCATCGGATCTTGCTTCTATCACCAGTCACATCCACAGCTGGGTATTGCTTTTGCTTTGGCTTCATCCCTTCATTCTTTCTGGAGTTATTTCTCCACTGATCTCCAGTAGCATGTTGGGCACCTACTGACCTGGGGAGTTCCTTTTTCAGTATCCTATCATTTGTTGGGGAAGGTGATTATCAAAGCTCAGAATTCTTGTTCTTAACAGATAAGAGTATGTGGAGAGTTCCCTTCAAGGATTCTTCATAGTTGTAGTCATTATCTAGGTATTTAAGAGCTGGATGCTGCAGATGATAAAATGCAGGGTGGACACATGAAGGTATTGGCTTAAGGACATAAAATTCCATGGCAAAGCTAGTACAAAAGTCTCCTGACTTATTAACCCATGGTTTCCCACCCAGCCTGGAGTCATACAGAACATTTTAAATCTCAACTCAGCTACTTACTAGTTTTGTAACCAGTAGTGTGCTTATTAATGTTTAGCAACCAGCTTTTAGGGGAGAGGGTACCCTGACTTGTAGTGTTTGCTAAGTTGCATAGTGTAAATACTTTCATGGTGGCCAACTTTAAGCTACCATGTGATGACACTGCATACAAAGGTGGGGGAGATGCACACAGTTAGTTCTCAGAGGCCGGTGGCTGTCAGGTCCAACATGTCGCCGCCTGTAGCCTTTCAAATCCTTTTTTCTCTATGCTGTCTTCTACTACATAGATGTATTTATATCTGGTCAATGATGTTTATGAGGATTAATGTTATGACACATAATTGCCTAAAACTAGTTACTACTATCATTAATACCAAGGAAAGCTAAAAATTAAAATGATATAAAACAGATAAATTTACAGTTTATCATTGATATTTGTATTTGTTAGGGTTTTTTTTTTTAGTCCATTTTCTTTCATTGATTTCTTTTTTAAATATCCAGGATTATATCTTAGTTTCTCATCTCACTTTTTGTTTTTTTTGGCTGCACTGCCTGTAGAGTGTGGGATCTTGGTTCCCCAACCAGGGATCGAACCCAGGCCCCTTGCACTTGAAGCACAGAGAGCTAACCACTGGACTGCCAGGGGATTCCCTGTTAGATTGTGAAGCACAAATTATAGCTATTGCTACTTACTAAAATATTTGAGGAAAAAGTTTTGTGGGTGAGGGAAAAAAGCAATTTAAATTATGCTAAACAACAACTCCGTGCTTCGCTGTACAGGAAATACACTTGAACTACTCTGTAGCTCAGATGGTGAAGAACTGCCTGCAATGCAGGAGACCAGCATTTGATTCCTGGGTCAGAAAGATCCTCTGGAGAAGGGAATAGCAATCCACTCCAGTATTCTTGCCTGGAGAATCCCATGGACAGAGAAAGCTGGCAGGCTATAGTCCATGGGGTCGCAAAGAGTAGACATTACTGAGAATGACTAACACTCACAAACAACAACAATGTCTGTAATTTTCCATTCAATCAGCTGAGAGACGAGAGTGTGTTACCTAAACTGGCCATTCCTTTCAGGAGTTACACCCAGCTTAAGTCTACTTAAGCTTAGGTCTGCTTCCTGGAGAAGGAAATGGCAACCCACTCCAGTATTCTTGCCTGGAAAATCCCATGGACGGAGGGGCCTGGTAGGCTACAGTCCATGGGGTCGCAAAAATTCAGACACGACTGAGCGACTTCACTTTCACTTTAAGTCTACTAGTCTCTGGAATACATAATTTAACAATTGTCAATGTCACTTTGTAGACTGTTCATTAACAGTTTAAATTTACGTTTCCATAAAGCATGCAACTGGAGAAGGAAATGGCAACCCACTCCAGTGTTCTTGCCTGGAGAATCCCAGGGACAGAGGAGCCTGGTAGACTGCCATCTGTGGGGTAGCACAGAGTCAGACACGACTGCAGTGACTTAGCAGCAGCAGCAAAGCGTATAACAGTAGACTTATAACAGTATTCTTGTTTCTGAGATCAAGTGCTAGCAAATATCAGGTTGTCACTATTTGTGGGATTTCCATTGAAGCCATACCAGTTTGTATTATAGCAACTGGGAATAATTACCTCAAAATATCAAGAAAGATATGAGATTCTTTTTCATCACTGTCATGAGATGGAAATACCAAGAGGCATCAAACAAATGTAGGGCATGTTGCAAAACTTGTTGTTGTGTTAATAGAAGCTATTATGTGAACATTATATCAGTGATTAGAAAATTGTTAACATTCATAAAGAGCGTGAGAGTTCCCCTTAGGGATTTGCTTGTGTTTTATAAGCATGTTTTGCAAAGAAGCAAGTAAGACACTGCAAAGAAGCAAGTACGACACTAGGTCTTTAACAGTTGGGCACACCCAGTAGGAATCCTATTCATCTTCCCTTCCTCAAGAGCTGGATGAGAGGAACTGTTCACTAGCTCCTCTCACTAAGAGTTACTTCTTTCTTTAGCACTGTGGAATTTGGCATTATCCACATCCCAGGAAACTTCCTCCACCTTTATTTATTGCACATAAACTTTGATTAGATTGCATTCAGGGAAGGCAGTAAAAAGGAGTCTAGCAGAGCTAAGAAGATGATACAAAGAATATGAGAGAGATGTTGGCCCAGGAAGGAATCTTCTTCATCAAAATGTTTTCTGAGAGTACAGAAGTGTTCATCCAGTTGCCTGAATTGTGTACATTGGCATTTCGTTTTAGGTGCAATGTTTGTTTCATGCCCACAGTCTTGTTTGCAACTTGTTATCCTTGCTTTGGGCATGATTTCAACATGAGTTCAAAGAAGAAAATGCAGCCAAGGCAAAAAGAAGATATGGGGGAACGTGATGATTCAAAGGGAAGGTTTCTATGCAGTAGAACGTAAAGTTGGCCTCTTCCTTTTGGGAGGAAAAATATCACGGAAATTCTACTCAAGAATTGGTTAGTAAGGAAAAGTGGCTTTTTTTCTTTAATAAAATATATATTTGAAGGTGTACAACATGCTATTTTGAAATACAAATATACATAGAAAAATGATTGCCACGGTCAAGTTAATTAACACATCCTTCTCACACAGTTACCATTTTGCATATGTGTGGTAAGAGCACCTGAGATGTAATTTCTTGGCAAATTTCCAGTATTCAATGCAATATTATTAGCAATAGTCATCATGCCATCCTCTAGATCTCTAGACTTACTCATTCTACATGACTGAAACTTTGTACCATTTGACGAACTTCTCCCCATTTTCTTCAACGCCATAGACCTGCTAACCACTATTATACTCTCTGGTTCTATGAGTTTAGACTCTAAATATAAGAGAGATTATGTAGTCTTTTTCTTTTTGTGTCTGATTTGTTTTCACTTAAAATGATGTTCTCTAAATTTAAATATATTGCCACAAATGGCAGTATCTCCTTCTTTGTTAAGACTGACTAATATTTCATCGTAGTTGTGTGTTATGGTGTTTGTGTTTGTTTATGTATTTGTATTTCATCTCAATTTTTAATCTATTCATCCATCAATGGACATACACACACAAAAAAAACCCTGTTAGTGGGGATGTGAATTGGTAGAGCCATTGTGGAAAATCATATGAGATTCCTCAAAAAATTAAAAATAAAATCACTATATGATTCAGCATTATCATTTCTGGGTATATATCCAAAGCAACTGAAGTAAGTACCTCAAGGAGATATAAGTGCTACCATGGTTCACAGCAGCATTATTCACAATAGCTAAGATATGGCAAAGTGGCCTTTTGACTGGTCTCTTCAAAATGCTTTGCAAATGAAAACAGCTATTTTTACCAACTTTTTGTGAGAATTGGAGGGAAGTATTATTACATGAGAAAAGAAAGAAGAAAAATAAAGGAGCCAGGTGCCGGGCCTCAGTCTGCATTTCCAGCTAGTGGGATCTACATACTCACAGAGGGATGCTTGCTGTCAGGTTCCTCAGGCATAGTCACTAAAACCAAAACCCCAAACCTCTACTTGCTCTCTTTTTTACCCTCTTGTTCTCTTCCTTTGGGGGCTGAACCCCTCCTTCTGTTTCCCACAGCGTGCAGAGGGTCATCCCAGCCGCCTCGGGCATCCTCCAGTGAGCAGAGCAACAGGCCTGGCTCTCTGTCATGCCCCATCTCTCACAGCCTCTCAGAGGCCTGCAGAGAAACAGCCCAGCTGGCAGGAGCATGGGCTGCTGTCTGCCTCTCTGTGGTGTGTCTCCTCACAAACTGGCCAGAGGCTGTCATCTGCGAGGAGATGGAGCAGGGCCAACAATTTCAATTCACAGTCGACTCTGCTCTGCCCAGCAAGGTCGAGAAATCAAGAAGCAGTTTTCCCTTAGTAGCTCTCATTTTTGGTAGAGGCACATCCCTTGTGTTTTCAGGTCAGGAAACTCAGAGTTGAACTCTATAATCGACTCTATGCACACCTGGAATCGTGTTACCACCATGCACTGATCATGGAGCACCTCCATGTGCTGGGTGTTAGGTGTGGGGATACAACTTATGGAAAATCCAGCCCTGGCTCTCAAGCTGCAGCTCACAGACTAGCATGGAAACAAGTCTATTGCTCATAGCTTGGTAGCTTGAGTGCAGAGTGTATAAAAGGAGCAAGGTAGAGCATTTAGAAAAACCTCTGGCCTGCAAGAGGTCACAGAGCAAGTGTGGCCTGTAACCTGCTCCCTTGGCTCATGTTCCCATGTACCATTACTCTCTCCATGACTGTCTTCTTTTCTGATTAGCACTTTGTCCTGTTCTTCCCTGTGCTCGTTTCAATCTCAGGCAGGCACTCTCCACAGGAGAGCCCCATGAACTCTAGGCTGGCAGCCTCAGCAGTACAAGAGCCAGTGTTTGCCCAAGTCCCAGAAAAGTCCCAAACTCTGACTAGACCCAGAGGTCACAGCCTGCCTAGAAAAGACCTGAGGCCAGGGCATATACTAATTGGTCAGGTCTGGGTCACTCTTACCTCAGTACAGAGGCAAGATGTTTCCCTAAAAGGGCTTCTGTTAACAAAATGAAGAGGAATGGATTGCAGGGTGGCAAGTATAAAAACTGTACACTGCTTGTACTTAGCCCTGGGCTTCTATTTCTCTATGCATTAGATTGGGTAAATGCTCTTTAGGATAGTTTAGGCAGAGGAAAAGTCAGGGGCTGGAAAGAAAGGGTAAAGGAGGAAAGAAGGGAATTGTCCTGTTGATAAAGCAGTCAGGGGAGCAGCAACCTTGTAACATTTAAGATGTCTCAGACTTGTTTGAAACTTTCTTATTAATTTGACCCATAAGCCAAGACTCATTTATTTGGAGTACCTAATACATGCTGGGCACAGTTCTAAATGCTGTGGAGGATGCAAGTTGCATGCCTTCATAGAGTTTACATTCTAATGGAAAGATAGATAAACAGATGATAGAGACAGATGTAGAGATAGAGACAGATGATGCTAGATCTCTGAGGAGGAAGAGGAAGACAAAACAAAGTAGAGATATTATTTTTGACTTTTGGGAATTTTTACTTTTAGGAAGAAACTAAACATAGGGAAAGAGCTAGATGATAGCCCAACACTATATGAAAGCATATGAAAGCACACTGCGGTTGGGGTTTAGTCACTAAATCATGTCCAACCCTTTGTGACCCCACGGACTGTAGCCTGCCAGGCTCCTCTGTTCATGGGACTTCTCAGGCAAGAATACTGGAGTAGGTTGCCGTTTCCTTCTCCAGGGGATCTTCCTGACCCAGGGATTGAACCTGGGCCTCCTGCATTGGCAAGCAGATTCTTTACCCCTGAGCCTCCTGAGAGGCTACATGAGAGCACACTAAACATGATATAACCAGAGGCTAGAAATGTGTATCATAGGAGAGAGCAGATGGATTGAGGTTATTTGAGAAAGGCTGGGTATCATTCTCCACTCTCGCAGAAAAAATGCCCAAGTATTATAAGAGGAAGGGAATATACACTGGCCCGTGTTTCCAAAGTTTCCCGAAAATAAGACTTACGTGTTCTAAAAATTGTTTTCCTGGCCCCTATCCAAAGCTTCTGATTCATATCTTCCCCAGGATAGGCTGGGCAGTCTAAATTTTAACCAGTACCATTGTTACTTCTTATCATCAGGAAAGTGTGGGAACCCTTACCTAGAGGGCTGGCAGGTGCAAAGCAAGGGGGAACCCAGTGTGTGAGATGTCCTAAGGCCCTCATTCATTCTGAGCCCAACTGCTTTTCATTTATTTCTCGCAAGGACTGCAGAACTTGCCAAAAGACCATCTCTTCTTTGGTTTACAGAATGTGAGGATGCAAGAGAATAAGAGATGGCTACTGGATTTAATAGAAGGTGCAGAGAATAAACCCCAAGTGCTAGCAGATCATGTGAAAGGAGACAGATTTTCTCTGCCAAACAGAGAGGGGGCTGCAAAGGTTGCAGACCAGAATATCCTGTGTATGTGCTTCTAATTCAATTAAGTCCCTCTGCTTTCCATCTAGCCCGCTTCCCAAGTGCTCCCCTAGCATACGCTGCTGCACTAACAACGCCTTGTGGACACACAGTCATCCCCACAGTAGGAGAGGACAGCTGCTTAATAGTCACTGCACAGCAGGGCTGAAGGTGAAGAACAAGCCCTGGATACAGCTTGGGAGGCTCTAGGTAGACCGCAGGGAAGATTCCTGACAAGACAGAAACCAGAACGGAAATTCTACTAAGGCTATTACTGTACTCCACATCCATAATCTGTCAGGAAGTGTCTTGGGTGTTTGCAACTGTATAAACAGCTAAGACCTTAGGGCTTCCTAACTAAGCTTGTGGGAATTAAGAGCGTCACTACTTGCTGCTGCAGGTGGAGTCTTAAAGTCTTTTTTCTGATCTCTAGGTAGTTGATGAGATTCAAGGCAGCCAAGATAACACTGCTAAAGAAGCCATAACCAAAGGGGTGAACATTAGAGCTGTTCACAGAAATATTTCTAGTTCTGACTGGACACACAGTAGGGCTGCAATTCCCTACTCCCTAAAAGGTGAGTGGGGCCATATGATTTACTTTGACCAGTGAAGTATACTGTTCTTCCCTAGACAGATGCTTTATAAGCTGGTATATGATTGGCTACTGACTTTTTCCCTTGACCACAGTGAAAGGCAAGTGTTGGCAGATGGCTAATCTTTCAGCCTGATCCTAGAGCCAGGCTGCTGCAGAACAGCTAACCAGTGATGGACCTGTATGTGAGGGAGAAACTGCTCTGTGGTTTGCAGCCACTGGGATTTGGGAGTTATTTGTTTCTGTAGCACAGCCTTGTCTACGGTTAACCAGTGCTATGGTTAACTAGTCATTCAGATGTAGCAGTCTTATGATCAGGAATTATCTAGTTGCCTTATCAGACTGATAGGAAGAAATCTGTAATTAACAAATCAATAGGACTGAAAATCCCACAGAACGTCTGACTAAAAGCAAGGCCAACCTTTCTTTACTCTTTGAAAATAAAATGCAGCTTTTCATTAAGCAAATAGGCTTCTAATTAGGCTAGCTAATGCGATACTTTCATTATTAATAGTTTCTTCAGCATAACTTTTGGTTCTGTTTGCCAGTTTCTTGAGTTGGTTTGCATTACTTTTTGGCCTAGGTTATTGCACTAGGTGTCTAGGTGTCTCCTCTGCCTCTGCGACTTATCTCTTTTCACCCTGTTTCCAGGCTGTTTTATTATTAATCTCACTCTCAAACCTCAGTTTACTTTCCGGGTTGCTCCCTATTGCTCATATGATAAAATACTTGTGATATAAAAAAATGAGGTAGATTTTTCTTATAAATGATCTGATTTTCTTTAATAGTGAGTAAACACAAAGAAAGCTCAGAAAGAATGAATTATCTATTAGCAAAATGTTTATGAATAAAGACCCATAACTTTCTCCTAGGTTCCCAACAGTTGTTTCTGAGCCAAATGAACCTTAATTCAGGCCAAGGCTCCAAAGGATCTCCTGCACTTTGTGCCACCATGAAATCTGGGACAATTAAGAATTCTAGCAATTTTATTGTCTAATGTACAATCAACCACCATACTTGCACCTTATAAAGTCTCCTCTTATAGTGGAAGGAGCCTTACTAACACATTCAGTTTGTCTTATATACTGTTTGAATTACAGAAAGCTGGGGTGTATTTTGAATCAGTTACTAACTGTTCTTGGTATACACTGGGTGAAAACTGATTAATTCAACTCTATTCAACAAATGGGTTTTATATTATGCTGTAGTATATGTATATGTCACCCAGTAATCTGAACTTTTAAAATTCCCTGATTTTATTTGAAACAAAATTTGTTATTTTTTGCTAATCAAGTAATAGATCAAATCTATTTCTTATGAAAAAATTATAGTAGCAAGAGAAAAAGATTAAAACATAAATCATATGTAGCCTCACCACCAAAGAAAGATTTTAACATTATTTTAGATTTGGAAAATTTCCTCTTAGGAAATAAGATTTCTGATATGTCTTCCTCCTCACTTTTCAGACTGTAGACAAGCCGCACATAAGAGTCATCCCTGAAAATGACTTGAAGGGCCTCACATGGATAAAACGCACGGTACACTCACTCATCCCAATTTCCATTTACCAGCCTGGGTTCAGTTAGGGAAGCAAAGCTCTCATGAGTGTTATGGGAATAGAGGATAAATTATGGAAATTAGACCTTATACAAATGTGGCCCCTTGCCCTGTTGGGAAGGTGAAAATCTGGAAGTGAAAGCTGAAGGAGTGAAAAAAGAATTGTTAATACATCCTTGTGAGGCCCACGAGCAATCTCCTGAAGTTAGAACCTAAAGACAAATATGAGAAAGCAGCCTGTCTAACCACCGAATCGGAACGATGAAGGGGGAGCTTCAGGATGTATCCTTGGGGAACTTCCATCTCTGTGCAGCTATTGCTTCTGCAGATGTACTGGTGGTGTAGGCTTGACAAGTAGAAGTTCACATCGTTGAGTTCACACGTAACCTTCAGCCCTCCTGACATGGGCACTGTTTCTATTAGCCCAAGGAGCAAAGATAGGGACACAGAAAAGACGCTGACCGACATCCACAGAATAAGTCATGCTGCTCACTGAATCATTAAACTTCTCTGCTTTTTTTCTATTTCATCTTTTTGCATAATTTGTAGAGATCTACTTTCTTTTATTTGTTTGAACCTTTTATTTTACATTGTAGCATAGCTGATTAACAGTGCTGCGATAGTATCAGGTGTACAGAAAACTATGTATCTATTCTTTTTCTAAACTTCTCTGTTGTGAGACATAAAGATCTTTTCATATTTTGTCTTTTCTGAGAGCCCTATCTACTTATTTCTCCCCAAACCTTCTTCCACTAACATTTAATAGTATTTCTTCAAGTCCATAATCATCCAACCAAGCCATTAGACAGTGCCCTCGAATCCACATCATTTCAGGCTTTGCTTTCTCTCTTTCTAGGCAAAAAAGAATAACCAGGTACACTGCTCAAAAGTTCTGCCTACTTGCAGGAGGTTCCCTCACCGTGTCCTCTAGGCTGCTCAAGTCAGGCTGTGTCACCACCCCCTACTTTTAGGTGCTGCCAGCTTTTCATGCGATATCGTCATAAAGCAAGCATGAAAATTTTGGCCTTGGTCAGCTGGTCATAGGGGTAGGCTGAGAGAAAGGAGGGAGTACAGCAAAAGTAGGAATCATGAAAATTTGAGCCACGTGTTCCTGGGGCCTGTCAAATAGAGCATTCCCACTTGATGGTGTAGCGCTACTGTGCCTGCCTGAGTTTATGGCTTGGTGTATCAGACACTGGTAACGGATTCCCTGGTCAGAAACACCTTATGTGGAATGCCATCATGGTAACAAGGGGTTCTGTAAGTCTACAGCTCCTCATCAGACGTTCAGGCTCTATTAGAGCCAAGCAGCAGGCCAGCAGCCGTTTCTCAAATGAACTGGTAACTGTGGAGGATAGCCTAGTTCTGCCCTTAAAAGTCTGCACTGCGGTTCTCCAGAGGGGAGCAAAGGCTCCATGTAGGTTCTCCACCTGCCAGTGAAGCTCGCTCTTTTCAAACTACATGAAAGAATTCACCTTTCCAGGTCTCCTCCTTTATGCAATACTGTTCTATAGAACTTTATCGCTCTCATTTTGATCCCTAACTTCCAATGGGGGGTTGTTTCTCCTTCCTGTGCCATCACATAATGAGCAAACCACCTGGGAGACCTGCGCCTTAGAGCAAAACTGAAAGATCACACTTTTCTAGGATAGACACGGAAGGAGGAAACAGGGAAAGAGTTTTTCTTAAACTGAAGTCCTCTAGAATCCCTAAGGCCTCTGTAAAGATCAGATTTGACTCCTATGATCTGGTCCTCTGAAGCAGGAGTTGGGGGCATCATGTCTATAAATCCTTCCATTAGACTGGCAGACAAAACTCAAAAGAAAACATGATTCAGAAGCCAAGGTTAGAGGGGACATCTAAAGATCATCAAACACTCAATAAATTAGAAAAAAACGTTAAGCCAGGGAGAAGAAAGCCGTATCTCTCCCAGCTCTGTCATTATCCAGGTGACAGGGGACCAGTGGATCTGGCTCCTAAGTGAGGAAGGCTGACTTCTCAAACATCCTTCTGGGGGAGACACAGTGATAGTCAGAGGAGGGTGGGCTCAGAGTTCCAGAGTCCGAGCTCTTACCTTTCCATCACCTATCTCAGTAAGGTGCAGCAATAATGTGAAATTTCTTTGCTTTGATTGAAGTTTCAACCTCGACTGAACCTAGTCAAAAGGATTGGAGGGACATCTGGGATTACAGGAGGTGGGATAAAGAGTGCTTTCTTTGCTAATGAAGTGATTTAATTTACTCTGTCAAAACTCTGGTTTAGATCAGATGTCAACCCTTCTGGGAAGCATCCCTATGTGCCCCAGGTGGGATGTTTTGTTCCTTTCTGAGACCTCCTGCCACAGTCTGTTGCTTATATTTTTGCTAAACCCTTCTTTCAATATGCTTTGGATTGCAGTTAATACCCAGGATGTCAGCATTCTCCTTTCACTAGGCCACTTGTTCTCATTTGGGATATTAAAACCCAGGATGTAGCAATCAGCAATGAAGTGTGTTGTAAATTACAACTAAAGGTAGGTAAAATAACAACATACAAATGATTCAAGGTGACACTATGATATGTTTCATCTTTTAGTGCTGCTTCAATTCGCCAGCTTTTAAGTGCAATATCTTAGGAATAGGAGACATTGGTAGCTGCTGCAGCTGCTGCTGCTGCTGCTGCTGAGTCGCTTCAGTCGTGTCTGACTCTGTGCGACCCCATAGACAGCAGCTCACCAGGCTCCGCCATCCCTGGGATTCTCCAGGCAAGAATACTGGAGTGGGTTGCCATTTCCTTCTCCAATGCATGAAAGTGAAAAGTCAAAGTGAAGTCGCTCAGTCGTGTCCGACTCTTTGTGACCCCATGGGTAGAGAAAGAACAAATGTACCAGGAATTGTTCATGAGTCCAAGTTTGCTTTTGAGAGTCTTGTACGTATTAATGCCATCCACTAAGTAAGCTGAGATAAAAATTGGGAACTGCTGTATTAGAATGAGAGCTCCTTCAGCGAAAGTTCCCTGATTCCACCAGTGCCTATATTAACTGTGCTGTCCAGCATGATAATATGTACTTAATAATAATATGTGAAATAGAGTAAAGAAACTGAAGAAAATTGAAAGTCCAAAGTAAATAAAATATAACAGAGTGAGGTGTGGGAGAGGGGTGGAAAAAGGAAATCATAATTTCCTGATGGGGCCTGAGTGAGTTATTTATGTAATTTGTATAACAGAGTCACAAGACTTTTTAATAATAAACAATAGACATGTATTTCTTGCATGTCTGGGGTCAGCTGGGGTTTTGGCTAGGTGGCTTTGCTGATCTTGGCTGGGCTTCTTCATGGGTCTCAGGTCAGACTAGCTGGCCATCAGCTAGTCTGTCTGACCTTCATTGAGACAACTAGGGCTAGAGCTGCTCTGTTTCTCTTCTTCCATCAGGCTAGTGCAGACACGTTTCCATGGTGATAGCAAGGGGTAAAAGAAGTCACGTGGCAACATACAAGGACTTTGGAGGCATAGACTTGAAATTGGCCTGCTATCACTTCTGCACAATTCCTGGCTAAGGAAGTCATAAGACCAGCTCGCCATTCAAGAAATGGAGAAAGGGACTATATCTTTTTAATAAGTAACCACAAATTCATGTGAGAAGGGGTGGATATGGGGACTGTGAAGTGCTGGGGTCATCACTGCAGCTGGCTACAGAATCTGAGAAGACTACCCACCCAGGAGCATTGAAGCTTAGGATTGAGGAGTTTTTGCTTAGTGAAGTTTCACACTTCCAAAACTCTTCTGTTATTAAATCTGGTGTGGGAATGTTCCTTAGTTGTTCCAGGATACAAATGCTCTGCACAAATTCTATCACATAGCAGTAAAAGGCAGCCATTCTTTTACATTAGACTTTATATATGCAAGGGTTATACAAGCAAACATTGTGATGAGAAGGGAACATGGCTCCTGGAACCTGTCTGTTGTCTAAGCATGGGCCTCTGCACATGAATACTCGGGCCTCTGCACATGAATACTCCTCCCTCTGACAATGGACCTCAACCAGAGCTCTGTAACCATTTCTGGTTCATTGTTCCTCTTAAGGGCTCCTGGGGGGAATCAGAGAAATATATGAGGACATATAAGTTAGTCCCTCCAGCAGCTCTTAGGTAGCAAATATGTGTAACAGTGGAAATGATCCTGATTGCTCTCCATTTATTTCTGCAGCTACCAGTTTCCTCTCTTGCTTGCTGTAAAGTTTAAAACAACATCAATTTTTAAGGACTTAAAGTGCTTTTCTATTTAAAATCAAACAAGACAAGCATCATTTTCATTCTGGGACCGTGCTTTGCTTCTTGAACTGTAGTGAATATATAGACACCCACTGAAAAATAATAATAATAAAAAAGCTAAGTGATGGAAATGAGTAATTGCTTGGCAGCGAGTCTGCGGGGAGAGCACTGACACTGCACGGCACATATTTCATGAATAATGAGAGGAGTCTCAGAGCTGTGCAATCACTGCCTATTGGGTCAGAAATTTCACATTAGTGGATTCATCAGAGCAGATCAGTGTCATAAAGACACTCTTTCCTGAGGTAAACACACCTTTCCTTCACTGAACTGTCATCTCTCAGTTGCATAGTGAATACAGCTGAGACCTGAGAGGAGGGGATAAGTGGATTAGGAGTAGTTTATATCCATATCATTCTAAATTCTATCTGCTTATTTGGATAGAAAGGATGTTTTTTAACAGAGATGAGCTAGTAAGTCTGTGGATAACAAAGGGCTTAATAAAGCATAGAGAAATAGAGTAAACACTGCACACCTAGTTCTATGAAATGTTGCTTAGCAGTGATTGAAACTCAGAGAATTTTAAAGCTGTGAGAGGGACTTTAGACCTTTTGTTCTAGGACGACCTTGGTGTGGTAGTCACCAAGTGCTTTTCCCATTATTTTTGGTCTATTGTAGGTTTTTACTTCCTGTCTTTCTGCAGTTAGGGGTAGTCCTCTGACTTGAGTTGATGGAATTTGCTCAATGAATTGTGAACAGAAGTGATGTGGTCTTTTCTGGATGAAGGTTTAAGAGCCAGTGTGCAATCTGCCACGCTGCCTTGTTTCTTCCACCAGTGCACTGGGGCTACCGTGCAGGTGGGGCTACAGTAGGAAATTGCTACTTAACGAGCTTAGGTCCTGGTGAAAGAGGAGCAGAGAGCACTGCCCCCAGATAACCTCTGATGAGTGTGTAACATGCTGCTACTGCTGCTAAGTCGCTTCAGTCGTGTTCGACTCTGCGTGACCCCATAGACAGCAGCCCACCAGCTCCCCCGTCCCTGGGATTCTCCAGGCAAGAACACTGGAGTGGGTTGCCATTTCCTTCTCCAATGCATGAAAGCGAAAAGTGAAAGTGAAGTCGCTCAGTTGTGCCTGACTCTTCGCGACCCCATGGACTGCAGCCCACCAGGCTCCTCCGTCCGTGGGATTTTCCAGGCAAGAGTACTGGAGTGGAGTGCCATTGCCTTCTCTGGTGTGTAACATGATAGTGAAAGTGAAATCGCTCAGTCGTGTCAGACTCTTTACAACCCCATGGACTGTAGCCCACCAGGCTTCTCCATCCATGGAATTTTCTAGGGATGAGTACTGGAGTGGGTTGCCATTTCCTTCTCCAGGCAATCTTCCCGACCCAGGGATTGAACCCTGCATTGCAGGCAGATGCTTTACCATCTGAGCCACCAGGGGATCTGCCTTCTCCGGTGTGTAACATGACTGGAAAATAAATGTTGTGAGCTGGAAAGATTGTGGATTTTTGTTACTACAGCACACCTTAGCCTATCCCAACTGATACGCTGAGTACTTTCTTTGCTTTTGCTCAAAGTATCCTAGATGTGGCATCATGGATAGAACACTATTTTACAGTCAGATACACGTAGATTTGAAAGATAGTTTGAAGTGACTATCAGTCCATATAAGATAGAAACCAAGGTAGTTTTGTTAGGGTTAAATAAGATAATACATTTAAGATCTTAAGTGTAGTGCCAATCATCATCAACAAATGCTTGTTAGATAAGACAAAGGCAGTTGTACTAAACCAGGAAGCAAACTTTCCCCTTAGAAATAAATGATATTCTTTACTTACAAGTACACATATTCCATCATTTACAAAACTCTACATTTCCTTCTTTCATCCTTAATGGAACTCAGAATATTGGGATAAAGAGCACCTTAGTTACAATCTCATCCAAACTCTTGAGAAACCAAGTCCAGAGAGGTGAGGGATTTATCCAGAGCCATATACCTGCTTAGTGGAAGAGGCAGAATTAGGACTAGAGCCACCACATAATTGACCATCCAAATAGGACACTTTTGAAAGTGAAGGGAGAAAATAGTTAGCAACTGTGCCAGAAGAACAGGTGGAAAGGTGGACTTTCCCAGGCAAACCAGAACATATGGTCATCCTCATTAGGATTTACTTTCCCAGACTCTATGCCTGGTGTCACTTTCCTTCCCAGCAGATGTCTTAATCCTACTGGTGTAAGAGACTCTTCATCATTCTACATCTAAAGATGTAGGGAAGAAAGGGACAAAAAATGGTTTTCCATTTTAACATTCCCTATAAATCTTTACTCCCCCTCTCCACCCTGCTTTCTTTAGCTTAGTGTCTTTACTGTCAAGTTTAACTGCTTATAATACTACGGTAACTAACTTGCTTTAAGCAGTAATGGCTACTGATTACACTAATGGGCCTGCATTTGAAAAAGTTTCCATTGCATGGCAGAGCCCAGCGGTGATTTACTGGAAAAGCAACAACAACAACAAATAGACACTTTCAGATAATGAGCAACATAGAGGAGAATACAGCCAAAATGGGAACAGAAATGATCAGTGGAACTTCTCCAGAAATAACATACTCACTTATACTCATTTTCAGACACATTTCTAAAGGAGATTGACTCTCCCCCTGTCAGTGTACAGAAGAGCAATTATATTTTTGAAGGTGTTTGAAATTAACTCACAAGAAAAATCAAAGGTCCAGGAAACATATCCTGGTGCTCTCTTCAAGTTCCAATCCAACAGTGAAAGTAAGTCTTGTAGAAGAGAAAGGCCATGTGAGTAGTTGAGGTGCTGGGACCCTTCTCCATTCCTGAGCAAGGGTGCTCCTCCAACCTGCTCATGTGTGGATAGGCCGAGTATTTCTGGCTAGGCAGTCTGTTGTGTCCCTTTCTAAAATCAGAGCTGCCTGTCCCATGAGGAAGCCTCAGGAGAAGGTGTTGGTAAAGCATGGCCTTTTGGACTGTTCCCTATCAAAACTATGAGTACAAATGCAAATATTGGATAACAAAGTAAGGACAGCAGAGGAGATGTACCTTGGGCACAACTCTGCTGTGGCTTAACCACACCCCCGAGGCACCTTCACATCACACTGGCTGTGCTTGCCCTGCTGTTTCCATCTGCTGAATCACGATGCAGGTTGCATGTGAAGACTTAAGGTGTTGAACTTCCTGCTGCAATGTGCTTTTTCTCTTTTTCTGGAGTCTGGAGATGTGGTAGTGAGCACCCCCATGAAGCCCTGCTCTCTCCCTTCCTCTCCAGTCTTAGGCTTTGCAACCTGGACTCACCACCCTCTAGCCACATTGCCCTCACACTCCTCACACAGACCAAGCTTGGTCAGACTTCCAGCGCCTTTGTATCCTTCTGTCTGCCTGGGATACTCTCTCTGCTGATCCTCTCATTGTTGGTTATACTTCATCAATTAAAATTCAGGGACTTCCCTTGACTCTGGTAGCAATGGCATTAGTGGCAAAGAACTTGCCTGCCAATGCAGGAGACATAAGAGATGCGGGTTCAATCCCTGGATCAGGAAGATCCTCTGGAGGAGGGCAATGGCAACCCACTCCAGTATTCTTGCCTGGAGAAACCCCTGGACGTAGGTGCCAGGCAGGCTACAGTCCATGGGGCTGCAGAGTCAGACAGTACTGAAGCAACTTACCACACAGGCACACATGGTATCAATGTAAGTTAGACACATATTTCCAGAAGAGTTTCTGGAATCATTGGAAAAGACTCTGATGCTGGGAGGGATTGGGGGCAGGAGATGAAGGGGACGACAGAGGATGAGATGGCTGGATGGCATCACTGACTCGATGGATGCGAGTCTGAGTGAACTCTGGGAGATGGTGATGGACAGGGAGGCCTGGCGTGCTGCGATTCATGGGGTCGCAAAGAGTTGGACACGACCGAGCGACTGAACTGAACTGAACTGAACTGAATAGGTCCTCAATAAATATTTCTTGAAAATATGAGTTAATGAATAAATGAATGAATGTATTCCATATCGATTCTGGAATCAAATAACCAATAAATGACCAATTTATTCTTTAAGACCATCTGAGACCTGATGGGAGACTTCTTCCTCTAGCATGCTATTTCTAAGGGTTCCATACAAGATACACTAGAACCAAAGGTTCTAGTGCTCAAGAATGCTCAAGAAAGAGAATGACGCAGACGGATAGAAACTGAAATGATCCAGACTTTCTATTGTATCCAATTTAGGGTCATCCCTGCTGTGTCTGCATTGTCCTTCCCAGCTCTGCTCACCTCTCTATCTTCTCTAGTCTCATTCTCTGCCTGCTCTCACCGCCAGAATTCAAATATGCCCTAATGTTCACTCTACTTCTTGAAACCAAATGTTGTTGAAAATGCACTTTATCTCTAAGCCAATTAACAAAATTCTTTAAAATGATGTTTTATTATAGTTGATTGACTCTCAGAAAGATCTATACACAGTCATTCTATTTTTCTTCCCAGAGGCTTTTCTGTGCTTATCTTTTAGGAACAAGACATCACATTTTCTCCTACCTCGTGACTGAAGTCAAAAAGCCTCAGCCCAGTAAAACTCAAATTGGGTTGAATCAGAATGATTAAATAAGCTCTGAATGATGTGTTCATTTCAACAAAAGTGCTTTTTTCAGCACAATGAGCTCTAAATCAAGTTCAAATTCAGGAGATGTTGTGTGATTGCATTCCAAGGAATGACAATCTTTGTCTCCCATGCCATTATTTATTTGAGAATGGGAAGAGAAAATCACTGATGGAGTTACCCAATTATCATGCTTCAGGTCATTCACTCCATCTTAGGAAAAGTCTGTGACATCAAGTTGTACAAAGTTTATGGGTAACAGAACCAGAGAGAGTAACTTTGTAAAGGATATGTGATGATTTATATGATGACCTAAATTTTGTTGACTCCATTATATTATTCCAATTCTCCTTCTTTTTATTCTCTCTTTTTCTCCTTCTCTCCCTCACCCCAACTAGTTTAGTCTATAAGGTCCTAGAATGCATAGACAAGCCCTTTATTTTGCCTTGCTTTTAATTCACACACATTGAAAGGAACCATAGATCAGATCAGTCAGGTGAATATATTGGATCTCTTCTGTTTGTTCCTACAGATCCAATCTATGCCCCAGGCAGCTGACCTTTAAGGACCTGTCAATAGACCTCTTGCCTGGCATCCAGTTGGGGTCTGTAAAAGGGAGCCCCTGGCAGGGATTGGAGGCAGAAGCATGAGAATACTTGTTCTGTGCTCACAACATGCCAGGACACCTTGGTTGGCCAGGACCTTCCACAGAAGGCTTTGTCTGGCAGTAAATCTCTTGTCCTAAGCAGCTGGCTTTCTCCTCCTGCCCCTTAAGGTCTAGAGGGATCCCTGCTGAAACTGGTCTGGGACATGTCACTATCCCTAGGTGGTTTACTAACCCCTGCCTGCACCTATGGAAATGGCCTCTTTATCTAACTCTCCTTGAATTATTAAATTTGCCTGTACAACTTGTTTCCTGCCATGTCTCTGGATGGATAGTTGAAGGAAGCCAATATATGTCCCCAGTAGAAAGTGGGCATTGGTTAGTACAAGCCTTTGCTAGGACCTCTCCATGCATGGTTGTTTTCCCAACCTCCCAGTAACTATCTGCATCAGATATTGTTGAGTCCATTTTACAGATGGGAACTGGGTCCCAGAGAGGTCATGTAGTATGGTCAGGATCACACAGCTGGCAGATAGAGATGGTCATGAGGTCCCCCCGAATGCTATCTGACCCCAAAGCTGTTACAGTGATTAAATATGGAGAGCAAATAATTCCTCACAGACACAGAGAAAGTAGGAATGGGGGCAAGAGTAAGTCCGCAAGGAATGGGACTTCCCTGGTGGTCCAGGGGCTAAGACTTTGCACTCCCAATGCAGGGGGCCTGGGTTCGATCCCTGGTCAGGGAACTAGATCCCCCATGCCACAACTAAAAGTTTGCATGCTGCACCTAAGTCTAAGGATCCTGCATGCTGCAATTCAAAAAGAGCTCATGTGCTTCAACTCAGATGGGGGGGGGGGGGCGGGGCGGAGGCGTAGGAAGTCAAATAAATAAATATTCTAGAAGTACCCAAGGAATGAGGGCTGCGTGGGAGAGATTGACCTATATGTTCTTCTGGAATCCACCAGCAAGGTGAAGAAATGAAGGCCAAGGCCCCTTTCACCAATAACAGTAATGGGCAGATTAGGGCCGGGCCATCCTGGCCACTAAACTTCTTATGACAGTGGGGTGGGTGTCTTTGAGAAGTTTCCCACCGGCTCTTGGCCTCAGCCCTACCAGTCACCTCCTGAGGAGGCAAATCTTTTTCTGCGTTTCCGCCCCCTTCTCCTCGATGCCTGCACAATCTGGGATTAGAAGTGTAGCACCTCAGCCTCCATTTAATGCTGGGGATCAGTGTCTCTGTGCCTCCCCCTCCCTGTGAGTATAGAGCTCCGCACAGCCTGAAATTCCCAGCTCTGATGGGGAGCTCTGAATTATTCATCAGCCCAATAATGGCAGGTGATGAGATCTTTTCCCGATATGTCCCTGTCAGTAGGTGTTTATTAATCTGTTTCACCAGCCGCCCTGCTCTGACTGCGGGGCCTGAAGAACCCCACGCGCTGCCTGACACGTATCGGCAGAGACAGCACTTTAAAGACTCCCTTTTGCCTGGGAGGTCATCTGAAGGTTATTAGGAACAAATTATTTCTTCATTTCCGCTGACTGAGTAGATAGCCTTAATGATCTGTCACCTAGCAATAGCCTGCCTGTTCAAACATAAAGAATGGCAGGCTGATGGGCTTATAACTAGAATCGGTTCATTTTAGCTCTTCTCTTGTCAAGCATGCTTCCAAGATACATATAGTATTTACATATTCATGAGCCTCAGCCGACACTGATGCCGTGAGGGGGCCTGTCTGATAATGTGATACAAGTTTGTACTGTGTCCTCAGGCACTTAAAGTCTATTAAGTGAATAAAGTCTACCCAGGGCCTCTCTTCTTGGAGGTGTTCTCCATTTTAAACACTGGGATGCTATCCCAATTTCAAACACTCATCTCCCTACCTTCTCCCTTTCCCTGCCCCCAACATCCATCAAAATCTGCCCTCCCTACCTCTTACTGAGAGGAAGCTCTGCTTTATAGAAAGCTAGCGGGCCACTGGGAGTTTTCCCTCCACCCAGCAGGGCAAACCTATCCATGAGATCTTTGCTTTCCTTTCCTTTAGGCTTTGTGTAGGTAACTCCAATGACATTGTATAAAGCAAAGTGAAATGGCAGCTGGCTTTGCAAATTTTGGACTCTGACAGCACTTTCGAGTCTCCTTGGGTTACTTGTAGCTAATTATTATTTCATGCCTTTGACTTCAATGGCCTGTGGTCTTGTCTCTGTCTGTCTAGTTGAGGATGCTGCCTGAGGCATAAATCTTGCTCTGCAACTAAATCACCTGGGGAGGACCTGAAATTTGTCATCTGGAGAGATTCTTATTATCCCATCTCCAATCTCCCATTTTCTATGTTACTCAAAACAATCTTCCTATCCCTACTTTGATTCTTAAAAGAAAAAAATGTAAAAAAATATAATTAGTGCGTATGTTATTAGTATATACATTGTTATGCCAGTTTGGACATCTCTCTGCTAAATAAATATTCCATGTATCTATTTATCTTTCATTTATTCACTTGGCAGCCTGTGGCTGTGCTATGAAACTCTAGAAGGCCTAGAATATCTGAGTCCAGTTTGGGTTTGTACCATTTTTCTTAGGGGCCAGGTTCCAGCTTCATGAACAGTTACATGCCAAAGAAAGTAAATTGCTTTTTAAAGTACTACTGAGTTGTCCTTGAGTATAGGAACCTTAATTACTTACACAGAATAAGTACCAAATAATAATAATAATAATAATAATAATAATAATAACATCTCATATAGGAATTGTTGGGGAGATTTCAGAGACTGCTCACTTCCTTTAAGAGTCAGTTTTTCTGCATGTGAAATGGGGATAATAACGTGAATCCTTTTTCCTACTTATAAAGTCGTTATGAGGATTAATGAGATAATAAGTTGGTGAATGTATTGGGAATCCCTTGAGGAGCATTAAAATTGACTCAAGGCATAATTGTTTGGCAGATAAATAATTATCCCATTAACCTAACTATGTGCCATTCATTCAAAAATTTTGTCAAGCACTTTGATTTATTTTTCACAGGAGCTTTAGGGCTGTCCCTATATGGGCATGGACTCCAGTAGGTTGAGGGACCATGAAATCGAATGAAAGCCCAAGGTAACCAATGAGGGATTGCTCTAGCAGAAAAGAGTGGGATCCTAGGAACACCTGGGTCTCCCCTTCTGCCATGACAGAAACTCTAGTTTTAAGAAAGTAAGCTTAAAAAAGCTAGGCCTTCGTAGTCTAAGATGGCAACCACTAGCCCCAAGTGGCAATTTACATGTACATTTAATTAAAAGAAAGTAAGATTAAAAAAATTTAATTTCTTAGAGTAGCCACACTTTGAGTGCTTGCTACCTATATGTGGCTAATGGCTACTGTGCTGGACAGAGCAAATATGTAACATTTCCATCATCTCAGAGGCTTCTGACTAGATTAGGTCACTCTCAAACTTGAATGTGCATAAGAATGACTCAAGGAGTTTCTTTCCGTAGGTGTGAGGAGAATCATAGAAATCTGAATATTTAAAAAGTTCTCCAAAATAATTCTGAGTGATGGTTGGTGACAAAATCTGGATTTCCCAATGCTATTCAAAGTGTGTTCCATAGACTGGCAGCATTTGTATCACCTGAGAGTTTGTTTAGAAGGAAAATTCAAGAATTGAGTATAGGGCTCAGAAATCTATATACAAGTTTTCCGGGTGATTCTTATGGATGCTAAACTTTGAGAACCACTAATCTAGACAGTAAAACAATGCAACTATAGCCTGAACATTGCTGAAATTTAGATAGAAAAGTTTACAGTCTAAGATGACTACATTGGGATTTACTTACAGTTACATCCTACCGGAGATCAGTCCTGTGTGTTCATTGGAAGGACTGATGTTGAAGATGAAACTCCAATACTTTGGCCACCTAATGCGAAGAGCTGACTCATTTGAAAAGACCCTGATGCTGGAAAAGATAGAGGGCAGGGGGAGAGGGTGACGACAGAGGATGAGATGGCTGGATGGCATCACAGACTCAATGGACATGGGTTTGGGTAGATTCCAGCTGGCAGTTGGTGATGGACAGGGAGGCCTGGCGTGCTGTGGCTCATGGCAGAGTTGGACATGACTGAGGGACTGAAGTGAACATGGAATCCACTTATATAAAATTCATCCATCCATCCTTCCATCCTTTCATTCACAGCTTTTAGGATATCTATTATGTGCTAGTCATTTGTGATGAAAGTTGGGAATTTTCAGCAAGGAACAAAATTTTCATAATCTGTCAGGTTAGTTTAATTGTTTCTAACTCAATTTTTATTATTTTTCCTTCAATTTTTGGTGGGATGGAGTACAAATTTAGAGTACTTTTTAAACTCGAGGCTGGTTCACTGAACTGAGCACCCCTCCAATTGTTTGCATAGCACAGATCAACAGGTGGTTTTGTTTAGGTTCATAAAGATATTAGAGGTTAAATAATGCTAGAAGTCAATTTTCCAAACCTAGGCCAGTACCAGCAGTGTTTAGGGGCAAAAATGAGTAATGAAATTTTCTAGCTAATTCATAGTTAAATGTTCTAGTGTTTACTTTAGTGGCTTTAATTACTGAATATTTTCAGTACCAATTTGTATAAAACAAAGTTTTATCACAGCATTGATAATAACCCTGATATATATGAATTTCACATTCTATTTTTTCCTTAAAATACATTTTAAATAATTTTGTTTTTAATTAATCATGGAAAACTTCAAACAGAGAAGTAGGAGAAATATTATAATAAACTCCCATGTACCACCACCTAGATTTAATAATTCTTTCAATTTACGGCTAATCCTTCTACTTCCATCCAATTCCCTTCTCCATATTATTTTGAAGAAAATTTCAGGTACTTTTCACCTTTTGACAGTTCCATATATTTCTAAAACATAAGGACTCATACATACACACACACACACACACAAAACCATACACACAACCATAATACCATTATGATCACAGTAAAAAATAAAAAATTTTGTAATGTTATCAAATATTCAGTTTTCCAATTTCTACATCCTTCAATAATGTATTTTTTCACTTGCTCTGAATTAATATAAAGTCAATATGTTGCTATCAAGTGATATTTCTTAGTCTCTTTCAATAAACTGATAATCCATCTCTTTTTGTCCTCATATTTATTTATCAAATAAATTGGTTTGGATGTCCTATAGCTTTTTACATTCTGAATTCTGCTGACTGCATATTGCTGGTATCATTTAGCATGTTCCTCTATCCTCTATATTTCCTGTAAATAGGTAGTTGGATCTAGAGGCAAAATCATATCCAGTTTTTTTTTTTTTCTTGCAAGACCACTTCATAGGTGATGTTGAATTATTTCATCAGAAAGTACATGATGTCACTTCATGATGTTCATAGTTATTGACACTTCATGCTGAGATCCATTAATTAATTTGGATTTTTAAGATGGTGATACCCTAATTCTATTATTGCTTACTCATGTATTAGCTGGGATGCTTTTATACAGAGAAGTTTTCACTTATCTACTATTTAACTGGTATAACTTCATTTAGGAAGGGTAATAAAAATGCTTCATTTTTCTCTTTTATTTATCAGTTGATAAATAATAAGTTGATTCACTAGCAATTAGTTATTTTTCACTTCCTTCTTCCCTTTCCTCCTTCCTTTCCTCCTTCCTCTCTCTTTCTTTCAACTCACTGATTGCAACATGTTTAATACATTTCATTTCATTGCAGTTACTGTCTTTACTGATTTTCAAATTGCCCCATCTTTGCTCAGTAGGAGCTTCCTCAGGTTGGTTCCCATGTCCTTTTGACACAGTGGTCCTTGGGTATTTTGTATATTTCTAGGCTTATTTTGTATATTTCCTGCTCTGAACATGGAGTTAGAGGTTTCTACACATATCTCAGATGTGACTTTTTTCTTTTGTGAAAAATTTTATTTGGAGTAAAAAATTTGAGGAGGTCCATCGCTATAGAGTTGCTCAGTATTTATAGGTCTTTCCAGGAAGCAGAACTAGAAAGTATATTATCTAAAGATAAAATATATCTTGAGATTATGCTGATTTTTTTCCAATTTCAATTCAATACTATCGGGTTTTTATGTTGCTAGATTCCTTAATATTACATATACTATGAATTGTACCAAAATCCCTCCCACTTTCAACTGTTGGTATTAAATTAGTTAGCTGCAACTTCCAGGGGGATATCTGTGAGTTAGGTTGGGGTTTTTGCATTCTTAAGTCTGTCAGCACTGTTAACTTCCTTCTTTTTCCTCCCAAACAGGTGCTGATGTTATGCTGATTTTGTAGATGATATGATGCTTCTTTTCCCCTACCTGCTCATATTAGGGGTTCAGGGGGATACTTTACCACCCAGCTTTGTTTTAATTGCAGTCAGGGTTTTTGTTTGACATCCTAATTCCTGTCTTTTTCAATGAGAATATTGATGAAATTCAAAAATTGCACTCTTATCTTCCTCTTGAAGTGTATTTCAAGTTCTATGCTATGCTATAAAAGATGAATTATTTTCACAACATATTTTAATAAATTTCTGTTTGTGGATTCAGGCTCCAAAGATTTAAAGGAAAAAGAGAACTAAATTTCCTCAGGTGATAGTTCAGTTCAGTTCAGTTGCTCAGTCATGTCCGACTCTGCGATCTCAAGGACTGTAGCACACCAGGCTTCTTTGTCCATCGCCAACTCCTGGAGTTTACTCAAACTCATGTCCATTGAGTCAGTGATGCCATCCAGCCATCTCATCCTCTGTTGTCCCCTTCATCTCTAGCCTTCAATATTTCCCAGCATCAGGGTCTTTTCAAATGAGTCACTACTTCACATTAGGTGGCCAAAGTATTGGAGTTTCAGCTTCAACATAAGTACTTCCAATAAATATTCAAGACTGATTTCCTTGAGGATGGACTGGTTAGGTCTCCTTGCAGTCCAAGGGACTCTCAAGAGACTTCTCCAGCAGTTCAGTTCAGTTCAGTTGCTCAGTCATGTGCAACTCTTTGTGACCCCATGAATCGCAGCACACCAGGCCTCCCTGTCCGTCACCAAATCCCAGAGTTCACTCAGACTCACGTCCATCAAGTCAGTGATGCCATCCAGCCATCTCTTCCTCTATTGTCCCCTTCTCCTCCTGCCCCCAATCCCTCCCAGCATCAGAGTCTTTTCCAATGAGTCAACACTTCGCATGAGGTGGCCAAAGTATTGGAGTTTCAGCTTTAAGCATCATTCCTTCCAAAGAAATCCCAGGGTTGATCTCCTTCAGAATGGATTGGTTGGATCTCCTTGCAGTCCAAGGGACTCTCAAGAGTCTTCTCCAACACCACACTTCAAAAGCATCAGTTCTTCGGTGCTCAGCTTTCTTCAAAGTCCAACACTCATATCCATACATGACCACTGGAAAAACCATAGCCTTGGCTAGCCAGACCTTAGTTGGCAAAGTAATGTCTCTGCTTTTGAATATGCTATCTAGGTTGGTCATAACTTTTCTTCCAAGGAGTAAGCGTCTGTTAATTTCATGGCTGCAGTCACCATCTGCAGTGATTTTGGAACCCCTAAAAATAAAGTCTGAGTCTGTTTCCACTGTTTCCCCATCTATTTCCCATGAAGTGATGGGACCAGATGCCATGATCTTCATTTTCTGAATGTTGAGCTTTAAGCCAAGTTTTTCACTCTCTTCGTTCACTTTCATCAAGAAGGTCTTTAGCTCTTCTTTGCTTTCTGCCATAAGGGTGGTGTCAACTGAATATCTGAGGTTATTGATATTTCTCTCTGCAATCTTTATTGCAGCTTGTGCTTCATCCAGCCCAGTTTTTCTCACGATGTACTCTGCATATAAGTTAAATAAGCAGGGTGACAATATACAGCCTTGATGGACTCCTTTTCCTATTTGGAACCAGTCTGTTGTTCCATGTCCAGTTCTAACTGTTGCTTCCTGACCTGCATACAGATTTCTCAAGAGGCAGGTTGGATGGTCTGGTATTCCCATCTCTTTCAGAATTTTCCATAGTTTGTTGTGATCCACACAGTCAAAGGCTTTGGCATAGTCAACAAAGTAGAAATAGATGTTTTTCTGGAACTCTCTTGCTTTCTCTATGATCCCATGCATGTTTGTAGGGACGTTTAATAAACAGGTCACTCTCATCTTTGTAACTGGAGATTTCATAAAGAAACTCTGCTGAAATGACTGTGCTTAATACTATGTAGCAAAAATCCATTTTAAAAAATTTAATATTGCAATGAGAAGGTAAATGAAGGGAGATACTACAAAATACTTTTCTTTTCAAAAAAACAATTCTGAAATGTTGAAAGGCAGGATAACAGAAAAATGATAAAGGAGAACCGACTAACATCTATCTTTGAAAAATAACCAATTATGATAAAATATTTTGTGCATATTTTCTCCAAGTATCCATTTGTGAAGACCAGAAATAATTTAAAAGCCCAGGTCTAAAAATAGATAATATTATAGCAAATAATCCAAAGCTTGCTAAAACTTGTTTGACTATTGGAGTAGTTTCCAGAGAATACTTTAGTCTCTAGTATTAACTTGGGTATTTAAACCTGTACAACATATAAACTATAAAATATTTTAGAATAAAATTAGAAAATTGCACTGTTTATTTACCACCTATTATCTCGTGCTTCAATAACTTTTCCTTCAAGATATATTCACATAGCATAAAATTCACCATTTTAAGTGTATAATTGAGTGTTATTCATATCTATATTCACAAGATAGCAAAGCCATCACAAATGTCGAATTTCAGAACATTTTCATTATCCTCCCCCTCAAAAACCCAAGACCTGTTAATAGTCACTCCCCTTTCCCTATCCCCATGCCTTGACAGCTATGAATCTACTTTCTGTCTCTATGGATTTGCCTATTGTGCACTTTTCACATAAACCCCAGACACAGTGCCTGTATATACAAAACTTTTAAGTTCAAAAATATATTTTCCACCATTGGTATGGGAGTATTTCTTCCCAGGTGAAAATCTCTATATTCATATTATTCTGTTGAACAAAGCACAACGCTCCACGTTATATCCTTTTAACTTTACCTTTTGAATCAATGCTGCTGCTGCTAAGCTGCCAAGTCACTTCAGTCGTGTCCAACTCTGTGCGACCCCATAGACGGCAGCCCAGCAGGCTCCCCTGTCCCTGGGATTCTCCAGGCAAGAACTCCGGAGTGGGTTGCGTTTTCTTCTCCAATGTAGGAAAGTGAAAAGTGAAAGTGAAGTCGCTCAGTCGAGTCCGACTCTCAGTGACCCCATGGACTGCAGCCTTCCAGGCTCATCCGGCCATGGGATTTTCCAGGCAGGAGTGCTGGAGTGGGGTACCATTGTCCTCTCCGTGAATCAATGCTCAATTCAGTTCAGTCACTCAGTCATATCTGACTCTTTGCAACCCCATTAATTGCAGCACGCCAGGCCTCCCTGTCCATCACCAACTCCCGGAGTTCACTCGATGGACAAGTCAGTGATGCCATCCAGCCATCTCATCCTCTGTCGTCCCCTTCTCCTCCTATCCCCAATCCCTCCCAGCATCAGAGTCTTTTCCAATGAGTCAACTCTTCTCATGAGGTGGCCAAAGTACTGGAGCTTCAGCTTTAGCATCATTCCTTCCAAAGAAATCCCAGGGCAGATCTCCTTCAGAATGGATTGGTTGGATCTCCTTGCAGTCCAAGGGACTCTCAAGAGTCTTCTCCAACATCACAGTTCAAAACCATCAATTCTTTGGCGCTCAGCCTTCTTCACAGTCCAACTCACACATCCATACATGACTACTGGAAAAACCATAGCCTTGACTAGATGGACCTTAGTCGGCAAAGTAATGTCTCTGCTTTTCAATATGCTATCTAGGTTGGTCATAAATTTTCTTCCAAAGAGTAAGCGTCTTTTAATTTCATGGCTGCAATCACCATCTGCAGTGATTTTGGAGCCCAAAAAATTAAAGTTTGACACTGTTTCCACTGTTTCCCATCTATTTCCCATGAAGTGATGGGACCGGATGCCATGATCTTCGTTTTTTGAATGTTGAGCTTTGGGCCAACTTTTTCACTCTCCTCTTTCACTTTCATCAAGAGGCTTTTAGGTCCTCTTCACTTTCTGCCATAAGAGTGGTGTCATCAGCATATCTGAGGTTGTTGATATTTCTCCCAGCAATCTGGATTCCAGCTTGTGTTTCTTCCTGTCCAGCGTTTCTCATGATGTACTCTGCATGTAAGTTAAATAAGCAGGGTGACAATATACAGCCTTGACGTACTCCTTTTCCTATTGGGAACTAGTCTGCTGTTCCATGCCCAGTCCTGCTTCGTGACCTGCATACAGATTTCTCAGGAGACAGATCAGGTGGTTTGATATTCCAATCTCTTTCCAAATTTTCCACAGTTTATTGTGATCCACACAGTCAAAGGCTTTTGCATAGTCAATAAAGCAGAAACAGATGTTTTTCTGGAACTCTCTTGCTTTTTCCATGATCCAGTGGATGTTGGCAATTTGATCTCTGGTTCCTCTACCTTTTCTAAAACCAGCTTGAACATTAGGAAGTTCACGGTTCATGTATTGCTGAAGCCTGGCTTGGAGAATTTTGAGCATTACTTTACTAGCATGTGAGATGAGTGCAATTGTGCGATAGTTTGAGCATTCTTTGGCACTGCCTTTCTTTGGAATTGGGATGAAAACTGACCTTTTCCAGTCCTGTGGCCACTGCTGAGTTTTCCAAATTTGCTGGCGTATTGAGTACAACACTTTCACAGCATCATCTTTCAGGATTTGAAACAGCTCAACTGGAAATCCATGACCTCCACTAGCTTTGTTCATAGTGATGCTTTCCAGGGCCCACTTGACTTCACCTTCCAGGATGTCCGGCTCTAGATGAGTGATCACACCATCATGATTATCCAGGTCGTGAAGATCTTTTTTGGACAGTTCTTCTGTGTGTTCTTGCCACCTCTTATTATCTTCTGCTTCTGTTAGGTCCATACCATTTCTGTCCTTTATTGAGCCCATCCTTGCATGAAATGTTCCCTTGGTATCTCTAATTTTCTTGAAGAGATCTCTAGTCTTTCTTGTTTGGTTGTTTCCCTCTATTTCTTTGCATTGATCACTGAGGAAGGCTTTCTTATCTCTTCTTGCTATTCTTTGGAACTCTGCATTCAGATGCTTATATCTTTCCTTTTCTCCTTTGCTTTTCACCTCTCTTCTTTTCACAGCTATTTGTAAGTCCTCCCCAGACAACCATTTTGCTTTTTTTCATTTCTTTTTCATGGGGATGGCCTTGATCCCTGTCTCCTGTACAATGTCATGAACCTCACTCCATAGTTCATCAGGCACTGTATCAGATCTAGGTCCTTAAATCTATTTCTCACTTCCACTGTATAATCATAAGCGATTTGATTTAGGTCATACTTGAATGGTCTAGCTGTTTTCCCTACTTTCTTCAATTTACATCTGAATTTGGCAATCAGGAGTTCATCATCTGAGCCACAGTCAGCTCCTGGTCTTGTTTTTGTTGACTATATAGAGCTTCTCCATCTTTTGCGGCAGAGAATATAATCAATCTGATTTCAGTGTTGACCATCCAGTGATGTTCATGTGTAGAGTCTTCTCTTGTGTTGTTGGAAGAGGGTATTTGCTATGACCAGTGCATTTTCTTGGCAAAACTCTATTAGTCTTTGCCCTGCTTCATTCTGCATTCCAAGGCCAAATTTGCCTGTTACTCCAGGTGTTTCTTGACTTCCTACTCTCACATTCCAGTCCGTTATAATGAAAAGGACATCTTTTTTGGGCGTTAGTTCTAAAAGGTCTTGTAGGTCTTCATAAAACCATTCAACTTCAGCTTCTTCAGTGTTCCTGGTTGGGGCATAGACTTGGATAACTGTGATATTGAATGGTTTGCCTTGGAGATGAACAGAGATCATTCTGTCATTTTTCAGATTGCATCCAAGTACTGCATTTCAGACTCTTTTGTTGACTGTGATGGCTACTCCATTTCTCATGAGGGATTCCTGCCTGCAGTAGTAGATATAATGGTCATCTGAGTTAAATTCACCCATTCCATCCATTTTAGTTCGCTGATTCCTAGAATGTCGACGTTCACTCTTGCCGTCTCTTGTTTGACCACTTCCAATTTGCATTGATTCATGGACCTGACATTCCAGGTTCCTATGCAATATTGCTCTTTACAGCATCGGACCTTGCTTCTATCACCAGTCACATCCACAGCTGGGTATTGTTTTTGCTTTGGCTCCATCCCTTCATTCTTTCTGGAGTTATTTCTCCACTGATGTCCAGTAGCATATTGGTCACCTACTGACCTGGGGAGTGCCTCTTTCAGTATCTTATACTGAAAGAGGGGTTCTCAAGGCAAGAATACTGAAGTGGTTTGCCGTTCCCTTCTCCAGTGGACCACATTCTGTCAGACCTCTCCACCATGACCCATCCATCTTGGGTTACCCCCACGGGCATGGCTTGGTTTCATTGAGTTAGACAAGGCTGTGGTCCTAGTGTGATTGGATTAACTAGTTTTCTGTGAGTATGGTTTCAGTGTGTCTGCCCTCTGATGCCCTCTTGCAACACCTACCATCTTACTTGGGTTTCTCTTACCTTGGGCATGGGGTATCTGTTCATGGCTGCTCCAGCAAAGTGCAGCCGCTGCTCCTTACCTTGTATGAGGGGTAGCTCCTTACCGCTGCACTTCCTGACCTTCAACTTGGGATAGCTCCTGTAGGCCCTCCTGCCCCAGCGCCTCCACTGCTCTACATGATAGCTTATATCTATCATTCTTCCCTCATTCAGCTGCCTCACTTATTGCTTCAGTTATAGAGATTTGAATCCCCTATCCTCAGCCTGACTGACAAGAAATGTCTCTTTCGCCTGGTCAAGCGAATCAAATTGTCAGGTTAGGGGTATTTCAATGTCCTCATTTCTTAAATACAAAAGATTTCCTGGAAGCTCTACTGTTTCTACTATTCATGTTATTGATTCATTTATTCTTCTATTAAATAATTTATTCTGCATCCCTACTATGTGCTCTGCTCTATGTGCTATATATTAAGTGCTGGGAAAACAGGAATGCTTCCAAGTCACTAGTTTCCACTTTAGAGATGTCATAAGGGCTAACAGGTTATTGCCATAGAGTGTGATAAGAGCAGCAAGAGGAAACAGACAAAGGGGTTCTGGAAGCACACTTCAGCTTTGGCAGTCTGCAGAAATCTTCCTTGGAAAATTGTTGTCTAAACTAAACCCCTAAGGATGAGCAGGAGATAAGTGATAAGGGGAAATAAGGATGGGGCCAAAGATAACTCAAAATACTTCCTTGGATTCTAAATACATTAATTTAATAAAGTTAATTTTCACCTATTCTGAACAAAGTCCTATACGGTATGGAAAGATAAATGTAAAGTATATGAAAATGTATATCAGGTTAATATTTTTGAACAATAGATGAATAAATATATCCCACCCAATGCCACGAACTTTCTAACAGAAGAAATATAACCTGTTGCCTGCTTTATCCTCAGCACTTACAAAAAGACTAACACAGAACAAGAATACAATATTAGTTTTTACTGATCATGACAATGATCAAAATGGGAACAGGCTCTAGGGAAAAAACGTTTTGTAAAAAATAAATATACTTAGAGAACCAGGAAATTTAAACTGATGCATTAGTCCAGCTAACCCCACATAAAACTGCTGAAACAAATTCAAAATTTTCAGGTGCTCAGTGCAACAGTTTACTATGTACCAATCAGATGTGGGGCAGAAAGATTTCCATCACATTTTCCCAGTAGCAGAGAATTGAGAATCAGGCTGCTTCCATTTTTCCAGCTTTACTGAGGTATAGTTGATAAATAAAATTATAATATATTTAAAGCATATATGTGATGATTTGATGTACATATATATTATGAAAGATTCCAATCAGAGTTAATCAACTGATGGGATCAACAGTTCAGTCAGTTCAGTGGCTCAGTTGTGTCCGACTCTTTGCAACCCCATGAACCGCAGCATGCCAGGTCTCCCTGTCCATCACCAGCTCCCGGAGTCCTCCCAAACCCATGTCCATTGTGTTGGTGATGCCATCCAACCATCTCATCCTCTGTCATCCCCTTCTCCTGCCCTCAATCTTTCCCAGGATCAGGGTCTTTTCAAATGATTCAGCTTTCTGCATAGGTGGCCAAAGTATTGAGGTTCAGCTTCAACATTAGTCCTTCCAATGAACACCCAGGACTGATCTCCTTTAGGATGGTCTGCTTGGATCTCCTTGAAGTTCAAGAGACTCTCAAGAGTCTTCTCCAACACCACAGTCCAAAAGCATCAATTCTTCAGCGCTCAGCTATCTTTATAGTTCAACTCTCACATCCATACATGACTACTGGAAAAACCGTAGCCTTGACTAGATGGACCTTGGTTGGCATAGTAATGTCTCTGCTTTTTAATATGCTATCTAGGTTGGTCATAACTTTCCTTCCAAGGAGTAAACGTCTTTTAATTTCATGTCTGTAATCACCATCCGCAGTGATTTTGGAGCCCTCCAAAATAGTCAGCCACTTTTTCCACTGTTTCCCCATCTATTTCCCATGAAGTGATGAGAGTGGATGCCATGATCTTAGTTTTCTGAATGTTGAGCTTTAAGCCAACTTTTTCACTTTCCTCTTTTACTTTCTTCCCCCCCATTTTATTTTATTTTTTAATATAAATTTATTTATTTTAATTGGAGGTTAATTACTTTACAATATTGTATTGGTTTTGCCATACATCAACATGAATCTGCCACAGGTATACACGTGTTCCCCATCCTGAACCCCCCTCCCTCCTCCCTCCCTGTATCATCCCTCTGGGTTGTCTCTGTGCACCAGCCCCAAGCATCCAGTATCATGCATCGAACCTGGACTGGCGATTCGTTTCATATGTGATATTTTGCATGTTTCAATGCCATTGTCCCAAATCATCCCACTCTCGCCCTCTTCCACAGAGTCCAAAAGACTGTTCTATACATCTATGTCTCTTTTGCTGTCTCACATACAGGGTTATCGTTACCATCTTTCTAAATTCCATATATATGTGTTAGCATACTGTATTGGTGTTTTTCTTTCTGGCTTACTTCACTCTGTATAATCGGCTCCAGTTTCATCTACCTCATTAGAACTGATTCAAACGTATTCTTTTTAATGGCTGAGTAATACTCCATTGTGTGTCCTCTTTCACTTTCATCAAGAAGCTCTTTAGTTCTTCTTCACTTTCTGCCATAAGAGTGATGTCATCTGCATATGTAAGGTTATTGATATTTCTCCTTGCAATCTTGATTCCAGCTTGTGGTTCCTCCAGTCCAGCGCTTCTCATGAGGTACTCTGCATATAAGTTAAATAAGCAGGGTGACAATATACAGCCTTGATGTACTCCTTTCCCTATTTGGAACCAGTCTGTTGTTCCATGTCCAGTTCTAACAGTTGCTTCCTGACCTGCAAACAGGTTTCTCAAGAGGCAGGTCAGGTGGTCTGGTATTCCCATCTCTTTCAGAATTTTCCACAGTTTATTGTGATCCACACAGTCAAAGACTTTGGCATAGTCAATAAAGCAGAAATAGATGTTTTTCTGGAACACTGTTGCTTTTTCCATGATCCAGCAGATGTTGGCAATTTGATATCTGTTTTCTCTGCCTTTTCTAAAACCAGCTTGAATATCTGGAAGTTCATGGTTCACACATTGCTGAAGCCTGGCTTGAAGAATTTTGAGCATTACTTTACTAATGGTGTGATGAATGCAACTGTGCAGTAGTTTGAGCATTATTTGGCATTACCTTTCTTTGGGATTGGAATGAAAACTGACCTTTTCCAGCCCCGTGGCCACTGCTGAGTTTTCCAAATTTGCTGGCATATTGAGTGCAGCACTTTCACAGCATCATCTTTTAGGATTTGAAATAGCTCAACTGGAATTCCATCACCTCCACTAGCTTTGTTCATAGTGATGCTTCCTAAGGCCCACTTACTTCACATTCCAGGATGTCCGGCTCTAGGTGAGTGTGAGTGATCACACCTTCGTGATTATCTGGGTCGTGAAGATCTTTTTTGTACCATTCTTCTGTGTATACTTGCCACCTCTTCTTAATATCTTCTGCTTCTGTTAGGTCCATACCATTTCTGTTCTTTATTCAGCCCATCTTTGCATGGAATGTTCCCTTGATATCTCTAATTTTCTTGAAGAGATCTCTAGTCTTTCCCATTCTGTTGTTTTCCTCTATTTCTTTGCATTGATGGCTGAAGAAGGCTTTCTTATCTCTCCTTGCTATTCTTTGGAACTCTGCATTCAGATGCTTATATCTTTCCTTTTCTCCTTTGCTTTTCGCTTCTTTTCTTTGCACAGCTATTTGTAAGCCCTCTTCAGACATCCATTTTGCTTTTTTTGCATTGCTTTTTCTTGGGGATGGTCTTGGTTCCTGTTTCCTATACATTGTCATTAACCTCTGTCCATAGTTCATCAGGCACTCTGTCTATCAGATCTAGTCTCTTAAATCTATTTCTCACTTCCACTGTATAGTCATAAGGGATTTGATTTAGGCCATACCTGAATGGTCTAGTGGTTTTCCCCACTGAGATGGCGCACAAGTGTGGCCGAGAGGAGCTTCCCCATGTCCAAGGTAAGGAATGGCAGCTGCGCTTTGCTGGAGTGGCCATGAAGAGATACCCCATGTCCAAGGTAAGAGAAACCCAAGTAAGATGTTAGGCGCTGAGAGAGGGCATCAGAGGGCAGACACACTGAAACTACAATCACAGACACCTATCCAATCTTATCGCAGCCTTGTTAACCAGTTAGCCTTTTCTAACTCAGTGAAACTAAGCCATGCCATGTGGGGCCACCCAAGATGGGTGCATCATGGTGGAGAGGTCTGACAGATTGTAGTCCACTGGGAAAAGGAATGGCAAACCACATCACTATTCTTGCCTTGAGAACCCCATGAAGAGTAAGAAAAGGCAAAAAGATAGGACACTGAAAGATGAACTCCCCAGGTCAGTAGGTGCCCAATATGCTACTGGAGATCAGTGGAGAAATAACTCCAGAAAGAATGAAGGGATGGAGCCAAAGCAAAAACAACACCCAGTTGTGGATGGGACTGGTGATAGAAGCAAGGTTAGATGCTGTAAAGAGCAATATTGCATAGGAACCTGGAATGTCAGGTCCATGAATCAAGCCAAATTGGAAGTGGTCAAACAGGAGATGTGTGAAGAACGACATTCTAGGAATCAGCGAACTAAGATGGACTGGAATGGGTAAAATTAACTCAGGTGACCATTATATCTGCTACTGTGGGCAGGAATCCCTCAGAAGAAATGGAGTAGCCATCGTAGTCAACAAAAGAGTCTGAAATGCTGTAGTTGGATGGGATCAACCATGGGTGTTCTTTAACATCCATCAGCTCATATATTTGCCAATTTGTATGTGTGAAAACACTTAAAATCTAATCTCTTAGCAAATCTCAATTATACAGTAGTGTTAGCAACTATAGTCACTATGTTATACATTAGATTCCCAGACCTTATTCTTCTTATAACTGAAACTTTGTATCCTTTTATCAGCTTCTTATTTGCCACACTTTCTAGCTCTTGGCAGCCACCCTTCTTTTCTGTTTCTTGAGTACATTTTTTTTAAGATTCTACATCTAAATGATACCATGCAGTATTTAAGGCAATAATTTTCCTTTGCAAATGTCTTTGAGGAGGAATTCTAAGTGGTATGGGTTTACCCTATATCATGTTTGTTACCCTGTTATACGTCTCTAGCAAAACAAAAACAGGTATGTACAAAATTATTATTTGCAGCATTATTTATATTTGCAAATTGGTGGGAATGTCAAACACCTAACATTAATTGAATTGCCTATGGGTTATACCCAAACAGAATAATATGCAGCCATAAAAAAAGGAAAAAAAAATCTATCTGAAGGGGTATGAAGTACTTTCCAAGATACACTGGTAAGCAAAAGGATTAAAGAGCAAAAGATATATATGCTAAGTTTCCTTTTGTGTTGCTAAGCTGCTAAGTCGCTTCAGTCATGTCCAACTCTGTGGGACCCCATAGACGGCAGCCCAGCAGGTTCTCCTGTCCCTAGGATTCTCCAGGCAAGAACACTGGAGTGGGTTGCCATTTCTATCTCCAATGCATGAAAGTGAAAAGTGAAAGTGAAGTCGCTCAGTCATGTCTGACTCTTTGCAACCCCATGGACTGCAGCCTCCCAGGCTCCTCCATCCATGGTATTTTCCAGGCAAGAGCAATAAACAAATAAGCATATATCTACTTGTTTTTGAAAAAATAAACAGACTGGAGCAAAACTACCATTGAACTCTGAACAACATTGTTTTCCCATCTAGCAGAGAATTGAGAATGTGTAAGCATGCACACACTTACAGGTGGATTTTATTTTCTATAGTAAGTACTTCTGTACTACAAAATTGGTGCCTGGTTCAATCAATGGTGCAGAGGAACCATGGACAAAAGGAACTCAACTGTGCAGTAGGTCCATATACCTAACCCCCAATTCCTGTGTTGTTAAATGGTCAAGTGTAATGTGATTGCCAGAAGGAATAAGTAGGATTAGGGTGAAAGGGAAATAGGGTGACATTTCCTGGAATATAATTTTAGGCACAGAATTAATGGAATCATGCTAATATTAAAGGGGGAAAAAACAAATAACTAAATCAAATGAATAAAGATGAGAGAAACATAAAATGGAACAGGAATATTGAAAAAAAAAAAAACAACAACAAACACCCTAATTGTATTTTTTATGAACAACATACCCACACCAAAGGAGAAAAAAAGCAAGTGATTTTTTAGCACAATATTTTGACTTTAGATTCCCAGCCCCCCAAACAAAGAACTGTAAGAATGCAGGTTTATTTTCTTTTTTATAGTGGTATATGCTAGCGATTCTGAAACTACTTTCTGTGCATTATAGACTTAAGTTCAGTGCTGAGAATAAGATAGTTCAGTATGTGTATACTGTTTAATCACTGAAAAGTGTGTTAGTTGCTCAGTCGTGTCTGATTCTTTGTGACCCCATGGACTATAGCCTACCAAGCTCCTCTGTCCATGGGATTCCCTAGGCAAGAACAGTGGAGTGGGTAGCCATTCCCTTCACCAGGAGATCTTCCCAACCCAGGGATCAAACCCTGGTCTACTGCATTGTATGTGGATTCTTTACTGTCTGAGCCACCAGGGGAGCCTCATTATTTTATTCTAATATTGATCATATAATTATTCTGATTCTATTTACATTTCATTGACAAATCTGAGATGATGAAAACATTTGAGAGCACATGTCCAGTGTAGTCAGGCTAATGAAATAGCTGCAAAAAATCTGCTATATACAAAAGAATTTTCCACTTTTCTCTTTCTCTCCAGCATTATCACAGCTAAAATGAATTTAAATTTGTGATTTAATTACAGCATATCTATAGATTGGTTACCTTCTAGTACTCTCCTAAATGTCTGTGCTACTTTATCTGGAGATAGTTTTAAAAGATTTAAAATATGGGAAGAATCCAAAGTATTCTAAAAATGCTAATCAAATTCAAATATCAACAGGACTGTTTTGTCAAAGTTGAAAAACCAGTGCCTAAATTCATGTAGCAGTGTGTAGGCTGAAGAATATCTAACAACAACAACAACAACAACAATAGGAGAGAAGTGCTCTATCTGATTTCAAGATTTATAATAAGGGAATAATATTAAGGTAATGTGAAAATGACTCAGTGTTTAAGCATTGATTTAAATCAACAAGAAAGATATAAGAGCCAAGAAAGACCCACGGATATTTGGAAACTCTTAGGTGATGGACATGGCATTCCAAATCAATAAAAAATAAAATACTATTTTGTAACCGGTATTAGGATATGTTGTTTACTATATGGAAGAAAAAAATAGATTGCTATATCATCTCATAAATGAAAATCAGTTCATGGTACAATAAAAATCTAAATTGGAAAAATAAAATTGTTGGCAATTAAATTTTGGAGAACATCTTCATGACCAAAAGATAGATTAAGAAATAGTTTAAGTAACACTTATAAACCATTAAGCTTAAAAGTAAAGCTGATAGATATGACTGTGTAAAAATTTTAAACTTCTGTAAGATGAAAAAAACCCGAGTCAAGCCTAAAAGTTTACAGCAAGACATTTGTACTACAGATGATAGGCAAACAGGTTAGTATCCAGAAAATCGGGAAAAGGCTTATGAATCAATTAGAAAAGGACAAGCATGAAAAGGCAATTCACAGAGGAAGAAACACATGGGAAATAAACTTGTGAAAGCATACTCAACTTCACTAGAAATCAGGAAACCATAAATTAAAACAGCCATGTGGTTGTATTTCACACCAGTTAGCTTGGCAAAAATTTTAGGAGCTTTGCCATTTTAAAGGTTAGAGTGGTACCTCTGGACTTCTTCTATTCTGGTGGAGGGCATGTTGATTAGCACAGCACTTTGTGGTGCAACCTAGTGGTTTCGAGCAAAACTGAAAATGTGCATAGGGTGGCTCAGTCATTCCTCATCGAGGTAAATACCCCAGAAAGACTCTTCCACCTGTGGACAGCTATATCCACATAGTAGTTCAGTGCAACAATAGGATGGTTGGTAAATAAATAAAACATGGTGCAATCATCAGATGTACTAGAATTTAACAGTTAGAATGACTGAAAAAGTATATAAGGATCAACATCAGTAGTACTCAAGAGGATGCACAAAGAAATCTGCAGAAAAATATGTACAGTATATATTTTTAAAAAGAAAGCAGTATTTACTTTCAAGAAATGGCAATCCACTCCAGGACTATTGCCTGGAAAATCCCATGGACAGAGGAGCCTGGTGGGCTACAGTCCATGGGGTCGCAAAGAGTTGGACACGGCTGAGGGACTTCACTTTCACTTTCACTTTATGATTGCACAAAAGTTTAAAAACAAACAAACAACTCGGCAGACCAAGCATGAAGAAGGAAAGTAGACATCCTCTCAACAACTTTGCGGAGAAAAGCAGATGAATAGGAGTGGGAAGGGGATACCAGTGAATTTCATTTTGCCTATAATAGTTTATTTAAAAATAATTTAAGAAAATAGGATACAATGTCAGTATATATAAAATTTGGGCAGTGATGATAGGGTAATTTTTATATTACATATTTCACTTTTAAGTACCTTGAAATGTCTCTGAAATATTAAAAATATACATATGAACATGTAAGTAAAACTGAAAAAGTATGGGGTTTGGAAAATATTATTTTTTACTTTAAGATTCATCAATTTGTCCTCATTACAGTATTTCTTCAGAGAAATGTTCCATGGATCAATCCATATCTCATTACATGCATTGAGTTTTATAATGAAAGTCTGTAGAATTATGGATAAGCTACAGAGGGGAAGACAATCTAAAGCAGTAGGTGGTACTCTGGTCTTGACTACCGTACTATGTCACTACATTTAAATAACATGGAGTTAAGGATCATGAATATCCTGGTTAAAAACATTTTGCTATGTTTCTTTGAAGTATTTCACATTTTTAAAAAAATTTTATTTAAAAACTTGACTTGAAATAGAAAACACCCATGTTCAAGATCACTCCTGGTGTTTATTTTCAAAGTACTTTTAACAATCGTTGCTGTTGTTTTGCTCCTTCCATTTCAGATAACTGTCTCTTCATCTGACATCAGCCTCAGCTTCTTTACCTGTACTTTAGCCTTGAAGAATCTTGCCACCCAGTTTGGTAGGTTCTCCTCTCTTTCATTCAAAGGGCACGTCAGTTCTCTTTGAGGAAGCGTCTGCTTCTTAGAAAAAAGGTGGTAATTATATTTGACAAGGAACTCCTTTTGCCCTAACAAATGAGCTCATTAAATGACAGTAACTTTACTAGTATTTAATTAACAACTTATTAACTTATGTTTGCATGCTATATCTTCAGTTCTTAGAAGGCAAGAATCCTTCTGATTCATTTGCTTCATACAATGCCTAACAACCTCATCTGCATTGGAGTTCTGATGAATATAGAAGGTACTGCATTTAGAACACCAGCCAGGTACATGATCTGTTCCAGGGCCCTGTTGATGATGTTACAAGTCATTGATTAACCTTAGGATAGAGAAGATGTAATGGTAATGGCAGCTTAAGAATTTTTACATAGTAGCTTAAACTTGTTTGTCAGTTTAGAGGTTGAAAATAGGGTAGTGGTGTTTTGGGGGGATGTATCTAGGTTGCTGTTGCTCAGTCGCTAAGTCATGTCTAATTCTTTGCAACCCCACAGATTGCAGTATGCCAGGCTTCTATGTCCTTCACTATCTCCTGGAGTTTGCTCAAATTCATGTCCACTGAGTTGGTGATGTTGTCTAACCATCTCATCCTCTGCTGCCCTCTTTACCTCCTGCCTTCAATCTTTCCCAGCATCAGGGTGTTTTCCAGTGAGTCAGCTCTCATTTGAAAAGACCCTGATGCTTGCTCAAACTCATGTCCATCGAGTTGGTGATGCCATCCAACCATCTTGCCCTCTGTTGTCCCCTTCTCCTGCCTTCTATCTTTCCCAGCATCAGGGTCTTTTCTTAGGAGTCACCTCTTTACATCAGGTGGCCAAAGTATTGGAGCTTCAGCTTTAGCATCAGTCCTTCCAATGAATAGTCAAGGCTGATTTCCTTTAGGGTTGACTGGTTTGATCTACTTTCTGTACAAGCTACTCTCAAAAATCTTCTCCAGCACCACAATTTGAAAGCATCAATTCTTCAGTGCTCAGCCTTCTTTATGGTCCAATTCTCATATCTGTATATGACTACTGGAAAAATCATAGCTTTGACTATAAGTTGAGCCCATGTCAAATCTTTATGTCAAAGATGAATGGTGAGGTAGTTTATCAAAGAAGTTAATATCATCCTCCCACTCCCTCTAAAACCATCTCATGGCACTTCTGCTATCAGCCTAATTGCACAAAGAGGAGAGTTGGGGAGGGCTGCAGAGGGCTGCAGTTGGATGCTTGGGAAAATCTTCTTTACATAAGTCTGATTAAATAATAGGAATGAAAACTAGAGCTGGAAAGGTGCCCAAGAAAACTACTAGTCTTTGAACGTGTCATAGGATCCAGGCTTTCATTCAGAAAAGGAAGAAGGCACCTTTCTTCATCTTTCTCTCCATCTTTGTTCTCTCAGGGAAATGTCCAGAATTGTGCTTTTAAAAGATGTTTAGTCACCAATTATATCAAACATGATTCAGAGAGGGAAAAGAATTCACTCAGATAGCCCAAATAAAGAGATTTTAATGAGGTTCTAGTTATGGTGGCAAGGGATAAAGGTGGGATTAAGGGAAAAAGCAAGGAATTAGGCACCCAGAGACAAGCATCACAGGAAGCTATAACTACCTCTTTGAATCCTAAGGGTCAAAGGGAGAAACAGAGTTAATGAAGCCTAGGTCAGGCTGGGAGAGCAAAGGAGGGGTTTCAGGACAGGGACTTTAACTTGCCATTCAGGGAAGAAGCAGGAAAGATCCCTCTTCCTGCAACTTCCTCATTATTACTTCCTTTTATTTTATAATCTCAAGCTCTGCAAGAGGGCCTGAGAAATGCTCTATGCAGCCTCCCCAGGACTCAAAGCTGGGCCGAAAAGTTTAAAGAATGGATCTAGAAAGGCAACCATTTAATAATTGGAACAATGATATAACAAAGAAGTTCTATATTCTAGTAAAATTTTATATTAAATTCAAATGACACACTTATTAATATTACATTTGTATTCATTTTGTATCTTTTGTATTCGTCTTGTGTATATGTATTTTGTGTGTGGGGGTGTATCACCTCTTGAGCAAAAGTGATAAGCAAATATCACAGAGAAATTGAGTCAGAATTCAAACACATATCCACCTAACACAAAATCCATGCTGTTTCTATTTCCATAGTCATCACCATGGGAAATGATAAGAGTCACATGCTCTCATAGGCGGTATGGAGGAATTTATGAGGAACAAACCCAAGTGCAAAGAAGTGACTTCTCTAGTAAAGTTGGGCTTAGATCGCTTGCTTCCTAAACTTCCAATTAAGTGTTGTTTGTGTTTCCAAACAACTTTTATAGATATCATTATCATCTAACACTTTTTTTTGGGTGAATATTTATACTTGTTGTGAAAACTTATGAGCAGATCAAGTTGGCATACTGAATAACTGCATCTATCCTCTACCTCACTTCTACCTCACTAAAATCCCAATACTGTACAATAAAACTAAAAAAAAAAAACAAAACAAAAAAACAAACCTGGTATAAATCCAAAATAATAAGAAAAGGAATGGCAAAAATATGTCAGACAGGAAATTCCATCAAATTTCCAGAAGATGGAAAAAGGATGGAAATTTCAGCCAATGCAACTAAGTAGAAGCCAGAGCCTAAAATATACAGACAAAAGTCTCCAAGAATAAGGCAGCTGACTTCCCCTAGCAGAATGCTGATGAAATTCCCAACTGAAATTTGAAAGTACAATAGGGCATGCATGAAAGATGGATCTAAAACCATAGGGGATAATTAATCAGAAGTCTATATAGAACAATGCTGCTGCTGCTGCTGCTGCTGCTAAGTCGCTTTAGTTGTGTCCGATTCTGTGGGACTCCATAGATGGCAGCCCACCAGGCTCCCCCGTCCCTGGGATTCTCCAGGCAAGAACACTGGAGTGGGTTGCCATTTCCTTCTCCAATGCATGAAAGTGAAAAGTGAAAGGGAAGTCACTCAGTCGTGTTCAACTCTTAGCGACCCCATGGACTGCAGCCCACCAGGTTCCCCTGTCCATGGGATTTTCCAGGCAAGAGCACTGGAGTGGGGTGCCATTGCCTTCTCTATATAGAACAATAAACCACCCCATATTGAGTTACAGAGGGATGACAGCCAAGCATTTACATTTTAGACCAAATGAACCTCAGATAGTTTTCATCCCAAATAAGTTGAACAAATTGTCTTAGATGATTTTGAAGTAGCTAGTGTGAATAACTGTGCCACAGAATAAAATCCTTTATTTTCTACCAATTGCAGAGCCCATCTTACCTTACTTATTTAAAACTAACCCTGGTAGTTATTAAACTTCTCTCAATAATACAGAACTCTCAGCCAGTCTTCCTATTGCCTTATTCTTATGTTTCACTAAATAATCAACTTTAATCAAACATTTGAGAACAGTCTAAAACAGAAAAATTACAGCTCATAAACAAACAGAAAATTGATCCTTGACTTAGGACACAGAAATGAACTTAAATACATGAGTAACCAAACAGCCAAGAACAACTAAAAATAAATGCCCCGCTTATAACTATACTCAAGTAACTGAGAAGATATGAACCTCCAAATCAAGGAAATACTATAAAACGGGAACAATTACATAATAAAAGATTTTTAAAATGAAAATATGGTTGTTAAAATAAAATGCCATTAGAGATGGAGTAAGTAAATTCCCTAAAATATAGAACAAAAAAAATGGTAAAATGTGGGAGAAAGGAAAATATATTTAAGGTCAGTTCAGTTCAGTTCAGTCACTCAGTCGTATCCGACTCTTTGCGACCCCATGAATCGCAGCACGCCAGGCCTCCCTGTCCATCACCATCTCCCAGAATTCACTCAGTCTCACGTCCATCGAGTCCGTGATGCCATTCAGCCATCTCTTCCTCGGTTGTCCCCTTCTCCTTCTACCCCTAATCCCTCCCAGCATCAGAGTCTTTTCCAATGAGTCAGCTCTTCTCATGAGGTGGCCAAAGTATTGGAGTTTCAGCTTTAGCATCATTCCTTCCAAAGAAATCCCAGTATTGATCTCCTTCAGAATGGACTGGTTGGATCTCCTTGCAGTCCAAGGGACCCTCAAGAGTCTTCTCCAACACCACAGTTCAAAACCATCAATTCTTTGGCGCTCAGCCTTCTTCACAGTCCAACTCTCACATCCATACATGACCACTGGAAAAACCATAGCCTTGACTAGACGGACCTTAGCCAGCAAGTAATGTCTCTGCTTTTGAATATGCTATCTAGGTTGGTCATAACTTTTCTTCCAAGGAGAAGGCGTCTTTTAATTTCATGGCTGCAATCACCATCTGCAGTGATTTTGGAGCCCCCCTCAAAAAAATTCTGACACTGTTTTCACTGTCTCCCCATCTATTTCCCATGAAGTGATGGGACCGCATGCCATGATCTTCGTTTTCTGAATGTTGAGCTTTAAGCCAACTTTTTCACTCTCCTCTTTCACTTTCATCAAGAGGCTTTTTATGTCCTCTTCACTTTCTGCCAGAAGGGTGGTGTCATCTGCATATCTGAGGTTATTGATATTTCTCCCAGCAATCTTGATTCCAGCTTGTGTTTCTTCCAGCCCAGTGTTTCTCATGATGTACTCTGCATAGAAGTTAAAGAAGCAGGGTGACAATATACAGCCTTGATGTACTCCTTTTCCTATTTGGAACCAGTCTGTTGTTCCATGTCCAGTTCTAACTCTTGCTTCCTGACCTGCATACAGATTTCTCAAGAGGCAGGTTAGGTGGTATGGTATTCCCATCTCTCAGAATTTTCCACAGTTTATCGTGATCCACACAGTCAAAGGCTTTGGCATAGTCAATAAAACAGAAATAGATGTTTTTCTGGAACTCTCTTGCTTTTTCCATGATCCAGCGGATGTTCACAATTTGATCTCTGGTTTCCCTGCCTTTTCTCAAACCAGCTTGAACATCAGGGAGTTCACGGTTCACGTATTGCTGAAGCCTGGCTTGGAGAATTTTGAGCATTACTTTACTAGCATGTGAGATGAGTGCAATTGTTCGATAGTTTGAGCATTCTTTGGCAGTGCCTTTCTTTGGGATTGGAATGAAAACTGACCTTCTCCAGTCCTGTGGCCACTGCTGAGTTTTCCAAATTTGCTGGCATATTGAGTGCAGCACTTTCACAACATCATCTTTCAGGATTTGAAACAGCTCAACTGGAATTCCATCACCTCCATTATCTTTGTTCGTAGTGATGCTTTCTAAGGCCCATTTGACTTCACATTCCAGGATGTCTGGCTCTAGATGAGTGATCACATCATCATGATTATCTGGATCTTGAAGATCTGTTTTGGACAGTTCTTCCATGTATTCTTGCCACCTCTTCTTAATATCTTCTGCTTCTGTTAGGTCCAGAACATTTCTGTCCTTTATCGAGCCCATCCTTGCATGAAATGTTCCCTTGGTATCTCTAATTTTCTTGAAGAGATCTCTAGTCTTTTCCATTCTGTTATTTTCCTCTAGTTCTTTGCATTGATCGCTGAAGAAGGCTTTCTTATCTCTTTTTGCTATTCTTTGGAACTCTGCATTCAGATGCTTATATCTTTCCTTTTCTCCTTTCCTTGTCACTTCTCTTCTTTTCACAGCTATTTGTAAGGCCACACCCCAGACAGCCATTTTGCTTTTTTGCATCTCTTTTCCATGGGGATGGTCTTGATCCCTGTCTCCTGTACAATGTCATGAACCTCCGTCCATAGTTCATCAGGCACTCTATCAGATCTAGGCCCTTAAATCTATTTCTCACTTCCACTGTATAATCATAAGGGATTTGATTTAGGTCATACCTGAATGGTCTAGAGGTTTTCCCTACTTTCTTCAATTTAAGTCTGAATTTGACAATAAGGAGTTCATGATCTGAGCCACAGTCAGCTCCTGGTCTTGTTTTTGTTGACTATATAGAGCTTCTCCATCTTTGGCTGCAAAGAATATAATCAGTCTGATTTTGGTGTTGACTATCTGGTGATGTCCATGTGTAGAGTCTTCTCTTGTGTTGTTGGAAGAGGGTGTTTGCTATAACCAGTGCCTTTTCTTGACAAAACTCCATTAGTCTATGCCCTGCTTCATTCCGCATTTCCAAGGCCAAATTTGCCTGTTACTCCAGGTGTTTCTTGACTTCCTACTTTTGCATCCCAGTCCCCTATAATGAAAGGGAAATCTTTTTTAGGTGTTAGTTCTAAAAGGTCTTGTAGGTCTTCATAGAACCATTCAACTTCAGCTTCTTCAGCATTACTGGTTGGGGCGTAGACTTGGATTACCGTGATATTGAATGATTTGCCTTGAAGTCGAACAGAGATCATTCTGTTGTTTTTGAGACTGCATCCAAGTACTGCATTTTGGACTCTTTTGTTGACCATGATGGCTACTCCATTTCTTCTGAGGGATTCCTTCCTGCAGTAGTAGATATAATGGTCATCTGAGTTAAATTCACCCATTCCAGTCCATTTTAGTTCACTGATTCCTAGAATGTCAACATTCACTCTTGCCATCTCTTGTTTGACCACTTCCAATTTGCCTTGATTCATGGACCTGACATTCCAGGTTCCTTACAATATTGCTCTTTACAGCATCAGACCTTGCTTCTATCACCAGTTGCAACCACAGCTGGGTATTTTTTTGCTTTGGCTCCATCCCTTCATTCTTTCTAGAGTTATATCTCCACTGATCTCCAGTAGCATATTGGGCACCTACTGACCTGGGGAGTACCTCTTTCAGTGTCCTATCATTTTGCCTTTTCATACTGTTCATGGGGTTCTCAAGGCAAGAATACTGAAGTGGTTTGCCATTCCCTTCTCCAGTGGACCACATTCTGTCAGACCTCTCCACCATGACCCGCCTGCTCTGGGTTGCCCCGCAGGCATGGCTTAGTTTCATTGAGTCAGACAAGGCTGTGGTCCTAGTGTGATAGGATTGACTAGTTTTCTGTGAGTATGGTTTCAGTGTATCTGCCCTCTGATGCCCTCTTGCAACACCTACCATCTTACTTGGGTTTCTCTTACCTTGGGCGTGGGTATCTGTTCATGGCTGCTCCAGCAAAGCACAGCCGCTGCTCCTTACCTTGTATGAGGGGTATCTCCTCACCACCGCCCTTCCTGACCTTCAACGTGGATGGCTCCTCTAGGCCCTCCTGCACCCATGCAGCCACCACTCCTTGGACGTGGGGTTGCTCCTCACCGCCACCACCCCTGGCCTCAGGTGTGGGGTTGCTCCTCTTGGCCACAGTCCCTGGCCTCGGGAGCTGCCCCTGGTCTTGGACGCGGGGTGGCTCCTCTTGGTCACCGCCCCTGACTTTGGACACGAGGTAGCTCCTCTCAGCCGTCGTCCCTGGCCTTGAATGTGCAGTAACTCCTCCCGGCTGCCACCCCTTGACCTCAGACTTGGGGTAGCTCCTCTCGGCCATTCCTGCGCTGTCAGCAGCCTGACACTCTAGACCACTGCCCTTGACCTCAGGCGTGGGGTAACTCCTCTTGGCTGCCACCCTTCAGGCACGGGGTCCTCCCGGCTTCTGCCCCTGACCTCAGACATGGAGTAGCTCCTCTCAGCCATGCTTAGTGTGCCGGCCACAGCCGCCTGCACTTAGTGTATCAAATCACTTATGATTATACAGTGGAAGTGAGAAATAGATTTAAGGACCTAGATCTGATAGATAGAGTGCCTGATGAACTATGGAATGAGGTTTGTGACATTGTACAGGAGACAGGGATCAAGACCATCCCCATGGAAAAGAAATGCAAAAAAGCAAAATGGCTGTCTGCGAAGGCCTTACAAATAGCTGTGAAAAGAAGAGAAGTGAAAAGAAAGGAGAAAAGGAAAGATATAAGCATCTGAATGCAGAGTTCCAGAGAATAGCAAGAAGAGATAAGAAAGCCTTCTTCAGCGATCAATACAAAGAAATAGAGGAAAACAACAGAATGGGAAAGACTAGAGATCTCTTCAAGAAAATTAGAGATATCAAGGGAACATTCCATGCAAAGATGGGCTGAATAAAGAACAGAAATGGTATGGACCTAACAGAAGCAGAAGATATTAAGAAGAGATGGCAAGAATACACAGAAGAACTGTACAAAAAAGATCTTCATGACCCAGATAATCATGATGGTGTGATCACTCATCTAGAGCCAGACATCCTGGAATGTGAAGTCAAATGGGCCTTAGAAAGCATCACTACGAACAAAGCTAGTGGAAGTGATGGAATTCCAGTTGAGCTATTTCAAATCCTGAAAGATGATGCTGTGAAAGTGCTGCACTCAATATGCCAGCAAATTTGGAAAACTCAGCAGTGGCCACAGAACTGGAGAAGGTCAGTTTTCATTCCAATCCCAAAGAAAGGCAATGTAAAAGAATGCTCAAACTACCGCACAATTACAGTCATCTCACATGCTAGTAAAGTAATGCTCAAAATTCTCCAAGCCAGGCTTCAGCAATACGTGAACCGTGAACTCCCTGATGTTCCAGCTGGTTTTAGAAAAGGCAGAGGAACCAGAGATCAAATTGCCAACATCTGCTGGATCATCGAAAAAGCAAGAGAGTTCCAGAAAAACATCAATTTCTGTTTTATTGACTATGCCAAAGCCTTTGACTGTGTGGATCGCAATAAACTGTTGAAAATTCTGAGAGAGATGGGGATACCATACCACTTAACCTGCCTCTTGAGAAATCTGTATGCAGGTCAGGAAGCAAGAGTTAGAACTGGACATGGAACAACAGACTGGTTCCAAATAGGAAAAGGAGTACGTCAAGACTATATATTGTCACCCTGCTTCTTTAACTTCTATGCAGAGTACATCATGAGAAACGCTGGACTGGAAGTACCACAAGCCGGAATCAAGATTGCCGGGAGAAATATCAATAACGTCACATATGCAGATGACATCACCCTTCTGGCAGAAAGTGAAGAGGACCTAAAAAGCCTCTTGATGAAAGTGAAAGAGTAGTGAAAAAGTTTGCCTAAAGCTCAACATTCAGAAAACGAAGATCATGGCATCCGGTCCCATCACTTCATGGGAAGTAGATGGGAAACAGTGGAAACAGTGTCAGACTTTATTTTTTGGGCCCCAAAATCACTGCAGATGGTAATTGCAGCCATGAAATTAAAAGACACCTTCTCCTTGGAAGAAAAGTTATGACCAACCTAGATAGCATATTCAAAAGCAGAGACATTACTTTGTCTACTAAGGTCCGTCTAGTCAAGGCTATGGTTTTCCAGTAGTCATGTATGGATGTGAGAGCAGGACTGTGAGGAATTCTGAGCGCCGAAGAATTGATGGTTTTGAACTGCGGTGTTGGAGAAGACTCTTGAGGGTCCCTTGAACTGCAAGGAGATCCAACCAGTCCATTCTGAAGGAGATCAGTCCTGGAATTTCTTTGGAAGGAATGATGCTAAAGTTTAAACTCCAATACTCTGGCCACCTCATGAGAAGAGTTGACTCATTGGAAAAGACTCTGATGCTGGGAGGGATTAGGGGTAGGAGGAGAAGGGGACAACCGAGGAAGAGATGGCTGGATGGCATCACGGACTCGATGGACATGAATCTGAGTGAACTCCGGGAGTTGGTGATGGACAGGGAGGCCTGGCGTGCTGCGATTCATGGGGTCTCAAAGAGTCAGATACGACTGAGTGAGTGAACTGAACTGAAAGCAACTTAGCACCAGGGGTCCAGTGTTCTTTTTGCTACTTAGTCATTTTGCAGGTCTTTACCGACTTCATTCTGAATCTTGACATATGTAAATGGCCCTTGATGCACAAGCATAATTCTTGTGCTGTTCCCCACAGGAGGAAAGAGACAGAGCTCTGGGATCTCTCTACTTGATGTCACCTGTTCTGTGTGGGAGGAAGATCACACTCTGCCTTGAAACCCAGGAATCAAAAAGGTAGATTTCTGCCCACTGAGTCCTTCAAAGCCTCCAGTGCCTCAGGGAAATGGGAGGCTCTGTGCCTTACCTGGATTCTAGTCCTAAAGGAATGCTTTCTGGGAGTCAGACAAAATCTATGACTTCGGCTGTTGTAAATTGCATGGTCCTGAATCAAGGCAGGTGGATTATGTATTCTCTTTGTTTTCACTCTGGATTTATGGGAAGGAAAGGTTATTTTTCCCCTTATCCAAATATCTTAAATCATTCAAAGGCAGCATTAGATTTTAAGCAGAAAAATGCAAATGTAACTGGGACACTTACAATGACCTAAATGCATGCTGATTACCTTTTCTGTTATTTTCTGGCCTTAAATAAAGGGAATAAAATAAATGTCAGCAGTAAGATAAATGAAAATAGGTCAGACTACAGAACCATTAGATCAAAAGCGGTTAGAGCCAAACACACCTTTCCCAAGTGGGAAGCGAGAAATCAACATGTAAATGAAAAGCACTGAAGAGTCCTCACAGTTCCTCTGTTAGCCTTGGCAATTAGCAGGAGGGTATTAAATTATTCTGGAGACTGCATCTTGTAACGGGAACAAAGTGGAAATGCTGGTAATGTTACTGAAAGAGATGAGTCACTCCAAAACAGAACTTGCACTGAGTGGGACTCACATTCTCTAGAAAATTAGAAGAATGAACTATGAAGGATATTCCCTGCTGAGACAGATCATGGAGAAGACAATCCAGTTTTATTCTCTGTGTGTGTGTGTGACTGTGTGACTGTGTGTGTGTGTGTGTGTGTGTGTGTGTGTGTGTGTGTGTGTGTAAAGGGCTGCTGATACTCTTCAATCAACTATAATTGAAAGCCCAATACATTACCATGTGATGATCAAACGCTTATAGCAGAACCATGGACTCCATGGTTGAAGACAAAGCGATTGTACTCATTCCTATTAATGATTGTTATGCCATGCTATTCCTTGCTGAAATTTTGCTTCTCATGTCCCATTGTATAAAATCAAGTTCACATACAGATCTTTGTCCTACAAATTTAACAGAGTTAATACTATTTGCACATGCATGAAGGAAAGAGAATCAGCTAAACAAATAAGGAATATACCTGTTTAAAAAAAGCTGCTTAGATGAATGGATAAGAAAGCTGTGGTACATATACACAATGGAGTATTACTCAGCCATTAAAAAGAACACGTTTGAACCAGTTCTAATGAGGTGGATGAAACTGGAGCCGATTATACACAGTGAAGTAAACCAGAAAGAAAAACACCGATACAGTATACTAATGCATATATATGGAATTTAGAAATATGGTAATGATAACTTTGTATGTGAGACAGCAAAAGAGACACAGATGTATAGAACAGTCTTTTGGACTCTGTGGGAGAGGGCGAGGGAGGGATGATTTGGGAGAATGGCATTGAAACATGTATACTATCATGTAAGAAATGAATTGCCAGTCTAGGTTCGATACAAGATGCTTGGGGCTGGTGCACTGGGATGACCCAGAGAGATGATATGGGGAGGGTGGTGGGAGGGGGGTTAAGGATTCAGAACTCATGTACACCCTTGGCGGATTTATGTCAATGTATGGCAAAACCAATACAGTGTTGTAAAGTAAAAAAAAAAAAAAAAAAAAAGCACGAAAGAAAGAAAAAAAAATATACCAAGAACAAGGCTTTAAATGAATCTCACAATTCTAAAAAATAAAAAAATTAAAAAAGCTGCCTAAAAAATGTTTTTAGTAAAAGACAGGATTTGTGAGATATCCTCTCAAAGAAGGAAAGGGAGCAGTTCTGGGAATTTAGCTAGGCAATGTGATAGTAAAGAAGGCTTTAAAAATTGATGGAGGATTTTAGAGACCAAATAATCAATTATTTAATTGATTATAGGTATTAACTCTCAAAAATTTAATACATTCTTGTTTCAATTACAGATAGTCCACATAATATCTGTTCTCTTATATTGCCCAAATTACTATGAATCTACAGAGAATCTTGAGTTTTTACCTAAAATGTCAAAAATATCACATGACAAAGACCCAAAAGAGTTTCAACTTTAGAGAAAGATGTATTTCAAATTCCCTTAGGTCTAATCTGTAGGAGAAATAAAGCCCTATCTTTACTACTAGTTGTCAGCCTTTGGAATGTACCATTTTCCACATCATTCAAGAAAAACGTAGGAAACATAACAGGGCCCACCACTTTATATTCAATACATTCTAAATGTGTGTTTGAAATTCCTTTTATCTTCTTTGCCCTCTTGGACAAATGGAATTTTCAAATAGCAAAAAAGAAAAACTTACCATTCCTTAGCAATATAACTCATAAGATGGGCTCTTAAGGTCATTTGAGTTTGTGACAAACAAATCATTTTATTTTTAAATGAGCATCATAATGCTTATTTACTCAATTAAATATAAAAGTGAAAGTATATGGTTTCATTTTTATTAGTAATATTTAGACTATATATCCTGAATTTACATTTAAAAACTCACCAACAAGCTTACATAGAAAAGGAAAAAAACCTAGAACTGCCAACTTTCTCTTCATCTAATGAAGACGAACAGTAGAGATGACACTGTCTAACTTGAAGACAATATAAAGCTACGATAATCAAGTGCCAAAGTGATGCTTTTGAAGACTCTTGAGAGTCCCTTGGACTGCAAGGAGATCACTCCAGTCTGTCCTAAAGGAAATCAGTCCTGAATATTCATTGGAAGGACTGATGCTGAAGCTGAAACTCCAATACTTTGGCCACCTGATGCGAAGAACTGACTCACTAGAAAACACCCTGAGGCTGGGAAAGATTGAAGGTGGAAGGCAAAAGGGATGACAGAGGATGAGGTGGTTGGATGGTATCACTGACTCAATGGACGTGAGTTTGAGTAAGCTCTGGGAGTTGGTGGTGATGGACAGGGAGGCTTGGCGTGCTGCAGTCCATGGAGTGGCAAAGAGTTGGACATGACTGAGCGACTGAACTGAACTGAACTGAACTGAATCAAGACAGTGTGGTACTGGGACAAGAATAGACAAATAGATCAATGGAACAGAATAGAGAGCCAGAAATAGACCACAAAAATATAGTCAACTAATTTCTGACAAATGAGCCAACCCAATCCAATAAAGAAACAATAGACTTTTTAACATATGGTGCTGGAACAGCAGAACATCCATAGGCAAAACCAAACCAAACCAAATGAAACAAAACCAAAAAACAAACAGAAAAGAACAAATTTTTTAAATGAATTTACTATAGATCTTATATCTTAAAAAATGCTCAAAGTAAATCACAGACTCAAATGGAAAACATAAAACAGTAAAACTTCTAGAAGATTACCTAGGGGAAAATCTAGATGACCTTTGGCAATGAGTTGCTAGATATATCACCACCCCCTAAAATCCATCCATCAAATTTAACTTCATTAAAATAAAATTTAAAACTTCTGCTCTACAAAAGAAATTGTTAAGAAAATGAAAACAAGCTACACTGGAGAAAATATCTGCAAAACACATATCTGATAAAAAAGACTTGTATTTAAAATATACAAGGAATCCTTAAAACTCAACAATAAGGAAAAATCCAATTTAAAAAATGGATGAACAATCCTCACCAAAGAGGATATACAAATGGCAGGTAAAGATATGAACAGATGCTCAAGATCATATGCCATCAAAGACATGCAAGCTAAGATGACAGGGAGAGACTGCTACATACCTATTAGAATGGCTAACATCAAATGCTGGCAAGGATATGGAGTAACAGGAACTTTTATTCATTGCTGGTAGCAATGCAAAAAGGAACAGTCATAAACAGTAAATAGTTACTATACAATCCAGCTATCATACTCCTTGATAGTTACCTAAATGAATTAAACACATATAATTTGAAAATACGAACACACAGAACCCAAAACTTGGAAGCACGTAAGATGTCCTTCAATACGTGAATGGATAAACTGTGGTCTATCCACAAAATGGAATGTTATTCAGTGTTAAAAAGAAATGGACTATCAAGCCACTCACACACACACACACACACACACACACACACACACACACACACACAGAGGGAAATGGAAGAACCTTAAATGCATACACTAAGAGGAAGATGCCACTTTGAAAAGGCTACATACTATGTGATTCCAATTATATAATTTCTATAAAAAGACAAAACTAGGGAGACAGTATAAAGATCAATAATTGTCGGGGGTTAGAAAACAGGGAGAGATGACTAGTCAGAGCACAGATGACTTTAGCGTTATGAAACCATTCTGTATGATACTGCGGTAGTGGATACATGACATTTTGTATTTGTCAAATAAACATGTACAGCCCATAGACATGTACAACACAGAGTGAACCCTGATGTGAACTATGTTCATTTCAGTTCAGTCGCTCAGTCATGTCTGACTCTTTGCGAACCCATGGATTGCAGCAGCCAGGCCTCCCTGTCCACCACCGCCTCCCAGAGCTTGCTCAGACTCATGTCCACTGAGTCAGTGATGCCAGCCAACCATCTCATCCTCTGTCATCCCCTTCTCCTCCTGCCTTCAATCTTTCCCAGCATCAGGGTCTTTTCCAATGAGTCAGTTCTTCACATCAGGTGCCTAAAGTATTGGAGTTTCAGCCTCAGCATCAGTCCTTCCATGAATATTCAGGACTGATTTCCTTTAGGACTGACTGGTGTGATCTCCTTGCAGTCCACGGGACTCTCAAGAGTCTTCTCCACCACCACAGTTCAAAAGCATCAATTCTTTGGTGCTCAGCTTTCATTATGGTCCAACCCTCTTATCCATATGTGACTACTGAAAAATCATAGCCTTGACTAGATGGACCTTTGTTGGCAAAGTAATGTCTCTACTTTTTAATATGCTGTCTAGGTAGGTCATAGCTTTTCTTCCAAGGAACAAGCGTCTTTTAATTTCATGGCTGCAGTCACCATCTACAGTGACTTTTGGAGCCCAGGGAAATAAAGTCTCTCACTATTTCCATTTGTTTCCCCATCTATTTGCCATGAAGTGATGGAACTGGAAGCCATGACTATGGCTTTCAGTTAATAATGCACTAACATTTGTTCATCAACTGTAACAAGTATACCACACTAATGTAGGATGTTAATATTAGGAGAAATTGTGGCAGGGGGTGGGTAGGCAATGGGGTGGGGGTGTATGGGAAGTCTCTGTATTCTCTACTGAATTTTCTCTGTAAACTTAAAGCTACTTTAAAAATAAAGTCTATTATATAAATAAATAAATAAACAAATGTTTTAAAAAGCACCGCTTTTCTAAAGGAGGCATGTAGCCTCCTTGGTGAAAGTTAATGACCAGCCTCAGCAAGTTAGTTTTTCCCTCTGTTCCCTATGCTTCTCCCACTCCACTTCCACCGTCAGCTCACTCTTATTAATTGGTGAGACCCAGTTAAGTGATATCCTGAGTCAGGTTCTTAGACAGGAACTGTATTGAGTATAATCATCCTATGATACTAACAATGCTATGATTATGAATGAAAGGGAAAAAATGTTAGCCAAAGAACATACTCTGTCAACAAGTCCCTGTTTCCAAAATATATGACTGAAGGTTGAGAGATGGGGTATGTAAGAACACTCTCCAGTCAACTGCACTGTTTCAACTTGAGAGGATGCTTCTCTGTCCTCTGCAGTATGGTGGGAGGAAAGCTTCCTTCCAGAGCTTCCTCTGGAAGCTGGTTTTCCAATATGGCAGAGTCATGGAGTAATTTATCAGTGGCTTTCAGGACTTCACCCCTGGCTTTATAGTGGCCAACATTCTTATATTCTGTTCAGAGCAAAATCAAAATAAAAATACCACATCAAAATGCTTGCCATCTATAACCCATGATATGAATAAGGAACACACAGTTGGAAGGTTGCAGCAGAAGGTGCCACTGACCATTCCATTTAACTTGTTAACTCTTTCCCTGAAAGAGATCTTGTGTGTGCTGTATCCATAAACTGAAAGGATATGTGCTCCTTAACCTCCACAGTTTGGAGAGATTCCCCCCAAGACTGCCCCATCCCAGCCTTAAGTCAGTTCAGTCCTCTCTCATTATCACTTTGCCATGGATAAACCTGGTAGGGCTTAAGCAGTGGAAACGAGAAGTCACATGGTCCAAGTCGTGTGCCACCACTTCAAGGCAAAGATATTGAGTCAATTTTATTTCATTCTAACCAGAATTGTCAGCCAAATAAATTGAATACAGGAATACAGTACTCCGTAAAACAAAAAATATAGCAGTCAAGGCAGTGTATTAACAGATCAGCTTCTGAGTTTGCTTTTATTAAGAAATGTTTACAGCCTTTGTGGTGGGCATCCTCTGGGATAAATAGAAAGGGCAATCAGGGCTGCAGATTTTCAAATGACATACTGTTGTAGGTGATGACACATACAAACCCTAACTAATACATATTGGCCTCTAAAGAGCTTGGGTTCTAGCCAACATGTTTAGAACACTCATATAGAGTATCCTTGTATCCTGCCCTTGGACTTGACACCCCACTCAATATTAAATGAGGCAAAGAGTTTAGGAATTTCTACTTGTGGCTTGACTGTGTTTCTGTCTTGTCAGGAACAAGTAAACACATTATTGTCCAACTTCTAAGATAGTAGACACACATATGGGACATTGAGTCAGCATCTTAGGGAAGTAAGCAATTCACAGCAGCTCCATAATCAATCAGACACAGGAGACAATGGAGACAGTCCTATTCTTGCTCTCTGACTACCCGTGGAACCTAGAACTCTTGGGATCAATGAATCTAGCCATTGGGGTCATAGAGTGTCAGTTTGCATTTATGTTTGAAGTAATGAATATGTGTGTTTACACTCCACGTCTGTTTTCTTGCTAGGCTAAACTTGTAATAGTCCCTGTCACTGATGCTGTTTACTTCACATCTGTTTTCTTCATTAGGGAGCTCACTCAGTTATAACCAGTAAAAGAACTTAGTTTCCCCAGCACATTTTGCAACTCAAATCAGTCCCCAGTGTGTTTCCATAAGCTCCAATTTGGCAAAAATACAAAGCTTGACTTGCTTCTGGAATTTCAGAATGCTAAAAAAAAAAGGAAACTTTTCCACAAGCACTGAGCTCAGTTACATTGTTGCCATATCCATCCAAGGAGTCAAAGGGCTCCCCAGTTAGTCTGGCTAGGCTTAATTTGTTGTATTATTTTAAAAGATGTGAGGACAGAAAATATTGTATATGAGCTGTTGGTGAAAGAAGACAGGAAAAAATATCATTCTAAAATGTTCATTGCAATGATGCTTTGAAAGCAGTTTTCAGAATGTCAAATTAGCAAGCATCATTTTTATTCCTGTCAGGATGAAACACCAACAATGATGCTTGGCCCGACTTTTCAAGTGCCTCCTAGTAAGCAGAGCAGGAACATAAGTAAGGAAGCCAAACATGGTACAGGCACCTGGCAAAATTCCTACTTCCAGTGGAAATCAATTTTTTAATCTTCCATTATATCCTTATTAAGTCCTCTAAAAGAACAAAACATGATGGCAATTTCCAAAAAGCAACTTACCTTTGCCACTGTTTCACACAACATGGGGTTCCCTTAGCCAATTTAGGAAAGCTGAATTTAGGTGTCATAGTGAATATTTATTTTTCTGAACTTCCTCCTCACAATCAGAAATTTAGAAAAATTGGATCTTCTCCCTACTGCTTTAAATAGTTTTGGTTCTTCTAGAGTCCCTTCTTTTTCACTTTATAATTTTTTTTTTTTTACTAAAGACCTCTAGCAAGGGATTTTTAAAATATTAATAGCATTGAGAAAATCTGTCTTGTCTATCTAAAGGAGATCATACCCTGGTGGCTCAGACAGTAAAGAATCTGCCTGCAATACAGGAGACCTGGGTTTGATCCCTGGGTCAGGAAGATCCCCTGGAGAAGGGAATGTCAACCCACTCCAGTATTCTTACCTGGAGAATTCCATAGGAAGAGGAGCCTGGTGGGCTACAGTTCATAGGGTACCTAAGAGTCGGACATGACCAGGCAACTATTTACTTACTATACTTCATCTATGAAAAATTAATTCTGATTCTAAAATTGACAGAATCTATTTTTCCCGTAGGTTTGAAAGGCTGCATGAAACTTTTCTTTATTTCTGTCTTTGAAGTTTAACTCTTTAGGAACCATGTAGGCAAACTGAGGCCCAGAAAAGGTACAAAATACAATGAGAAAATGGTATTCATCGATATTTTGGGGAGAAAAGATGGAGGGACAAGGAAAGAAAAGAGAAATGCTGCTGGTCCAGTACTCCCAGCCCTGTGCCAGGATTTCTGTCTCAGGCAACAAAGACAATCTGTGAACCTGTGGGCACATATCTAAAGTCACTTAGACCTACACATTTTCTGATTGTCTCTGTTTGATTAAATAAGCCTCAAAGACATAATGAATAATTTATGATAAATCAATGTCTACATGGAATAAAAGCACATTTTAAAAGGGTTGTTTTATGTCTAAATCCAAAGTGAATGCTAAGCTTGTCCCTTTTTGTGAGCTCTTTTATTACCATTGTTTTGGTTTTATTTTTAATTTGAAAAATAATTAAGAATAAGAAATAATATTCAATAGCACTTTTACAGGTGGCAAAGTAAGCTACATACATTATCCCCAGGACCTTCACAACCGAATGGTTAGGTTGGTTATCAGCATTAGTATGTGTTTGGGATATTAGCTCTATAGAGGAGTAAATGGAGATGTGTGATGTGATTGCCCTAACCCTTAAGCAGCACTATCACATTTCAGCTCACGTATTTTACAATCTAAGGTCCTTTCAATTATTTAAAGACTCATTTTTAAGAGAGGCTTCCCTGGTAGCTCAGCTGGTAAAGAATCCTCCTGCAAAGCAGGAGACCCTGGTTCGATCCCTGGTTTGGGAAAATCCCCTGGAGAATGGAAAAGGCTACCCATTCCTATATTCTAGCCTGGAGAATACCATGGACTGGTATTAGTCCATGGGGTCACAAAGAGTCAGACACAACTGAGTAACTTTCACTTTCACTTTTACTTTTTAAAGAGAACTTTTCTCAAGCTGTGGGACAGACCCACTCATATGCTAAGGAAGCTCTACACAGTTTTCTAAGGCCAAGATGCAAGTCTCAGAAACCTTCCACTATGTGTCAGTTCCAATGCTTGCTCATTCCCAAGCCACAGTGTTCATGAGTGGGAGAGTTATGGGGTGTACTGAGACTCTATAGCTCCCCAAATGTGCATTCTCCTGATCTGATATAGCTGAGTCCTCCCCATTATCCCCTTAATTCATTCCCAGATATAAATATTCAGGAAAGGAGCAGGTCCTAACCTAAACATCAAAAGAGTATTATAGAAATATTTTATTGCCTCTCTCTCTTCCTATATCCCAACAATTTCAAATGGTTATTGGTGAAGTTAATGTTACCTGTATCTTATCTGAAAGGAAGGGTAGGAAGACATACAGCAGAAAGGCTCGGCTATCTGGAGCCTTCTCCGAGTATGCTAAAGTATGAGACTGACAAGTTCTAGGCATAAACTTCTGAATGTATCTTTCATTTCAGTTTGTCTTGCGTCTCAACTTCAGGCTTCCTTTCGTAGAGTTAAAAATACTATGTGTCCTTCACCTTTTACCTTCAAGATTTTCAAGAGTTTATGTAAATATTAAGGAGCAACTGTAGCTCCAACATCTCTTGGGCAGCTATCTTGTACAAAGAACTTGTGAGATATAATACAAGGTTAGACCACTTTGAGATGAGTCCTCATCCCTACCCTATACCATCTCTACTGCTTCCTCTGTATGCTAAAGAAAAGTGATGTGGTCTCACAACCAAGAATATTGTGCAGAACAGATCTAGTCATCTTGAGTAGTTTTGGTCTTATCAGAATTTATCTGGTTGCTATTATTAAGTGGTAATGGTGATAATACCCAACTTACGCGATGTTTTTAAAGGAAAAGTGATATAATGTAAAAACTAAACACTAGGTGAACATAGTAAACATTTGAGAAACAGTAGTTATTATAATTTTGAATATTAAATCCTGAAGGAAGTTGGAGGGATGACGTGGTGGGAAGTAGGGGCTGTAAGAATACTCCCATTGAGAATTTAGACTTGGGAAAGTATAAGGCATTTCTTCCTAAGCACACTGGCAGCTACTGAGGACTTGTGATCAAAGGTAACTTGGGATCTTGCTTTTAGGTGTCACTGGTAGTTTCTAACGAACTACTTGATCTAATACATAGGGACTTAACTCAGTGGCTGCTTCCTGAATCCTTAACAGGTTCTTTGAAGTACAACATTTCAGAGAAATTGAGGATTGTCTGAAGTGCTTGGCAACATGTATTAGCTCTTCAGATGTCTAATGCTTGCATATTTCACATCTTTCAAATCAAAAAACCTGGGAGAGTCAATGGAAAAGATTACAGCAATGATGAATCTAAGGAAAGAACTTTGATTCAATCTAAAAATTCAACAACTGCTTTTGAATACCTTCTAAGGCAGAACAGATGACAGAAAAATGGAAAATCCTCTCTTCTTGGACTTGAGGAAAGATACATCACAATTAACTAAGATACATGTTTTACAGTAGAGGCAGAGACATCTAGAATTTCCTTGGAAGGAAAAGAGATATTAATTCTGAGGGCATGTTCAGAAGCAGTAGAATAGGTGGCTTTAGAGCCAAGGTCTTGCAGGTTGGCCAGGATGCTAATAAAGGGAAGAGGGAAAAGAGTACATAAAATAGAACACAAAGAAAAAAGGTACACAGAGGGAAACAGAGGAAATGACCAGAGAGAGCGGAAGAATACATAAATTCATGTAATATTTGAGAGGTATGACCAAAGGTCCTCGTAACATTTCCCAATCAGAGGGGGAAACTATAGGGCTTCTTGATAAACAGTAGAAATGTGTGCAAGTGGAACACATTTCTATCAGTGAAACACGTCAGTTTCATTCTGCCCTGTAAGGGGTGCAAGTAATGATATGCCCACGCAGCTACTGGCTAACTGCTGCAGCTTTGGGAACTCGGTACAGCAGCTGCAGCAACACCGAAAGGAAGTTGTGTAATTGACTGACAGTTTCCCAAAAACCTAGCACCTGCTGCCTTCATTATTTATGCTCTCTTCACCATCACTTGGCAATTTATAGTATTTGGGTGTAGATGAAGGGATTTACTTTGAGTTCCTTCATTGAAAAAAAATTTGAAGATCCGTAGATTTAAATGCATTTGCTTAGTGATGTGGGAAGTAGGTGTCACCTCTCTTCCTGAAGGTCATCTTTAAGCTGACTGGAGTCAGAAGTATAATTTTTGTCGTGCTACTATCATGCCCTCCCTCTAAGAAACTTCAAGAATTTTCCCAATGTTTCAGTTGTTTTGCAGGGACAATCTATACATTAAGCATGATAGGCAGATTGCCAAGGGTGCCTGATACATTTAGGGGGTTACAAAAATAGTTTAATTTCTTTTAAAATAAGGAGAAAAAACTTTTAGAGTCAAAGAAAAAGTTTAATCTTTTTCAAATGATAATTCAAGAAAATAAGAATTTTAAAGCCCTTGAAAATCTATTATTACATTGCTTAAAATAGGAAAAAAGTTGAAATATTTAAAGTCATATCAAAATTAATGTTTAATATTATTATGGAAGGAGGGGTTTGTGAATGTAAGAGTGCTCAAAACCCACAAAAGTCAAAATGTGGGCCCCCTCTGCTGTTTTTATCCCAACAAAAGATTGCTTCTTTCTCTGAGAAAACTTATCTCACTAAAATATTACAAGGGGGAAGTTACAAAATTTAAAATAAATGACCCAAATTTGAATATACTTTTGCCATTTGGTGTTGCATGTAAGCACTCTACCTACCTCTAGATTATGCTTTTTTCTAGAAGAGGCTTAATTTTATATCTACAATACTTTTTGGAGCTAACTTTTTATAAAAACTTAAAGATCAAGATTCCTTTTTCTTCTTGCATGTGAATATCCAACTGTTTTAATACCATTTGTTTAACACTGAATTGCTCTTGCATCTCTGTTGAAAATCAAAGGCCTGTACTTGCATGGGCATATTTTTGAATTCTTTACTCTGTTCCAATGACTTATGGGTTTCTCTCTTGGCTAATAATGCAATGATTACTGCAGTTTCTCAGAAATTTGTAAAATAGGGTAGTGTGATTCCTCCAACTTTTCTTTTTCAAAATGTTTAGCTAGTCTACTTCCTTCGTCTTTGTATATAAATTTTAAAATAAGTTTGTCTACGTCTACCAAGAATTCTGTTGGGATTTTGATTGAAATTTTGTTCATTAACTTTAGATCTACTCAGGTAGAATGGAGATCTTCACCATGTTGAGCTACCCAATCCAAGAACATGCTATAACTCCATTTATTTAAGTTATTGGCATTCTTTCATTAGCACCTCATGTTTTTCAGCATATAGAACCTAAACATGTTTTGCTTGTTTTATAACTATGCATTTCATTTTCAGAGATATTATAAATGTCTAGATTTCCGTTTCCAATTGTATATTGTTAGTATATAGAAATTTTGTGTCTGTATTTACTGTGTCCAATGACCTTTCTAAATCTCAGTTTTGGAGAGCTTGATTTTTTAATATGGAAAACAATCATGTCATCTTTGAATAGGGGAGATTTAATTTTTCCCTTCTGATATGTGTGCCTTTTATTTATTTTTATTGTGTCATTACAATAGAAAGGCCTTCAGTATGATGTTAAGTAGGGGTAGTGAGAGTGAATACCCTTACTTTATTCCTGATCTTGGGAGAAAGCAGTCTCTCACCCTTAGGTGTGATCTTGACTGTAAGGTTTTGTAGATGCCTTTTATCAGGGTACAAAAGTTCCTTTCTATTATTCCTAGTTGGTGAGAGCCTTTATACTGGATGAACATTGAATTAGGTCAAATGTTTGTTATGTCTATTAATAGGATCATGTGAATTTTCTCCTTTAGAATGTGATTTTTGTGGATTACCTTAAGTGATTTTTAAATATTGAACCAGTCTTGCATTCCTGGAATAAATCCTACTTTAAAAAATAGATTATCCTCGTTTTAACATGTATTCCTGAATTCAATTTAGTAATATTTTTTTGAGGACTTTTGAATCTATGATCATGAGGGACATTGGTCTACATAGTTCTTTTCTTGAACAATTTTGTCTGATTTTGGTGTCAAATTAATGCTGGCCTAGGAAAGACTGTTTGCAAGGTGTTTCTGATTCTTCTGTTTTCCATAAATGATACTGCTTAGAATTTTAGATGTTTTAGCAGGATTCACTAGTGAAGTAATCTAGGCCTCTAGATTTCTTTTTGATATATTTTAATTAAAAATTCAGATTCTTTAAGAGTTAAGGACCCTTGTCTACTTCATCCTCAGAGAGATTTACTCCTTTATGGTTTTTGAGGAATGGTCCATTTCATTTAAGTTGTTGAATTATGTGTGTAGAGTTGTTTGTAGTCCTCAATTATTACCTTTTATTAATTAATAATTTTTTTGAGGTTCAACATTTAATTCTTTAAATATACATTTATTTATTTTAATTGGAGGCTAATTACTTTCCAATATTGTATTGGTTTTGCCATACATCAACATGAATCCACCATGGGTGTACACGTGTTCCCCTTTAAAAGACATCATGATCTATAGACATATCTTCTGTATCATTTCTGTTACTGGTAATTTGTGCCTTCTTTCTTTTTTCTTTGATTGTGCTGCTAGAAGTTAATCACTTGTATATTTTAAAACAAGATTTTAGTTTCTTTGATCTCTAATATTTTACTGTTGTTTTAAATTTTACTGATATCTGTTGCTAACTTTATTGTTTCTTTTCTGGTATTTTAGGTTTAATTTGCTTTTTTGTGTCTAGTTTATTAATGTAGATGTTTAGATTGTTGATTTGAGATTGGGACTTTTTTGTTATATAAAGAATTAATGCTATTTAAAAACATCTTCAAAGCACTGATTTACTGTATTCTACAAATTTTGATACACTATATTTTTATTTCTGTTTAGTTAAAAATATTTTTCAGCTTCCCTTGATACTTCTTCTCTGACCCATGGACTGTTTAGGAGTATATTGTTTAATCACTAGTTTGAAGACTTAGTTATCTTTGTTATTGATTTCTAGTTTAATTCCATTATGAACAGAACACATACTCTCTGATTTCAGTTCTTTGAAGTGTATTAATGTTTATATAAACATAAATATAAATGGTTGTCTTATGGCCTACACTATGAAACAAACAAAAAGTCTATGATGGGGAATATTCCATGTGCACTTAGAAAGTATACTTTGCTACTGTTTGGTATAAATGTATATGTCAATTTATAATCACAATGTCAAATTATAATAAATGTCAATTATATCTGGTTGGTTGATAATGCTGTACAGTTCTTCAGTTTTTCTTTCCTAGGGATTGATGTCACATTCTCTTCTCAGATGTGACTCCAACTTTAGTGCCCCACCTCTTATCTACATGTTCTATTCTAGTAGATTTCTGCCCTCTATTCACCAACCCTTAACCCCCAATTCCCATTTGGTTCTGAGGTTAGATTCATTCTCTGGTTTTCAAATGAGACCATGGTACTAAGAAAAAGGATGGTGTTGTACATTTCACCTCTGTCCTGGGACAGCCCTGCCTTGGCCTTGTGATAAACACATATTATCTGTCCCAAAAGGCTGAACAGTTGCTGTGGTGTTACATGACAAGAGGAAGGAAAGAAGAGTAAACAAATAAGGTAGATGTCAGGAGAGGATGAGAGGTCAGGAGAAAGCCACCGATGGGTTTGATATACCTTGTCTTCAATTTTCTTTCTCCAAACTAGAGGATAAAAGAATTTAACAGGATCAGAAAGGCATACCATCAGGCAGTAATCCTGGGCATCTAAAAACACTTAAGGGACTCCACAAAAGTAAGATAGAACAGTTTGTTGATAATCTTGTAATATGATTCTCATGATAAACAGTATAAAATTCAGTTATAATTTTGTATACTGTGGGTAGGAATCCCTTAGAAGAAATGGAGTAGCCATCATGGTCAACAAAAGAGTCCAAAATGCAGTACTTGGATGCAATCTCGAAAACAACAGAATGATCTCTGTTTGTTTCCAAGGCAAACCATTCAATATCACAGTAATCTAAGTCTATGCCCCAACCAGTAATGCTGAAGAAGCTGAAGTTGAATGGTTCTATGAAGACCTACAAGACCTTCTAGAACTAACACCCCCCAAAGAGGTCCTTTTCATTACAGGGGACTGGGATGCAAAAGTAGGAAGTCAAGAAACACCTGGGGTAACAGGAAAATTTGGCCTTGGAATATGGAATGAAGCAGGGCAAAGGCTAATAGAGTTTTGCCAAGAAGATGCACTGGTCATAGCAAACACCCTCTTCCAACAACACAAGAGAAGACTCTACACATGGACATCACAAGATGGTCAACACCGAAGTCAGATTGATTATATTCTTTGCAGCCAAAGATGGAGAAGCTCTAGACAGTCAGCAAAAACAAGACCAGGAGCTGACTGTGGCTCAGATCATGAGTTCCGTATTGCCCAATAAGACTTAAATGGAAGAAAGTAGGGAAAACCACTAGACCATTCAGGTATGACCTAAATAAAATTCCTATGATTATACAGTGAAAGGGAGAAATAGATTTAAGGGACTAGATCTGATAGACAGAGTGCCTGATGAACATTGGATGGAGGTTCTGACATTGTACAGGAGACAAGGATCAAGACCATCCCCATGGAAAAGATATGCAAAAAAGCAAAATGGCTGTTTGGGGAGGCCTTACAAATAGCTGTGGAAAGAAGAGAAGTGAAAAGGAAAGGAAAAAAGGAAAGATATTGGCATCTGAATGCAAAGTCCCAAAGAATAGCAAGGAAAGATAAGAAAGCCTTCCTCAGCGATCAATGCAAAGAAACAGAGGCAAACAACAGAATGGGAAAGACTGGAGATCTCTTCAAGAAAATTAGAGATACCAAGGGAATATTTCATGCAAAGATGGGCTGAATAAAGAACAGAAATGTTCTGGACCTAACAGAAGCAGAAGATATTAAGAAGAGGTGGCAAGAACACACAGAAGAACTGTACAAAAAGGATCTTCACAACCTAGATAATCATGATGGTGTTATCACTCACCTAGAGCCAGACCTCCTGGAATGCAAAGTCAAGTGGGCCTTAGAAAGCATCATGATGAACAAAGTTAGTGGAGGTGATGGAATTCCAGTTGAGCTATTTCAAATCCTAAAAGATGATGCTGTGAAAGTGCTGTCCTCAATATGCCAGCAAATTTGAAAAACTCAGCAGTGGCCACAGGACTGGAGAAGGTCAGTTTTCATTCCAATCCCAAAGAAAGGCAATGCCAAAGAATGCTCAAACTACCACACAATTGCACTCTTCTCATATGCTAGCAAAGCAATGCTCAAAATTCTCCAAGCCAGGCTTCTGCAATACGTGAACTGTGAACTTCTAGATGTTCAAGCTAGTTTTAGAAAAGGCAGAGGAACCAGAGATCAAATTGCCAACATCTGCTGGATCATTGAAAAACCAAGAGAGTTCCAGAAAAACATCTATTTCTGTTTTATTGACTATGCCAAAGCCTTTGACTGTGTGGATCACAATAAAGTGTGGAAAATTCAGAAAGGGATGGGCATACCAGACCACCTGACCAGCCTCTTGAGAAACCTATATGCAGGTCAGGAAGCAACAGTCAGAACTGGACATGGAACAACAGACTGGTTCCAAATAGGAAAAGGAGTATGTCAAGGCTGTATATTGTCACCCTGCTTATTTAATTTATATGAAGAGTACATCATGAGAAATGCTGGGCTGGAAGAAGCACAGACTGGAATCCAGATTACCGGGAGAAGTATCAATAACCTCAGATATGCAGATGATACCACCCTTATGGCAGAAAGTGAAGAGGAACTAAAAAGCCTCTTGATGAAGGTGAAAGAGGAGAGTGAAAAGTTGGCCTAAAGCTCAACATTCAGAAAACTAAGATCATGGCATCTGGTCCCATCACTTCATGGGAAATAGATGGGGAAACAGGGGAAACAGTGGAAACAGTGTCAGACTTTATTTTTGGGGCTCCAAAATCACTGCAGATGGTGATTGCAGCCATGAAATTAAAAGATGCTTACTCCTTGGAAGCAAAGTTATGATCAACATAGATAGCATATTCAAAAGCTGAGACTTTACTTTGCTAACAAATGTCCGTCTAGTAAGGCTATGGTTTTTCCAGTGGTCAAGTATGGATGTGAGAGTTGGACTGTGAAGAAAGCTGAGTGCCAAAGAATTGATGCTTTTGAACTGTGGTGTTGGAGAAGACTCTTGAGAGTCCCTTGGACTGCAAGGAGACCCAACCAGTCCATTCTAAAGGAGATCAGTCCTGGGTGTTCATTGGAAGGACTGACACTAAAGCTGAAACTCCAGTACTTTGGCCACCTCATGCAAAGAGTCGGCTCATTGGAAAAGACTCTGATGCTGGGAGGGACTGGGGGCAGGAGAAGGGGACGATAGAGCATGAGATGGCTGGATGGCATCATAGACTCAATGGACATGAGTTTGAGTGAACTCCGGGAGTTGGTGATGGACAGGGAGGCCTGGGGTGCTGTAATTCATGGGGTTGTAAAGAGTCAGACATGACTGAGTGACTGAACTGAACTGATAACTATAATACTTATTTACTTGTTATACTCATTAATAAAATATTATTTGGCACCATTTGCTTAGCAAATTCTACAAGCAATAAATGTAATTTATCTAATTAAGAAATAATTAAAACCACTGAATGATGTTAAGTCTGCTGAAGTCAAGTGATCCATTAATTAATTAGTTAATTAATTATAAACCTCATAAGGTATCTTCTGTGTTATGGCTTACAGAAGTTTAGTCAGTCCTTAAAAGTTTCAACTGATTGATTTGATAATTTGGAAAGTGTAAGGTCATATGAGAATTTTAGCTATCTTTACACTTCAAACCCAAGCCAGGTAGGCTTTCTGGCATAGAGTCTAGTGACTCTTCAGAGAGTTGGCAAAGGTGTGGGTGAGTTAAAGAAATGAATGGGGGGAGATTAGAAATAAACCTAGCTCTTAGTAGCTCAGATGGTAAAGAATCCGCCTCCAATGCAGGATAACCGGGTTTGATCCCTGGGTCAGGAAGATCCCCTGGAGAAGGAAATGGTAACCCACTCGAGTACTCTTGCCTGGAGAATTCTATGGACGGCGGAGCCTGGTGGGCTACAGTCCATGGAATCGCAGAGTCGGCACGACTGTGTGACTAAATTTCACTTCAGGTTGACTATGGCAAATCAGTCAACAAACCACATTAAAGAGGTCTTAAAAGGGGAGAATTGGACCTCCAGACAGATTTAGGTTGGAATTTTTGAGAGTTTTTTTTTTTTTTTTTTCCTCCTCTGTAAGCTTTACCATGTATAGAATGCAGTCTTGGTTGCGCTTTATGCAGCTAATAAACTTAGTTGGACAAACACTCATTTGTTTACCCTCTGACAGGCTTCCTTATCTTGTGTCTGGGTTGGAATGTACCAGACTAAGAGCCTGTGGTCTTGCCCCAAGAAGTAGTGTGAAGAGGAAGATCAAAGTTGGAAGAGTAAATGAAATGCCTGCAAACCTGGACCAGAGGAGAGACAATCTCTATTAATGGGTCATTATTTTGAAAAGAATGCAAGGCTGGATGAATTCCAACCTGGAATCAAGATTGCCAGGAGATATATTAGCAACCTCAGATATGCAGATGATACTATTCTAATGGCATAAAGTGAAGAAGAACCTCTTGATGAGGGTGAGAGAGGAAAGTGAAAAGGCTGGCTTGAAACTCAACATTCAGAAAACTAAGATCCAGTCTTAGTTTAGAAAAATGAGCATCCAGTCCCATTGTTCGATGGCAAATAGAAGGGGAAAAAAGTGGAAGCAGTGACAGACTTTAATTTCTTGGGCTCCAAAATCACTGTGGACAGTGAATGCAGCCTTGAAAGTAAAGGACACTTGCTCCCTGGAAAGAAAGCTATGACAAACCTAGACAGCATATTAAAAAGCAGAGACATCACTTTTCCGTTAAAGGTCTGTATAGTTAAAACTATGGCTTTTCCAGTAGTCATGTATGGATGTGAGAGTTGGACCATAAAGGAGGCCGAATGCTGAAGAATTGATGTTTTAAAACTGTGGTGCTGGAGAAGACTTGTGAGAGAGTCCATTGGACTGCAAGGAGACCACTCAATCCTAAAGGAAATCAGTCCTGAATATTCACTGGGAGGACTGATGCTGAAGCTCCAATATTTTGGCCACTTGATGTGGCCAAAGAGCCAACTCACTGGAAAAGACCCTGATGTTGGGAAAGATTAAAGGGAAAGGAGAAGAGGGTGGCAGAGGATGAGACGGTTAGATAGCATCACTGACTCAAAGGACATGAATTTGAGTAAACTCTGGGAGATAGTGAAGGACAGAGGAACCTGGTGTGCTAGAGTCCATGGGGTTGCAAAGAGTCTTCAATGGACTTAGCCACTGAAGAATACACATTTTGAAAAGAAGTAGCAGTTGTGCTTGATAGTATTTCCTTAACAGACAGACTGAGGTTGGTGAGTACACAGACAAGATTATAAAGGTGCAGTTTTGTGCAAATGTGAAGTGAGGCAGAAGAAGACACTTCTGGATTTTCAAGGTGCTGAAATGAAAATCACTTCTTAAAAGTCAATCGTTTTAGGGTTATATAACATCTCTATTGAATTATGATTAAACATACAATAAAGGGTACAATTTGATAAGTTTGGACATGTTTATACCTGCAAAATTATCACCACAATTAAAACAATGAAATGAGACATCACTCACAAAAGTTTCCTCATGACCCTTTGCAACCTCTCAGTTCAGTTCAGTTCAGTTGCTCAGTAGTGTCCTACTCTTTGCAACCCCATGAAACGCAGCATGCCAGGCCTCCCTGTCCATCACCATCTCCCGGAGTTCACTCAGACTCACATCCATCGAGTCCATGATGCCATCCAGCCATCTCATCCTCTATCATTCCCTTCTCCTCCTGCCCCCAATCCCTCCCGGCATCAGGGTCTTTTCCAATAAGTCAACTCTTTGCATGAGGTGGCCAAAGTACTGGAGCTTCAGCTTTAGCATCATTCCTTCCAAAGAAATCCCAGGTTGATCTCCTTCAGAACGGACTAGTTGGATCTCCTTGCAGTCCAAGGGACCCTCAAGAGTCTTCTCCAACACCACAGTTCAAAAGCATCAATTCTTCGGCGCTCAGCCTTCTTCACAGTCCAACTCTCACATCCATACATGACCACTAGAAAAACCATAACCTTGACTAGACGAACCTTAGTCGGCAAAGTAATGTCTCTGCTTTTGAATATGCTATCTAGGTTGGTCATAACTTTTCTTCCAAGGAGTAAGCATCTTTTAATTTCATGGCTGCAGTCACCATCTGCAGTGATTTTGGAGCCCCCCAAAATAAAGTCTGAGACTGTTTCCACTGTTTCCCCATCTATTTCCCATGAAGTGATGGGACTGGATGCCATGATCTTTGTTTTCTGAATGTTGAGCTTTAACCCTTCCTCATTCCTTCTTGTCCAAACTTATCCCCCAATTCCCAAGCAGCCACTGGTCTGCTTTCTTTTACTATAGATTTGTTTGCCATTTCTAGACTTCATACAGTGGAATCTTTGTCCCAGATGGTAAGGAAATCTCATTCTACCTATTAAAGACTTTATACTCATTTTTTGCTCATTTTCATTTTCCTCCAGGCCTCCAGTTAGCTTTTGTGTCTGGGGACAGAGAGTGAGTCTGGAATCTACACCCACTGTTCATGATCTTCTGTTCTCTCAGTTTTCTGGGGTGACACCTGGTGGCAATCCTAGCTCTGCTGCCTTTGCCTTTGTGCCACTCCAGGTAGAGTTGTGGGTTCCCACATGCTATTTCTTAAAGATGTACCCTGGGCAAGCAGCCTACCAAAAAGCTGAGCCAGTGGACTCGCTTCAAAGTAAGTCCTTTCTCCTCCCAGAGGATTAAACTGCTCCTTCGACTGTCACTGGTTTCCATCCTTTTTGTTTCTGCAACAGTGCCCCCTTCCATGAAGAGGTCTCACTCATTACTACTACATAAGGCACCAGCATGGAGCCCCTCCTTTCAGCCTTTCAGTTTTCCTTCTTCAAAGACTGATCCCATCCTCTCCCCAAATATAATATCCTTGCCTATCCTATGTATAACACACACACACACATGATACCCTCATCCTTCCTTAGAGCTAAGTCTTATGTTTCACTTTAAAGTTCTCATTACAGGAATGTTTATGCTGGGTCACATTTGTATCAAGATGGACAGATGTCTAAGCTCTGGAACAGCACTGCTGATCATCTCTTCAGGCTCTCCTTTGCTCTTTCTCCTCCTCTTCCCAACTCCTCACCTACCATGACCTTCTTCCCTTCTTCTCCTGGTCTATTAAGTAATATTTTATTGCCATAAGCCCATTAATGACAGTCATGGTTATTCAGTGTTTCTAAAGCTTTCCATCATATATCACTTTGCAGTCCTCATTTTCATAATTCTCAAAAATCGGGTCAGTGAATTTCCCATGCTATCACGTAATGCACAAAAGGGATGGTGACTCAATCTAGGGTCACTCACAGAGTCAGGTGCATCTATGAGATGTGAAATTTTGACAGCCTGCTCTTTGTTTACTGGGTTGACTGAATATAGTGCAGAGATTGTCTTCCTCGCTTCATTGAGCTATTTGTAATCACTCAACAAGATGGTATCGCTCTAACAGCAGCAACAGCACACAGGAATACAGCTCGGAGATAATTACACGCAAATGGAAACCTGAAGAATGCGTGGTGAATGTAATAAGACTTCATCACTAGGAGCCAATTTCCTCAGAATCCTCTGAGAAAAGGGTTAATGTGAAAACCTTGCCTGTCAAGGACAACTTAGGATGGCAGGCAGAGAAATAAATACCCACTTACAGTCTCTCATTGCCCAAGTGAGTGCTGCTTTATCAAAACCTGGATGTGTGGTTCATGTTTCATTACCTGGGTCAGGAAGAGTATAAATTTGGAGGCCATATATTACAATTTTCCCCTGTCTTGAACTGTTAACAGCCTACCTCTGGCTTGGGTTGCAGCCTTGAAAATCTATGAGCTCTTTTCTACTTCGTTGGAGCATCAGAAATGTGCTGGCCCAAGAGCTGGAGCAAACACAATTATGGAAATAGCCATGCTTTGTTATATCATCCTACAGAGACGCTCCTAAGTTTATACTGGAGGAGGAATTTTGCATACCCTGCCCAACTCACCATAACTTAATCTGTGTTCTGAGACTCTTCCTTATAGTTGATGAATTGCCCTATAATTGAAATTGCCTTGGGTTTTCACTTTGTTCACTTTAAATTATGTAATTCAGGCATTTAAAAATTTGCTGACAGATTCACCATTAAACAAAATGGCCCACTCTTTAAAGCTAAGGCTGCAGTATAGGATCAGGGATTCTAGAGTATTTGAATGTTTAGGATGTCAGCCAATTTGAGAAGTAACCATTTTTAAGACTTATTAATGCTTTCATCCTAATATTGTACCTTCTATCTTTCCCTCAGAGCTATCTGTTATGGGGTGAATTGAGTCTCCCCAAAATTCATATGTTGAAGCCCTTACCCTAAGTACCTCAGAATGTGATTGCATTTAGAGACAGAGCCTTTGGAAAGGTGATTAAATGAAAATGAGGCTGTTATGGTGAACCCTAATCAAATCTGACTGTTATGGTGAACCCTCATCAAATCTGACTTGTGACTTTATAAGAGGAGGATATTTGGATACACAAAAAGACACCAGGGATGCTCAGAAAAAAGAATATATGAGGACACAGAGAAAAGGCAACCATCTAT